>NC_056746.1:930303156-930615656 GCF_019279795.1 Protopterus annectens
TTTGCTGTATAGTTCCTTAATCAAACCACTGTACTGACGAGCATATCACCAGGAAGCAACAGCTGCATAACCCCCTCCAGTAAGTGTCCCTCCCAATTAAAGTCTATTTTCTTTTGAGAAACACTTCAATCTATAAAATAACATTCCATTACCTCTCCTGTTTCATCTGTAACTAACCCCAGCTTTAATTTTATACCCTTTTAAGAATTTCTGGGTAAAATTAGATAATATTTACACTTGCCTTAATTTAACAGTATAAAGTAGAGTGACTGTGCAAAGTAGCACACCTTTTCTTAAGGTTCACAGAGTGGTTTCTAACAGCTGACTATTGATCTGGGCCTGCCCGGTCCCCTATAGACACTTCGAATATAAACCAATCCAGCCCCATGACTCTCTAAAAATACAAGAATCATTCTAAAACTTAGGATAAAGCTTGGGATACATGGTATCACAATAAGATCAATCACAACGGTAGATTTTCCTCGAACTACGCATAAAAAAACCAAAAACAAAAAAAACAGATAAGGCAAGATAAGAAAAATCACTACACAGAGCTACAAGTAAAACACACCACTACCCCCCAAAAATTCTGGGCAGCTGTCAACCAAGTATTACAACCAGGCAAACCTACTACCCTCCCCATTGTCAAAGGAGATAATATAGAGACAGCTAATGGAGTTTGCCTCTATTTTAAAAGGTTGAATCGCATAGTCTGTATAATAAGTTAAAAATAATATCAACACCATTGGTACTAGTGTTTATAGATCCCCATTAACGAGCCTGTTTAACTTAAGTAACGTTATAGTTTTTCGCATTCTCACTCCTTGATTTCAGGATCTAGGATTATTACGTTTACATCCTTCATGGCCCTATATGTTTATCAGCATGCGCTCATGTATTTGTTTTTATTTTTATTGTAAAAAGTTTTTTAGCAGCGAGATTGATGAACCCTGCACTGGCACTTTAAATATCTTTTTAGATGCTTGTGGGAGGAGATCCAACAGCCTTAATTATTTGTAACTGGGCACCCAACGCAACTTGTTTGTCTAAAGAAAAACTAATCTAATCCACGAAACCTACATTAAAGGGCTCTGCCCTCAACAGAATGGATCATCGATTTTTGTGGTTTAAATTTAGTTACTTTTAAGCATGTTTATACTTGAAAATGCATAGATTAACTTCCAAGTGTTATGGCAGTATTAACTCTTTATTGACAATTAACATTTGACATTACAGTTGGCATAATATTTCCTTTAACGGAAACCACTTCTTGTGGTGTTTTATAAAGGAGAAGTTTCGTTAACAATTGTAAGCAGTATTTCTATATTTACGGATGCCACTTCTTGGTGAACTTATGAACTAAAATCTTCAACCTTCATTGTTGAACTGAAACTGACCTGACATACCATTTCATATTCATCTGGCAAAATACGAAATTTACATTTTACTGAAACTTGTTTAAATTTAAATATTGAAAGTCCCCTTCTTAGGTTCCAATTTATATATATATTATCTGCCTGCTCGTCTCTATAACCTTATAATATATATATCACCCATAACACACACACACACACACAACATCACACACTAGCACACACATCACACACACACACACACACACACACACACACACACATTTTTCATAATATCATAACTCATAAATCTAAAGACATTTCAGTGCTACATGATATGGTATTTATTTGTTTTAATGATGGTATAGCATATTAATATTTGTATTAATCTGATTTAGAGTCTATTGTAATATGCCAATTTACAGCTACAGTAATATATGTATTCCTTTTCATTTGTGGAGATTTTCTCCTTGAGACACCACAGAAAATGGATAAAATTATCCAGTCAGACATTTCCTGGTAAACAAATGTCGATAATAAATAAACAACACCAAAGTGGCTCAGCTTGAACTGTATGATACTTCAGCATTCAACTATATGGCACTTCAAGTCTCTTAATGATTTTGGATCGATGTTAAGAACCTTGACCTTTCACTAGTCTACAATCAACTTATCCCACATCACAAAACATAAATATATATTTATATATATATATATATATAATATATATCTATATATCATATATGTTATCATTATATACCAAACACATATATCATACTATATATATATATATATAGTACTAGAAACCATGTGTCTGCACTTCCTAATGTGTGTCGTGTGTGTGTGTGTGTGTGTGTAGTGTGTGTGTTGTAACACACATAGAAAAAAGCATTTTAAACATAGAACTTTAAGAATGCAGCTATGACACAAAGTAAGCTGAGCATTTAAAGTGCCTGTGAAGACAAATATTTACACAGCACTGATGATTTAAACAGGGACAAAGGCTGTCAACAGTATAATGCTATTTTGTATCAACAAGCCCTGTTTTCGAGATGCTATGTTAGATGCTCAGAATGCAGCTATCACATTGCTTCACTTTACATAGAAATAACATACAGTATTTTAAAATAATTCAAAAAGCAGCAATTATCTTCTGAGTGGAGATGTCACATGTTGTTTTGCATATTGCTATACTGAGCCAGTGTAAATAGTGTTGTGGTCTACCTTGTTTCATTCAAATATAAAGCTCTTAAAGGTACACTCCATGCAGCACTTTTGTTTCATTATAACGTAATCACAGTACTGAATTTGCAGAATTCAGTGCCATATTAACACATTAAGTGTGAGAAAATGACTTCGATATAGAGATGAAAAGCTTCTAACAAAAAGTCCAACTTACTATCGACTCATCTCCAGCATTTTAATCCAGCCTTGACAAATGACCTACTGTGGAATCACTACACAGAGCTACAAGTAAAACACACCACTACCCCCCAAAAATTCTGGGCAGCTGTCAACCAAGTATTACAACCAGGCAAACCTACTACCCCTCCCCCATTGTCAAAGGAGATAATATAGAGACAGCTACTCAGTTTAACAACTACTTCACTTTGGCAATCGACAAACTCCCTGCAGAGTACCTCAAAATTGCTGCTAGTGTTTATCCCATCTCAATACTTATCAATCAGTCTCTCAGTGAGCATACAATTCCAGCCCTTTGGAAAACCTCCTACATAATACCCTTGCATAAAGGTTGTCCCTCAACCAAACTTACCAACTACCGCCCCATAGCAATCTTATCCCCCTATCAAAAGTCTTTGAAAAATGTATGCATTCTCAGCTGACGATATATTTACTTACAAATAGTCTCCTCACCAACACCCAACATGGCTTTCGCCCATTCCATAGCACCAACACAGCACTCATATCCTTCACCAACACTGTCAATCAATATAGGAACCAAGGAAACCTAGTGTCTGCCACCTTCCTTAATCTGTCCATAGTATTGGATACAGTATCTCACAGTAAACTACTTACTATCTTAGTCAAACTCAACCTAAACAAGCCCTCATTGCTATGGTTTCAAGACTAGCTATTCAACCACCAACAAGCAGTTAAGTAGCATAATTCCCTCTCCCCCCTTCCCCAGTAACAGTAGGTGTACCACAGGGATCCATACTGGGACCCCTACTATTTAATATGTTTACAAACACCCTCCACACCGCCACCCAGCAAGATACACTAGTCCAATATGCAGATGAATCTACACTGATCTGCTCAGCCCCCACACTCCAAACACTCCAGACTAAAACCCAAGAGGCCTTCTTCAATATCAAAAACTGGTTAAAAAACTCACAACTAATACTTAACCCCAAAAGGACTCAACTTATGCTTTTCCACCTACCAAAACTATTGACTCTTCTGCTCTTTTCTCAATCAGTTCTGCCAATAACACCCAAATCTCCCCAGCATCACAAGCTAAACTTCTTGGTGTAATACTTGAACAAAACCTAAAGTTTGACAAACATATAGCACAAACCATATCCAAAGTCCATAAAAAACTTGGGACCCTATACAGCTGCAAAGACTATCTAACCAAAAACACCAAAATTACTATATCCAGGACTCACCTTCTCTCTACATTGCTCTATGCATCCTCCATTTTAACAAACCTTAACAACACAGACCTACACAAATTGTTCATGTGCTATAATAAAATAGCTAGATTCACAACCAACTCTAATTTACGCTCCCACCGCTGTCACTCACTAAAACAACTAGGTTGTCTAGAACTCCCCAACTTACTAAACTATAACCAACTCACCATGGCTCATTACTTGCTGTACCACCCAAGTAAGATTCCTGATCTCTCAGGCTTACTCAACTTTCACAATTCTGCTCACCAACTAAGATCCACAAACAAAGCCCTTCTTGAAGTTGCTAAGTGTAGACACAGTGCTGGTGAATCCCTCTACTCCTACACAGCTGCTAAAATCTGGAATTTTCTTCCACCGGATATCAGATTGCAAAATGGCACTCCCATCTTTAAAACCCAATTAAAAGCCACCTCAGTCTCATCTGGCAATGTACCTGTACTGATCATGGCTAGCCCTACTACCATCAGTCAGATAAATCTTCCTCTGGCACTACTCAAAGGTCAAACACACAAAAAACCTACCATAACAAATTGTATTTTTAAATGCATGTATATAATTGTATATTGTATTACTTTCTTACTCAAATACTTTATATTTTCTGCTTAACTACTGTACACTCTGTATATTGTACGCTTCTGTAACTTATCATCATACCATGCCATGATATATTATTGCTTGCACTATTGTTTGTTTTCTGTATTAATTTCTACTCACTGACGTTTGTATTTTTATCTTTACTTTTTATTTTCTATTGTATGTGATTTCGCTCAGTATGTATTGATTTGTTCTTTTATTTGTGGAGGTTTTCTCCTTGAGACACCACAGAAAATGGATAAAATTATCCAGTCAGACTTTCCTGGTAAACAAATGTCGATAAATAAATAAACAACACCAAAGTGGCTCAGCTTGAACTGTATGATACTTCAGCATTCAACTATATGGCACTTCAGTGTTGTGCGTTTTCAATGATTTTGGATCGATGTTAAGAACCTTGACCTTTTGGCTAGTCTACAATCTAACATAAATCCACACATACACACACACACATATATATATATATATATATATATATATATATATATATATATATATATATTTATATATATATATATATATATATATATATATATATATATATATATATATATATATATATATATATATATATATATATATACATACTAGTGTGTGTGTGTGTGTGTGTGTGTGTGTGTGTGTGTGTGTGTGTGTGTGTGTGTGCGTGTATACACACATAGAGAAAGAAAGAGATTTTTAAACATAGAACTTTTAGAATGCAGCTATGACACAAAGTAGGCTGCAGCATTTAAAGTGCCTGTGAAGACAAATATTTAACACAGCACTGATGATTTAAACAGGGACAAAGGCTGTCAACAGTATAATGCTATTTTGTATCAACAAGCCCTGTTTTGAGATGCTTAATGTTAGATGCTCAGAATGCAGCTATCACATTTTGCATTTCACTTTACAGTAGAAATAACATACAGTATTTTAAAATAATTCAAGAAAGCAGCAATTATCTTCTGAGTGGAGATGTCACATGTTGTTTTGCATATTGCTATACTGAGCCAGTGTAAATAGTGTTGTGGTCTACCTTGTTTCATTCAAATATAAAGCTCTTAAAGGTACACTCCATGCAGCACTTTTGTTTCATTATAACGTAATCACAGTACTGAATTTGCAGAATTCAGTGCCATGATTAAGCACATTAAGTGTGAGAAAATGACTTCAGATGAATGAGAAGTATGAAAAGCTGTGTTTCTCAATCATTTGAAAAAAGTTTCTCACACTTAATTTTCCATCTGAGTCCCATCTCCAGGCAATTTTAATCCAGCCTGCTGGCGGGCAAGAATGTGACACTTAAGTGGCTGCTGGTAGGCATTAATTAGTCATAAAATAAGATGTACACATTGTTAGCAGCATAACACCATTACAGTGGCAGCTACTGTGGTTTGTCAATAAAGTTAATAAAAGTATGAACTAAATGTAATTGTAGCACAGACCATGCGTGTCTATAACTTCATTCATTCATTCATTTATTCACTAACTTTGTTCATCAAGGTTGGTCATATTAGCATTTTCTAAATGAAGTAATTTAATGAATGAAGTTGTAGCACTGACTTTGCATCACTACAACTTCATTCATTCAGTAACTGAATTAGTGCTGTTCAGTATGGATACAAAAAGAAGGAAAATCCACACATCAGCTGTCCTTCGAGTTTGCCTCTCAGCTAAATCAGCTAAACCTACAGATACTGTCCTGTAACTAAACAGACTAAAAAGTAATTAATCCAAGCCACCCATTGGGTCAAGCGGGTCTCTGCCCCCCCATAACAAGCAGTGCAAACTTCAAATATCTCTCTTGTGTACTGGGCACCCACAGACATTGTCCTGTAACTAAAGAGACTAAAAACTAATTAATCCAAACCACCCATCGGGTCAAATGGGTCTCTGCCCCCCATAACAAGCAGTGGAAACTTCAAACATCTCTCTTGTGCACTGAGAACCCACAGACACTGTCCTATAACTAAATAGACTAAAAAATAATGTAGGCCATTAACTTCCAAGTGTCTAGACAGTAAAATACCTTAAGTGCACTAACTTAAGCAAATGTTAGTGAGTGTGTTAGTACATTTTGCTGTATAGTTCCTTAATCAAACCACTGTACTGACGAGCATATCACCAGGAAGCAACAGCTGCATAACCCTCTCCAGTAAGTGTCCCTCCCAATTAAAGTCTATTTTCTTTTGAGAAACACTTCAATCTATAAAATAACATTCCATTACCTCTCCTGTTTCATCTGTAACTAACCCCAGCTTTAATTTTATACCCTTTTAAGAATTTCTGGGTAAAATTAAAAAATAATATTTACACTCAGTGAATAGTTAAAAGACCATGGCTCATTATTTGCTGTACCATCCAAACAAGATTCCTGATCTCTCAGGCTTAGCTCAGCTTTCACAATTTCACTCACCAACTAAGATCCACAGACAAAACACTTCTTGACATAGCTAAGTGTAGATACAGTGAATACCTCTACTCCTACACAGTTGCTAAAATCTGGAATTCTCTTCCAACAGATATCAGATTGCAAAAAAGAGCAGTCCCATCTTAAAAACTCAATTAAAAGCCCACCTCAGTCTCATCTGACAATGTACCTGCACTGACTATGGCTAGCTCTACTACCACCATTCAGATAAATATTCTTCTGGCACTACTCAAAGGTCCAACACATAAAAACTACGATAATGAATTGTATTTTTAACTGTATGTATATAACTGCATATAGTATTACTGCACTTTCTTACTCAAATACATTATATTTTCTGCTTACTACTGTACACTCTATGTATTGTACACTTCTATAACTTATCATCATACCATGCCATGATATATTATTGCTTGCTCTATTGTTTGTTTGCTGTATTAATTTCTACTCATCTCTGACGTTTGTATTTTTATCATGTATGTGGAGCTTTTGTATTTTCTATTTTTGTGATCGTCATGTATGTGGAGCTTTTCTCCTCAGGCCTCTACTGAAAACAGGCACCCGATTGCCCAGCCAGACCAAACAGCTAATCAAATATAAAATAAATAATAAATAAATAAAATAAAATTAACTCATGAAAAAAAATGATCTCTAAACAGCTTTTTTGAAAATATAGAATGTGCTTAGTATAGCTCAAAGATGCACACTTAGAAATTAATATTCCAGGGCCATTTAACAAACTCCATATGGGCAGACTCAGCATGTGGGCACCATTTCAGCAACCATAGTATAGAAAGTACCTCACTGGTTCACATAAATAATACATTGAAAGTAGTTGTGGACTTTAGATAAAACTGGTGAAATGAATGGATTGCTCTGTGCATGTAAGCTGGAAACAACTAATTTAAGTTTAGTAATTTAAGTATCGTGCAGGTCTTGTTCATAAGTGTAGGTTGAGTGGACAAGAACATTAACCAGAGTATGGGTAAAACAATGGTCATCCTATAGACATTGTTCGGGAATGTGGAGGTGAAGTGAATGTTAAGTTGGATAAGGCTCTGAATGTCCTCCTTTTGTCATAAACGTTGGATAGTACCAACAGGAGCAGATTACAGATAGAAGTGGCAGAAATGAGGTTCAAGTCTTCAACTGGTGAAACATGGAGAAGAGATGGATTATGTTTAATAATTCAGACCTCATCACTGCTGCAGTTTTTACAGGTATTTACTGATGGACCAAATGCAACATTTTGGATGGCACTGCTGAATCATTCGTCAGTTTCAAAACTGCCTCCTAATGTCTTGAGTTTTCTTTTAGTCATATTTTTGATGAGTTGAACATTTATTGTAGGATATCCTTTGTTTCCCAAGCACTCAAACTTTTATTTATATTTGATTTAGTAAAAAGAATCAACAAAGAAAAAAATGCTTAGCTGGCTGAGTTATTTTCTCAGATTCTGCTATATTATAGGAACCTCATTTGAAAAATTGAGGAGCATGCTTGATCCTCCTGTTGTAACCAGATTGCTACTGATTTCAGAAATGGAATGAAGAAGTTCACCTTAAGTGCAAATGCATGGAAGGTTTTAGCTACACTAATGTTTCTAATCATTTGAAAAAGTTTCTCCATTACCCATTTTATCTGAGTCCCATCTCCAGGCAATTTTAATCCAGCCTGCTGGCGCAAGAATGTGACACTTAAGTGGCTGCTGGTAGGCATTAATTAGTCATAAAATAAGATGTACACATTGTTAGCAGCATAACACCATTACAGTGGCAGCTACTGTGGTTTGTCAATAAAGTTAATAAAAGTATGAACTAAATGTAATTGTAGCACAGACCATGCGTGTCTATAACTTCATTCATTCATTCATTTATTCACTAACTTTGTTCATCAAGGTTGGTCATATTAGCATTTTCTAAATGAAGTAATTTAATGAATGAAGTTGTAGCACTGACTTTGCATCACTACAACTTCATTCATTCAGTAACTGAATTAGTGCTGTTCAGTATGGATACAAAAAGAGGGAAAATCCACACATCAGCTGTCCTTCGAGTTTGCCTCTCAGCTAAATCAGCTAAACCTACAGATACTGTCCTGTAACTAAACAGACTAAAAAGTAATTAATCCAAGCCACCCATTGGGTCAAGCGGGTCTCTGCCCCCCCCATAACAAGCAGTGCAAACTTCAAATATCTCTCTTGTGTACTGGGCACCCACAGACATTGTCCTGTAACTAAAGAGACTAAAAACTAATTAATCCAAACCACCCATCGGGTCAAATGGGTCTCTGCCCCCCATAACAAGCAGTGGAAACTTCAAACATCTCTCTTGTGCACTGAGAACCCACAGACACTGTCCTATAACTAAATAGACTAAAAAATAATGTAGGCCATTAACTTCCAAGTGTCTAGACAGTAAAATACCTTAACTGCACTAACTTAAACAAATGTTAGTGAGTGTGTTAGTACATTTGGCTGTATAGTTCCTTAATCAAACCACTGTACTGACGAGCATATCACCAGGAAGCAACAGCTGCATAACCCTCTCCAGTAAGTGTCCCTCCCAATTAAAGTCTATTTTCTTTTGAGAAACACTTCAATCTATAAAATAACATTCCATTACCTCTCCTGTTTCATCTGTAACTAACCCCAGCTTTAATTTTATACCCTTTTAAGAATTTCTGGGTAAAATTAGATAATATTTACACTTGCCTTAATTTAACAGTATAAAGTAGAGTGACTGTGCAAAGTAGCGCACCTTTTCTTAAGGTTCACAGAGTGGTTTCTAACAGCTGACTATTGATCTGGGCCTGCCCGGTCCCCTATAGACACTTCGAATATAAACCAATCCAGCCCCATGACTCTCTAAAAATACAAGAATCATTCTAAAACTTAGGGATAAAGCTTGGGATACATGGTATCACAATAAGATCAATCACAACGGGTAGATTTTCCTCGAACTACGTCATAAAAAAAACAAAAAAAAACAAAAAAAAACAGATAAGGCAAGATAAGAAAAATCACTACTCAGAGCTACAAGTAAAACACACCACTACCCCCCAAAAATTCTGGGCAGCTGTCAACCAAGTATTACAACCAGGCAAACCTACTACCCCTCCCCCATTGTCAAAGGAGATAATATAGAGACAGCTACTCAGTTTAACAACTACTTCACTTTGGCAATCGACAAACTCCCTGCAGAGTACCTCAAAATTGCTGCTAGTGTTTATCCCATCTCAATACTTATCAATCAGTCTCTCAGTGAGCATACAATTCCAGCCCTTTGGAAAACCTCCTACATAATACCCTTGCATAAAGGTTGTCCCTCAACCAAACTTACCAACTACCGCCCCATAGCAATCTTATCCCGCTATCAAAAGTCTATGAAAAATGTGTGCATTCTCAGCTGATGATATATTTACTTACAAATAGTCTCCTCACCAACACCCAACATGGCTTTCGCCCATTCCATAGCACCAACACAGCACTCATATCCTTCACCAACACTGTCAATCAATATAGGAACCAAGGAAACCTAGTGTTTGCCACCTTCCTTGATCTGTCCATAGTATTGGATACAGTATCTCACAGTAAACTACTTACTGTCTTAGTCAAACTCAACCTAAACAAGCCCTCATTGCTATGGTTTCAAGACTAGCTATCCAACCGCCAACAAGCAGTTAAGTAGCATAATTCCCTCTCCCCCCTTCTCCCAGTAACAGTAGGTGTACCACAGGGATCTATACTGGGACCCCTACTATTTAATATGTTTACAAACACCCTCCACACCGCCACCCAGCAAGATACACTAGTCCAATATGCAGATGAATCTACACTGATCTGCTCAGCCCCCACACTCCAAACACTCCAGACTAAAACCCAAGAGGCCTTCTTCAATATCAAAAACTAGTTAAAAAACTCACAACTAATACTTAACCCCAAAAGGACTCAACCTACCAAAACTATTGACTCTTCTGCTCTTTTCTCTATCAGTTCTGCCAATAACACCCAGCTCTCCCCGGTATCACAAGCTAAACTTCTTGGTGTAATACTTGACCAAAACCTAAAGTCTGACAAACATGTAGCACAAACCATATCCAAAGTCCATAAAAAACTTGGGACCCTATACAGCTGCAAAGACTATCTAACCAAAAACACCAAAATTACTATATCCAGGACTCACCTTCTCTCTACATTGCTCTATGCATCCCCTGTATTAACAAACCTTAACAACACAGACCTACACAAATTGTTCATGTGCTGTAATAAAATAGCTAGATTCACAACCAGCACTAATTTCCGCTCCCACCACTGTTACTCACTAAAACAACTAGGTTGGCTAGAACTCCCCAACTTACTAAACTATAACCAACCACCATGGTTCATTACTTGCTGTACCACCCAAACAAGATTCCTGATCTCTCAGGCTTACTCAACTTTCACAATTCTACTCACCAACTAAGATCCACAGACAAAGCCCTTCTTGAAGTAGATAAGTGTAGACACAGTGCTGGTGATTCCCTGTACTCCTACACAGTTGCTAAAATCTGGAATTCTCTTCCAATGGATATCAGATTGCAAAACAGCAGTCCCATCTTTAAAACCCAATTAAAAGCCACCTCAGTCTCATCTGGCAATGTACCTGTACTGACCATGGCTAGCTCTACTACCACCATTCAGAGAAATCTTCCTTTGGCACTACTCAAAGGTCCAACACATAAAAAAAAACTACGATAATGAATTGTATTTTTAACTGTATGTATATAACTGCATATAGTATTACTGCACTTTCTTACTCAAATACATTATATTTTCTGCTTACTACTGTACACTCTATGTATTGTACACTTCTATAACTTATCATCATACCATGCCATGATATATTATTGCTTGCTCTATTGTTTGTTTTCTGTATTAATTTCTACTCATCTCTGACGTTTGTATTTTTATCATGTATGTGGAGCTTTTGTATTTTCTATTTTTGTGATCGTCATGTATGTGGAGCTTTTCTCCTCAGGCCTCTACTGAAAACAGGCACCCGATTGCCCAGTCAGACCAAACAGCTAATCAAATATAAAATAAATAATAAATAAATAAAATAAAATTAACTCATGAAAAAAAATGATCTCTAAACAGCTTTTTTGAAAATATAGAATGTGCTTAGTATAGCTCAAAGATGCACACTTAGAAATTAATATTCCAGGGCCATTTAACAAACTCCATATGGGCAGACTCAGCATGTGGGCACCATTTCAGCAACCATAGTATAGAAAGTACCTCACTGGTTCACATAAATAATACATTGAAAGTAGTTGTGGACTTTAGATAAAACTGGTGAAATGAATGGATTGCTCTGTGCATGTAAGCTGGAAACAACTAATTTAAGTTTAGTAATTTAAGTATCGTGCAGGTCTTGTTCATAAGTGTAGGTTGAGTGGACAAGAACATTAACCAGAGTATGGGTAAAACAATGGTCATCCTACAGACATTGTTCGGGAATGTGGAGGAGAAGTGAATGTTAAGTTGGATAAGGCTCTGAATGTCCTCCTTTTGTCATAAACGTTGGATAGTACCAACAGGAGCAGATTACAGATAGAAGTGGCAGAAATGAGGTTCAAGTCTTCAACTGGTGAAACATGGAGAAGAGATGGATTATGTTTAATAATTCAGACCTCATCACTGCTGCAGTTTTCACAGGTATTTACTGATGGACCAAATGCAACATTTTGGATGGCACTGCTGAATCATTCGTCAGTTTCAAAACTGCCTCCTAATGTCTTGAGTTTTCTTTTAGTCATATTTTTGATGAGTTGAACATTTATTGTAGGATATCCTTTGTTTCCCAAGCACTCAAACTTTTATTTATATTTGATTTAGTAAAAGGAATCAACAAAGAAAAAAATGCTTAGCTGGCTGAGTTATTTTCTCAGATTCTGCTATATTATAGGAACCTCATTTGAAAAATGGAGGAGCATGCTTGATCCTCCTGTTGTAACCAGATTGCTACTGATTTCAGAAATGGAATGAAGAAGTTCACCTTAAGTGCAAATGCATGGAAGGTTTTAGCTACACTAATGTACTACGAGTTAGAAAATCTCCATAGCTGTCATTTTAGCTGCTCTAATGTACTACCCGTTAAAAAAAAGTATCTGTAGCTCTCAACCTGTTAAAAAAATCAGGGTGAAAGCCAAAAATAAAGAAGGATAATATCCAGGAATAAAGCACATCTAAAATCATCTTTTATTCCCTTTCTAAGTTAGTAGATTAACAAAGTTTGCATTAACAACAAAAAGGCTACTGAACTTTATCTTCATTGACTTCTCAGAAAATTACAAATTTTATGAGGAAAATGAATTAAAATCTGAGGCAAATTTAGAGATATTCTGCAAAAGCAGAAACAGATGAGAGGTATAAAATAAGGTTTTAAAGCTGTTAGCTGATTAGTGGTGTGGATTACTTCTGGCTGCTGTTTGTAAGACAGTGCAAGGTGTGTCACTTATGATGTTCTGTTGTGAGTGCAGTGTGCATGGCAGTGAACGAACTACTTACTTGCAACACTGAGGTTCATACACAAGAACCTCACTATAAAAGCTTGTAGTACATGTTCTGTGGTGATTACACTTTGAAACTTGGAAGAATACAATTTTGTTAAGTACCTTTCTGATGCAAGACAGGTGTTGAACAATGCTGCACAGTGGTGCAGTGGTTAACATTGTCACCTCACAGCAAGAGGTTCTCCGGTTCGATTCTCGGCTGGGGTGCCTTCTGTGTGGAGTTTGCATGTTCTCCCTGTGTTCGCGTGGGTTTCCTCCGGGTACTCCGGTTTCCTCCCACATTCCAAAGACATGCATCTGGAGCATTTCTCCCCGGGCCTCCGCTGAAAACAGGCTCTCTGGAACCTAGTCGGACTTTCCCGGTCAACAAATGATAAATAAATAAATAAATAAAATAAAATAAATGCTTATTAAGCACTTACAGGGTTGTTATACTATAGTGTCATACTGGAGCATAAATAACCCCCAGCGGATAGTGTCAGGAAGCAGAAACTGCTTTATAAATGGCAATATACTTTAAACAGTCACATTTCTTTTTATTTGTGGCAGTATGAAATGCATTACATCTTTTTAAGATGTTAGAATATTAAATATATACTTTCTTTCTAGCCACTGTCTGTGAAATCACAATAAGGGTATTACAGCTTCCAAAGCTGCAAAATACTTTGCACTGTTATAGCGTATTTATCTCTGTGTTGTATAGTACATTGGAACAGCTAAAGTTCCATGCACTACAAAGCAATGTGTGATAGCACTATGCATTTTACAGCTTTCAGAGCTGTAAAACATGGAACTAAGGCTCCATATAATAATTTTTCTTATTTAATTTTATTTTCATTTGTTAACCAGGGTAGAGAACTGACCCTAATGGACTATTTCAGGCTCAGCCTGTGAGAATACAGTAAACAGAATATAACAAAGATGACATTTTGAAATTGATGCTTGTTTAGTGATGAATATTTAAGAATGTATTATAAACAACATTACAGCTATAACTAAAAATAACTGATATTGCTTAAACTGTAAGATTAGAGACATAACTGGCTCATAATGCCGTATATTCAGCAAATATTCATTATACACGGGGCATACAATTATGTGAATAGAAGGAAAGGAATGTAGCATAGAAGGAAAAGTTAAGCTAAAGTGAAAGGAAGGTAGGAGAAATAAAAAAGGAGGAGGAAGAGGGGAAACTTCATGGGAAGAATAACAGAGTACAGTATAAAGATACTAAGAGCCCAGAGGGAGTGGAATTGGTTTATTATGCTACTTATGATCAAAGATATGATTGTAATCATTAGTGTTATAGCAAAGTTTTTATTGGTAGCAGAATGTAACCAGTGTGCTTCATGTGCTACACAGTAATTAAGGACTTGTCAATGTCAGGCATCCTTATATTGGTATATAATGCAGTGCAGGTGACAACAGAGAGGCAACTCTGGTAACAAAGGCCAGGGCTATGATTCATAAAAGTTATGCTGGTCTGCAGGCTGAGATACAGAGATATACAGCAGATGTCTACAAATACTGGCATGCTGCAACCAATGCAGGTTGGGATGTACTGCACAAATACTGTGCATACTGTGAAGGGTGCATGCTAGCTACCCCAATGCTTACTTTATGGCTACCGCAGTGTCCCATCAGGGATGTAAAAATGTCCTGTCTCTGTGTCTGTGTATTTTTGCAAGTGGTGAAATACTATTCCTGCATTTAGACAGCCATCCAAACCTAAAATCCGGCCATAGATGGTTACAAGACATGAGGTCCAGGAGACCATTGAGGAGCTATGGCTAATCCCCTAATTGCTGCAATGCCCTGACTGATGAAATGACTTGCTTAAGGTCACAGAAAAGGCAAAGGAAGACTGAGGGAATCGAACAGCTCTTTAACAACTCGTAGCCTTAATTCTTTGTGCTACCTGCCAGACTCAGAATAATATTTTAAACAATATTTCCTTTTTTGATGTTTTATGTGGCAGCATACCACTCAGCTGCTATGATTTAGGCATAGAGAGATGATGTTGGCTCTCAGATTTAACCTTGCTCTTCCTAGATCTATGCTGTTTTTCAAAAGCGGTAGGGTGGTGCATAGGGAGCAACTACACCCAGTGCAAGGGGTTGGCGGGCATGATCGGTAGATCTTTTTTGTTTGTTTGTTTTATTGCTCTCATACAGTATGAGCATGACACAAGTAGTGCTCCTCCTTACGAGAGGAGGAAAAGCGATTGTAGAATGGACTTTTTTTTTGCTTTCATGTAGTTTAAGAGGGCATGACATGACTGGGGTTCCTCCTCAGGAGAGAAGGGAGAAATGCCAGATCTGAAGATCTGAGAACCAGATAATATGATTTATTTTTAGTTAGTGTTGAGGGGTACCAGATCAGGGAGTGGCACCAGGTCCCAGATGAGTCGGCTATGGTTCTGATATTCCTCATAAAGTCATACTTCTTTATTGCTACATACTTAAATAAATAAACTAAACCTATACTGAGATTCACTACTTCTAGCTATATAGGGTTTAATATATACCTTCTATTGTGAAAAATAAGAAAGTGTTCTTTCTAAGCCTTCTGCCATGATTTTCAAAGGCCATTGTTGTGATTTTTAATGCTTGGGTGTTGAGAGGTATGCGTAGTAGTAAGGATATCATGACAATGCACAGAGCAACATTTATACTCCTATTCTCTCTCCACACCTACCCTGTTTTCTTGTTTTTTTTATGTCTGTATACGTGTATATCTGTGTGTGTATATGTGTGTCTGCTTATGAGTGTGTAATTTAGAGGAGATTAGGAAAGCATGTCAGCTAAACAATGCAATGGTCTTTTTAGGGAGTTTGTTAAACTAATTCTGTCATAAAAGATTTAATCTCAGACAAGCATTTTACTGAATGAACTCTTAGAACACACACATGCAAGACAAAAATGACTCTGTCACAGGCAGTTTCTGTCTCCAGGGCACATTCTGAGTGTGGTCTGGTACTATGACAGGAACAACCCTACAATTCACTATGGATATCCTTCATAAGATCTGCATGCAGAGGTTTTTAACCCCTATGGTGTTATCTCATTTTCTTCAACATTCCTTTGTTTACACACAAATTGTTATATTTTGAGCTACTCAGTTTTGACAGAGTAATAGAAATGGAAGTGAAGCAAACTGGGCAGCATGAGGGATAGGCACATTTTACTGTGTGTGTGTGTGTGTGTGTGTGTGTGTGTGTGTGTGTGTGTGTGTGTGTGTGTGTGTGTGTGTGTGTGTGTGTGTCTGTTTTAATTTATATTTATATTTTATATACTCCTACTGTGAAGAATAACAGCTTGGCAGAGAAATTACTCACCCAGTATGCTACAAAAGTCTCTTAATAAGAGATCTTTACGGGTGAAAAGAAAAATGTACGTCTTTACAAGGTCAACAGCCCATTCTCATACAAACATGTCCCCCTTTTTAATTAGTAAACTGTTCTTATTCAAGTGAAGGGAGATAATGACAGAAGCATGTCAAAAATTTCCCTAAATTAAATCCACACCCAGTGCAAGGGGTTGGTGGGCATGATCGGTAGATCTGATGACTCTAGTTTAAAAATAACTTACGAACAAATAAATAAATAAATAAATAAAATAAAATAAATGCTTATTAAGCACTTACAGGGTTGTTATACTATAGTGTCATACTGGAGCATAAATAACCCCCAGCGGATAGTGTCAGGAAGCAGAAACTGCTTTATAAATGGCAATATACTTTAAACAGTCACATTTCTTTTTATTTGTGGCAGTATGAAATGCATTACATCTTTTTAAGATGTTAGAATATTAAAGATATACTTTCTTTCTAGCCACTGTCTGTGAAATCACAATAAGGGTATTACAGCTTCCAAAGCTGCAAAATACTTTGCACTGTTATAGCGTATTTATCTCTGTGTTGTATAATACATTGGAACAGCTAAAGTTCCATGCACTACAAAGCAATGTGTGATAGCACTATGCATTTTACAGCTTTCAGAGCTGTAAAACATGGAACCAAGACTCCATATAATAATTTTTTTTATTTAATTTTATTTTCATTTGTTAACCAGGGTAGAGCACTGACCCTAATGGACTATTTCAGGCTCAGCCTGTGAGAATACAGTAAACAGAATATAACAAAGATGACATTTTGAAATTGATGCTTGTTTAGTGATAAATATTTAAGAATGTATTATGAACAACATTACAGCTATAACTAAAAATAACTGATATTGCTTAAACTGTAAGATTAGAGACATAACTGGCTCATAATGCCGTATATTCAGCAAATATTCATTATACACAGGGCATACAATTATGTGAATAGAAGGAAAGGAATGTAGCATAGAAGGAAAAGTTAAGCTAAAGTGAAAGGAAGGTAGGAGAAATAAAAAAGGAGGAGGAAGAGGGGAAACTTCATGGGAAGAATAACAGAGTACAGTATAAGGATACTAAGAGCCCAGAGGGAATGGAATGGGTTTATTATGCTACTTATGATCAAAGATATGATTGTAATCATTAGTGTTATAGCAAAGTTTTTATTGGTAGCAGAATGTAACCAGTGTGCTTCATGTGCTACACAGTAATTAAGGACTTGTAAATGTCAGGCATCCTTATATTGGTATATAATGCAGTGCAGGTGACAACAGAGAGGCAACTCTGGTAACAAAGGCCAGGGCTATGATTCATAAAAGTTATGCTGGTCTGCAGGCTGAGATACAGAGATATACAGCAGATGTCTACAAATACTGGCATGCTGCAACCAATGCAGGTTGGGATGTACTGCACAAATACTGTGCATACTGTGAAGGGTGCATGTTACTTTACGGCTACCCCAATGCTTACTTTATGGCTACCGCAGTGTCCCATCATGACTTAGCTGTACTATCCTGTTAAGCAAACAGCACTGTCCACATAACTGAGGGTATGCGCTATGAATATGAATGTAGATCTTTCCCTGGAAGGCACCTTAAGGAAAACAGGACTGCATGCATGTCACACTTGTATATCTATGAAACATCCCCCAAAAAACTGACAGAAATCAGTGGTTCCTTACCATGCCATCCCGAGCTGCTGAAGTAGCTCCCTATCCCAATGCCTGCAGTATGAAACTTCATGTTTTATACCTCTTCCATGCAGTGTTCCTATGAATGTAGACTTGTTTAGATAGTGATGAATGCTTTCTGCATATAGAAGAAGACATTCCTCAACCATCTACCCTGTCATTCTACCCAAATCCTGTAAGTACTACTTATTATATTTATACACCCCAGTTCACCAGACTCCACCCCAATTTGTAGAAATGGCAGGCATCTTTTGATAACCTCATAATGCCATATTTCCTCCCAAGTGCCCCAAAATCCATAATTGAATGAGCAGGCAGTGGCCAACAGAGCTATCGTCACATTTCCAGAACCACTTACCAGCTGGTGCTTCTGCACAGTGCGTATGTACGAGTTCTGCATGAGCACATTAGTAAGTCAGCCAGCTGGTGCTTCTGCACAGTGCGTATGTACGAGTTCTGCATGAGCACATTAGTAAGTCAGCCAGCTGGTGCTTCTGCACAGTGTGTATGTATGAGTTCTGCATGATCACATTAGTAAGTCAGCCAGCTGGTGCTTCTGCACAGTGCGTATGTACGAGTTCTGCATGAGCACGTTAGTAAGTCAGCCAGCTGATGATGACGGTGGAGTATGGGCTAGTCAGGCTCTGTGAATACAATATGAGTTGGGGCATATTAGGGAGGATGGTATAGCAGGTTGGAGGGTCAGCTTAGTTTCAGGGTGAGACACAGAAGACCACAGTTAACAGGAGATCAGTGTATGACAAATGACATTCATGGAGCTAGTGCTACCAAACTATAACATATCAACTTATTAGTTCCAGTCTGTGGTGTTGAGTCATATAGATAAGAACAAGTGTGTGTGCGTGTGTGCATGCGTGTCTGTCTGTCTCTGTGTCTGTGTATTTTTGCAAGTGGTGAAATACTATTCCTGCATTTAGACAGCCATCCAAAAGCCTACAAAGTCACTAGGTCCATAGATGGTTACAAGACATGAGGTCCAGGAGACCATTGAGGAGCTATGGCTAATCCCCTAATTGCTGCAATGCCCTGACTGATGAAATGACTTGCTTAAGGTCACAGAAAAGGCAAAGGAAGACTGAGGGAATCGAACAGCTCTTTAACAACTCGTAGCCTTAATTCTTTGTGCTACCTGCCAGACTCAGAATAATATTTTAAACAATATTTCCTTTTTTGATGTTTTATGTGGCAGCATACCACTCAGCTGCTATGATTTAGGCATAGAGAGATGATGTTGGCTCTCAGATTTAACCTTGCTCTTCCTAGATCTATGCTGTTTTTCAAAAGCGAAGGTAGGGTGGTGCATAGGGAGCAACTACACCCAGTGCAAGGGGTTGGCGGGCATGATCGGTAGATCTTTTTTGTTTGTTTGTTTTATTGCTCTCAAGTACAGTATGAGAGCATGACACACAAGTAGTGCTCCTCCTTACGAGAGGAGGGAAAAGCGATTGTAGAATGGACTTTTTTTTTGCTTTCATGTAGTTTAAGAGGGCATGACATGACTGGGGTTCCTCCTCAGGAGAGAAGGGAGAAATGCCAGATCTGAAGATCTGAGAACCAGATAATATGATTTATTTTTAGTTAGTGTTGAGGGGTACCAGATCAGGGAGTGGCACCAGGTCCCAGATGAGTCGGCTATGGTTCTGATATTCCTCATAAAGTCATACTTCTTTATTGCTACATACTTAAATAAATAAACTAAACCTATACTGAGATTCACTACTTCTAGCTATATAGGGTTTAATATATACCTTCTATTGTGAAAAATAAGAAAGTGTTCTTTCTAAGCCTTCTGCCATGATTTTCAAAGGCCATTGTTGTGATTTTTAATGCTTGGGTGTTGAGAGGTATGCGTAGTAGTAAGGATATCATGACAATGCACAGAGCAACATTTATACTCCTATTCTCTCTCCACACCTACCCTGTTTTCTTGTTTTTTTTATGTCTGTATACGTGTGTATCTGTGTGTGTATATGTGTGTCTGCTTATGAGTGTGTAATTTAGAGGAGATTAGGAAAGCATGTCAGCTAAACAATGCAATGGTCTTTTTAGGGAGTTTGTTAAACTAATTCTGTCATAAAAGATTTAATCTCAGACAAGCATTTTACTGAATGAACTCTTAGAACACACACATGCAAGACAAAAATGACTCTGTCACAGGCAGTTTCTGTCTCCAGGGCACATTCTGAGTGTGGTCTGGTACTATGACAGGAACAACCCTACAATTCACTATGGATATCCTTCATAAGATCTGCATGCAGAGGTTTTTAACCCCTATGGTGTTATCTCATTTTCTTCAACATTCCTTTGTTTACACACAAATTGTTATATTTTGAGCTACTCAGTTTTGACAGAGTAATAGAAATGGAAGTGAAGCAAACTGGGCAGCATGAGGGATAGGCACATTTTACTGTGTGTGTGTGTGTGTGTGTGTGTGTGTGTGTGTGTGTGTGTGTGTGTGTGTGTGTGTGTGTGTGTGTGTGTGTGTGTCTGTTTTAATTTATATTTATATTTTATATACTCCTACTGTGAAGAATAACAGCTTGGCAGAGAAATTACTCACCCAGTATGCTACAAAAGTCTCTTAATAAGAGATCTTTACGGGTGAAAAGAAAAATGTACGTCTTTACAAGGTCAACAGCCCATTCTCATACAAACATGTCCCCCTTTTTAATTAGTAAACTGTTCTTATTCAAGTGAAGGGAGATAATGACAGAAGCATGTCAAAAATTTCCCTAAATTAAATCCACACCCAGTGCAAGGGGTTGGTGGGCATGATCGGTAGATCTGATGACTCTAGTAATTACTTACGAACAGGAAATGTAAACTCATAGTAAAAGTCAAAACAATAAAACTGGATTGTGATTGCAGGTCTCCTACATGAAAAAAATATGTCCTAATATGGAATATAATTTTGATGCTGTGATCAATGAGTTTCAATTACACCTTTTAGAGATTCTGTAAATCTAGGGCGGCTACAGTGGTGCAGTGGTTAGCATTGCTGCCTCACAGCAAGAGGTTCTCCGGTTCGATTCTCGGCTGGGGTGCCTTCTGTGCGGAGTCTGCATGTCCTCTCTGTGGTCATGTGGGTTTCCTCCGGGTGCTCCAGTTTCCTCCCACATCCCAAAGACATGTAGTAAGTGGACTGGACACTCTAAACTGGCCCTAGGTGAGAGTGTGTGCCTTCTGTGGAAGGTTGGGCGCTGGGCTGGCAACTCGACACTGTAAAACTCTACTGCCAATCATGAGTGGACAGATGATCCGCTGTGGTGACCCCTAACCAGGAAAAGCCAAAAGAAGAAGAAGAAGAAGAAGAGATTCTGTAAATCTGATTGTTGTTTAAGAAATTAATCTTTGAAGACAGAAAACTGCACTTTGAAAAAAGACTATAGGTATGACACTTTGTATGTCCAGGCACAAGTATGGGGAAAGCTCACACACAAATTAATGACTTGTTTTCTAAACAACAGGTATCAGAGATTATTTCTACTATTAATATCACATGGCAAGGTGTGACGGCCTCTCTACCCCAGGCCATTAATCAAGGAGCCTCAATCCTCACCACTGTGAGAGACAGTCACTAAAAACAGGAATGAATTTACACAGTATTTTTCAGATGCAGCTCTCTGCATCAAGCACAGTTTCCCCCAAGAGCACACAGGGAACATGCTCCAGACCTGGGACTGGACACTGTTTCTCCAGATCCCAAATAAGACTCACTTTGGAGCACTGTGTCCCAGTTCCAAGTAGCTGACACACCCATACCAGGTAGTTGATTTTCATACACACACTCTACAGGGAAAGGCTGGCACAGATTTACTAGCTGTACCCCTTCTGCCCAGACTATAAGGTAACCACACTGCCACCAGTCAACTACTCTAAGGATCTTACAAGGGTATCCAATTATACTGAGTAAAATCAATACTAATATAAATGGTAGAGTGTAACCAAAGTAGCAAGGATTTTCAGAGTGGCCAGGGCATCACTAAAATAAGCATAATTACTTTCAAGATGATAAAAGTATTCTCTAAAAGACCAGCCACAATGAAAGGTATAAACATATTTAATAATAAATAAAATAAAAAAAATAAGAATAATAAACATCTAAGTACAATAAACACTAGAGTTTCAATCAAAGGTGAAATAAAAATAACACAGTTTGACAGATTCAAACAGAGGCAGAAAAAACAATACTTAACTAATCTCATTGTATTTTCTGACTGCCTAAAGAATAACTGCTCCCTAGCTAACTTAATTAATACAGCAAGGCAAGATGAGATGCTGAGATGCTTACTTCCACAAGGCAAGATGATGAGCTTCTAACTTCAAACTAGCACTGAAATGAACTAACTCAACTGAACAACTGTCTGTGATAACTGACATAAATCTTTTATATCAGGTTCCAAAGAAAACAAAACAAAATAAATTGCTGTGAGAGTTTCATCCTCTCAGTGCTGGTTAGAGAATGGCATCACATTTGATCACCTGACTCTGGTACAATACACACTCAGAGCTTTGCTAAGATCTTTTGCAGTATCCAAAAGATACAGAACAATTTCAAAAATGTCTACTCTTCCCTTCCAAAATTCTTTGTTTAAAGATATACATTTAAACAGTTATAATAACACTGTTGATACATTTTTAACACAAGCATCTGTACAAGTCAGTATGATAGTCAAATTACACAAATTATTTAAAAAACTCCAGCTAACTATTCTGGCACATGTTATACATGCATTGCCCTATTCTCCCTGGCACAGATGGCAATACCTCACATCGTCACACAAGGCATGGCAAGCAAACTGGAAAAGATGGGCTGTATACCAATTAGCAACATAAAGATTACATTTCTAAGTTCAAATGGTGTCATTTTTTAAATCAGTTTAGGCTGAATTACTCTGTTAGTACATTAGTTCATTAGTTGTATTAGCAAAATATTATACTCTACTAATTTTAAGCTGAAAATGTATTTTTATTTTAATTTTTTTCAAAATGTTGCAAAGTATATTACATTTTTCCCCATCATAGTGGCAGTAGAGGTGGACACTTAAATCATGTCTTATCTGAGAAATAGCACAGAGTTGCAGTTATTCTAACTACAGGCCCAGCACTAGAAAAGGTAGAATTCTTACTCATAACCGTAGTATGGGAGGGTGTGACATATGCTAATCAGGATTAATTTATCAAGGGCACACTAGCACACAGGTCTTATGTTGCTAAAAAGCAGCTGTGGGTTTATTTTCTGGGGCTTCTGCACATATTTTCTCTGCATTGCCCAAGTTTCAAGTAACTAAAATTTATCAATAAAGAAAAACAAGACTGAAGCTTCAGCCCATTAAAGCAAATGGAAAAAGCATTTTTGCAAGGGATATTAGATAGGTTTCTTCCCCCTCTTTACTTAATCATGCAGGGCCAAACATATAAACCCTGGTGTAAATTTGCCTACCCATCCAGTAATCAAAATTAGGACTTTCGCTTGACCTGGAGTGATAACTTATTCCAGAGTCTGGAAATATGCTATGTTAGGAGCCTGTCCCAAACAGTTTGTTTTGTTTGTTGCTGTAATTTTAGGCCCCTTGTATGGCAGGTTTTAGAGTCACTAGTTTTGGGAAGAAATATGAGGTCAGATAGAACTGGGTGTCATGGCTCAGAAAGAGAGACACTGGTCACTTTGGAGCAGACAGTAGGCTACTGAGCACGAGGACATTTGTGCTATTCTGTGTTGTTAAAAATGATTTGGTCTTTTCCATTGGACTGACATGCTTGGGTTTGTATATAGCAGTGGGAAGGTTTTATTTAATGATGGCTTTGATAAGGAAGAGTACAGCGGTAAGATGACTTTATTTGATATTGAAGAGATTCCCTTGGAAATTAACTGGAGCAGACTGAAGGAATTCCTGACTATGTGAAAACATGATGCCTGAATGAGAGAGAAAAAGAGGGATAATGAGGGCTAGAGGTGTACACATAAGGATTCAGGGATTTATGACTGTATCTGTCAGAGTGGAGTACAACTTATAATATAATGAGGGCTAGAGATGTACACATAAAGATTCAGGGTTTTTATGACTGTATCTGTCAGAGTGGAGTACAACTTATAATATAATGAGGGCTAGAGATGTACACATAAGGATTCAGGGTTTTTATGACTGTATCTGTCAGAGTGGAGTACAGCTTATAATATAATGAGGGCTAGAGGTGTACACATAAGGATTCAGGGTTTTAATGACTGTATCTGTCAGAGTGGAGTACAACTTATAATATATAAAGGGGGGATCAGCATTTTTTTACCAGACACCCCACTATGATGTACTTTTTGCACTTAGTTTGAGATTATCTTCAGTACAGCAGGTATGTGCATATTCCAGCCCTTTATGGGGCAGTTTAGTAGCAGTGGACGGATGGATAATAGTGCACGGTTTTTGTAGTCGTCAGCAAGTTTGGTCATGTAGACTTCAAGAATACTGGCTTGTAAGACTATAAAATAAATTCCAAATGGAACAGGACCCTGCGCTACTTATCCCTGACTCACGTATTCATAGGTTCATAGGTTGGTACTAGGCTATCAACCCTAGGGCCTATACAAGCCTAGCTATAACAATTCCCACAATATTTACTTTACTATATATTTTACATATATTTTACTCTGTGGTATCCCACTAGTTACAGTATTATGTTCAGAGTTGGCACCAGCTACTTTCACTACTTGGGATCTTTCACTACTTGGGATCTGTTGGATAACCAGTTTGCAATCCAGCAGATAATGTAAGAGACAACATTAAGTTTGTCTAACTTTTCAATAATACCAACATGGAGGATAGTATTAAAAGCCTTTGTCAGGTTAAGATAAGTAGTGTGCACATAATGACAAATGTATAGAGCCACTGTAACCTTTTCAAAGAAGTTTACTACGGTTAGGAGGCAGGACCCAGCTTCCAGAAAAACAGACTGAGTGGACCTACTTCAGTTAACTCTCAAAAGATTCTTTTCAATCACAACCTAGCTGAGAAAGGGTACTTAGAAAATACATCAGATTCAAACACTGTCAAGCAGAAATTACATCAGAATACTAAGCCTATTGTTAGTACATGCATCAGATGTCAGTACATTGCAACTGTGCATTTAATTTAAGCACATAATACTAGGTGCAGTGCCAGGGCTGGTGCCAGGCTAAGGAACACTGATTTTAAAACTATGTATGCATGTATTTTATATATATATATATATATATATATATATATATATATATATATATATATCACATCACACACACACACACACACACATAATTCTATATTTGTTCAAAGAAATGTTGGACCAACAAATGTCGAAAACACAAAATGTGGGGGCAAGCTCCCCTGGACCCGTTACATCCCTTCCTAATTATATAAACCAACTCCAGGATCACACATTGTTGGGGAAAAGGAAAATTCAATTTTCAAGATTTTGAAATTAAGCATTTTGTGCTTTAACCTTTATATATATATATATATATATATATATATATATATATATATATATATATGTGTATATATATATATATATATATATATATATATATATATATATATGTATATATATATATATATATATATATATATATATATATATATATATATGTCTAGTTGAAAACACCAACACGCCAAAACACCGATGACGAGAACACCGAGACCAGAAGATTGACAACTGAGATGACTGACAGTTTAAAAGTCTGATGCTGAGAACACCGACATGTTAAGGTAAGTGTGTGATAGTGACAGACTTTAGGGTTAGGGGCGGGTTAAGTCAGTTAGGGTTAGGGTGTGGGTAAGGTAAGTGTGCGATAGTGACAGACTTTAGGGTTAGGAGCGGATTAAGTGAGTTAGGGTTAGGGCGCGGGTTAGCTGAGTGTGCGTTAGTGACAGACCTTAGGGTTAGGGTTTGGGTTAAGGTTAGTGCATAGATAGTTGTGTATGTAAGGTTTAGTGTAGGTTTGTAAGGTTTTTGGTGTGCTTATGTTGTGTGTGTTTTTCAGAAAAGATATTTATTTTGTTTTGTTGATTGTTGGGATTGTGGTTTGCCGGGCATGTGAAGTTTTGTACTTTTAAACTGTCGGTCATCTCAGTTGTTGATCTTCCGGTCTCAGTGTTCTCATTGTCGGTGTTTTGGCATGTCGGTGTTTTCAAGTAGACCTATATATATATATATATATATATATATATATACAGAGAGAGAGAGAGAGAGTGAGAGAGAGGGAGATGTGTGTGTGTGTGTGTATGTGTGTGCGTGTGTGTCTGTGTGTGTGTGTGTGTGTGTGTGTGTGTGTGTGTGTGTGTGTGTGTGTGTGTGTGTGTGTGTGTGTGTGTGTGCGTGCGTGTGTGTGTGCGGGTTTCTACTACTAACACATTCAGTCTGCAAAATGTGTTTCACACGACCTGGAAAAGTGCAAACCTTTCTCTTTTTGAATATAAAAGAACATGTCAGGACATTAATAGTCTTTGGGTCAATTTTCTTAAGTGCTTGCATTTCATGTACTAGTAGGCTATATTTAAAAGGAGTATTTGAGCAGAACTATGAAAATGAAGTAAACATTAAAAATGCAGATAGTGAGAGATGTTGACATCCTATGTATTAGTGCTTCCTATTGTCTGTGGGCTGCTATAATTAAGCCGTTGTATTTTCCAGGTGGCAGAACTAGTTTAATTACTTTTTTCTGTGGGAAAACAAAACAAACTAGGGGACAGTTTCCTTCTAGAAGAAATTATATAATGAAGCTTTAGAGTACAAAAGAGGAACTAAAATGTATACATATGTGAGTTAAGTTTCTGTTCTTTCTTGTCTCTGCTTGGATGAACTTGATCATACATATGTGTCAAAGGTCTGTGTTCTGTCTTTGAATATTTATAATATTTATCTAAATCAGATTAGTCAGGGCCAGTATTCTTTAATTAGAGCTAGGATATTTAGTAACAGCAGGTTAGATATTTATTTGCATACTCTGTCCAGTGTAACTGAATATTGTTCTACTCTTCCATGTGCACATCCTCTCTCTATTGCATAGTTAACCTGTTACTGCACTGTTGAATTATTGTTATGTAAACTGTATTCACTTAAGCTCTGGTGGCTATTTGTTATATATTTATTATTGCTGTCTATTATCTAGTTGGAGGGTTACCAATTACCACTGTTTAACAAGTTAAAGTGTGCCATCTCCACTTAGCCTAGATTGTTTGGGTGTACAAGCAGGGAAATATTAACATATACAATTTCATATATGGTTTACTTGATAACAGAAGCAGGTAACTTGAGGGTTCTAGTCAATTCCAGAGTAGTGGCAGTACTGCCATGCAAGGAAAAAAACAGTTATGGGGAAGTAGGGAATTTGGCTAGCCTTCCGTGGGAGTTGTGTTCTAATATCGAACCCTAGCAATCGAAAAAAAAAAAATTGAACATTCGGAACAGCAAATTTTTTCCTAGGGAAACATGCACACAACACAAGCACACCAAACAAACAGCAATCCACACACATACACCTAAACTCTAACACCTAACCTTACACTAAACTATACAAACACCACTAACTATCCACTTGCCTTAACCCAAACCCTAACCCTAAGGTCCGTTACTATCGCACAGTCACCTCACCCGCACCCTAACCCTAACTCACCTAACCCGCCCTAACCGACACATCCACACAATCGCACACTTACCTGAACCCAACTCATAACTTTCCACCAGAGCACTGAAAATACAGAAGCAACAGAAATGGACAACTGAATTCTTTCCCTAGGAAAGAATTCGGTTTCCTGTTACTTCGATATTTTCAGCGTTCGCTGAAAACGGGTCAGTATTAGAACACCCGACATTTCAAATGTTTGGTATTCTACTATAGACCCAAATATTAACTAGTGTAAAAAGCACATATCATGGGTAACTTGGGTAAGAGGTACTGGAAGGCATTGTAGTTCACAGAGAAAAAGACAGAGAGAGAGAGAGAGAGGGGGGGGGTGCTGAGAAAGTCACTTTGGTGTTAGGTCAAAGACTCAGCTCTGGAGGTGGCCTTTGTGCCGTCTGATTTGGGGATGGATGTTGAAACCTCATACCCAGGACAGAAGTACATATTCCCTTTAGTCTCTTGAGAACAAGTTGCATTTTGTGACTTGATTATTGAGCAAAGCTTGTGTGTAGTTTCTTTATTGTACTTTACCCTTCATGGTGACTTAAGAGGCCACCCTCTGATGCCATCTAGGAACTTTTCTTTATAGTTGCATGGCAGAGTGTACCATCAGCTGTCACATATTTGATAGTGGTGAGATTCAAACCCCATCTATACTAATCATCACAATTTTTGGTGGCAGCGGTGGAATTCAAGCTCCATCCATGCCTCCTTTCTTCACAATAGGCATGTGTATTAAAAGGGTGAAGTAACAAACTCATGTAAGGAAAATTTCAAGATAAGTGTGTGCATTCTTTTTTTATGGTAAATAATCAAATATATCAGTTTGCATATGGCTTGTCGTGAATTATTATTATTGTTTATGGAATACCATACTCATGTTTCTAGGAGATCTTTATATTCTATGGCATGGACCATAGTCAGGGTACTTATACAAGATAAGGTATAACATAACATAACAATGTCACATAACATAATGTTACATAATATAATGTAGCATAATATAAGGTAATGTAATGTAACTTGATACTGTGTAACATCATGTCACTTTAAAGTGTAACATATGCATGTTTGCTAATGGACTGTTTCATAGTAAGTATCCTCCACCTCATCACATCCTTACAGAAACATCTTGTCTGCACCAGCTTAAAAATTTCAAACAGAAGTTGCATGAAAGCTATTGGTTATTGTGGATGCATTCCTTTAGCTTGCTATTCCAAAGAAAAAGCATCCCAAAATACATGGCCTTAATGTGCATTTTCCTTTCTAGTTTCCCTTGTTATCACTTAGGTTCATAGGATGATAATAGGCTATTGGCCCAGAGGCCCTTGTAAGCCTAGCCAAGAATTTCACCCATGTTCCCTCAAAGTCAGCACCTGTTTCCCCTCTCCAGCAGGGACACAGGTGGGGTCCCAGGGGTGCATTTTATTTTCCCATCCAGTCATCCAGGTTCCTCTTAAAGAGGCTATAGAGGTACTCTGATTGACATGGAGAGGGAGTCTGTTCTACAGATGGGGGAGTCTTTGGGACACAAATCTATTCCGCCAACAAGTTCTATTAATGTCACAGACCAGGTTAAGGCCTTGCGTGTGGGTTGCGAGAGTGGAGTTTGACTTATGGATATGCAGCAACTCCATCAAGGCTGGGTCTGAGATGACCTTGTATGCCAGACATAGGTCACCTCTGAGCAGTCTGTATGAGACTGAGTAGAGGGACAGGGCTTTTAGCCTATCTGTATAGGAAAGGTGTTTGCGACCCTGGAGTTTCCTGGTCTGGAACCTCTGTGGTCTCTCCAGCTGCTGCATTTGTTTGGCAAGGTACATGCAGAAGGGAGCATTGCATTGTACTCGATAATGGGTCCAATAAGGGAGGAGTACAGGGATGTTATGACCTCCTTGTTCCTGAATGAAACACCCTTATGTATGAGGTGGGCCATGTAGAAAGCCTTCTATACAATGGAGGCAACATGGTGGTCAAAAGTCAGGTTGCTATCAACCTGGGTGCCCAAGTCCCTCACAGCTAATTGCATGCTTAGTACATTGTTATTAATGTGATAATTAGTGGGGATGCCATTTTCCCCAAAGGGGATAATGATGCATTTCTTGGCATTCAGCTTGAGGCCATGCTTCTGGCACCAGTCATTAGTTTGGGTAAGGCCGACTTGGAGGATGTTCAAATCAGATGGGGAATTTAAGACAGCTCCCAGCTTGCAGTCATCTGCAAATTTGGTCAGCAACAGATCACTGGTTTTGGCTTGCACCTCAGAAAAGTATATCCCAAACAAAAGAGGCCCCAAGACCAATCCTTGGGGTACACCGCTCATTATGGGTCTACTACTAGAGGTGGCTTCCCCTATTTTGACTGAGAGGATTCTATCATTGAGCCAGTTGTAAGCATACTTGTGTGCCTTTCTGTGATTTCATGGATTTGACAAATCTCTATGGCTTTGCTTAATGTTAAATCACTGTCATGAAGCAAAATCTTTCTCACTGCAGCATTATTAATACCACACACAAGTCTGTCCTTTATTAACTATTCTTTCAAATCAGTAAATCTGCACATTTTAGCCTTATTTCTCAAGTCAGTGATATAAGTTGCAAAAGTTTCACCTGGCTTTTGGTCTCTTATATAAAACAGGTGCCTCTCTAATGTAACATTTGTCTGGAGGTTGCACATTTCTCTAAATTCATGTTTCAAGCACTCAGGGTCCTCTCTTGATTCAGCCGATACAACAATGTGGTAGTTTTCCCCTTCTGCTGCATATACTGCTAGTGCATATACAAATAAATGCTCTCTCTCTCAATAGCCTCTGACTCAGCTAAGTCAAGCAAATTGAATGCCCTTTTAGATGCATCTTTGTCAGAAAAAGTTGCTTGTATGAAAATATTGTATTACTGCTGAAATACTCTCCAATTCTCTGCAAGAGTATGATCAAACACAAGTGGACTGGGTCTGCAAACTGACTCTGCCATATCAACACACAGTAGAGAAGGTGCTTGGAATTATGTACGAATATACACACATAAATGTACGCCAGAATTTTATGCTAGAACTTGTAATTATGCCCGATAGCACAACAGACTCTGAAACAACTGCACTTTGCCAAATAAGTCTCGTAGCACAAGAATACTTTAAAGTCACTGCACTTTGCGAAACCACTCCTTATCAGTGTAAGAAATACTTTGAAATGACTTTACTTTGCAAATAAACTGTACACAGCAAAAGATCAGAGTGAGAAACACTTCATAATGAATACACTTTGCAAATAATGTGTACACAGCACAAGAACCTTTCAAAATATCTGTACTTTGTGAAATAACTCTATACAGTGTAAGAAACACTTTGAAATGGCGACACTGCAGATAAATGCACACAGCACAAGAAACATTTTTGAAATGGCTGTAGTTTGCTCTTTGTAATATAACTGTACTTTGCAGACAGCATACTCTTTGAAATAATTGCATGGTAATAAAGCACACACTCTGCAAACACTTTGCACACTTTGAAATACTTCAAACAACTCTAGTTATGCTTTGAATGGCTTCGGCCAAAGCAAAATAATAGTTTATGCCCAAAACCCGGTCTACTAAAAAGCATGCAATCACCTTGCTCTTTAAGCTTAAATTGCCCTTTTATTGTACTTGTTATGCCCTTTTAATCTCTTATTATGCTCATTATACTTTTCTTGTGCCCATTTTACTTTAAACATGCTTGTTATGCAAACCAGTTCTGTGCCCCATATTAATACTTCTGCTAGTTTTATCTAATATTGTTTCAAACATTTCGTTTAATTAATAATGTGTTTTGTGCTTTTCATTTGATTAATAATACATTTTTTGCTACTCATTTGATTAATAATGTGTTTTGTGCTTTACAAATGCTCTGTTTCATTCTCTTTTCAATATAAATAATTTTTGCAAGTTTTGTTTACCTTTAGTTTCTGGCCCTTTTTGATCATTTGAGCACTGTTATCACCAAAACTGCTTAATATACCTTCTCCTTCAACTCTGCACCTTGTGGCTTGAAGAAGTTGCACTCTCAATCCCGGTTCTGACACCATGTTGCTCGTCTGGTCAGGATAAAACAGACAAACAGTTGTGGGTTCAGTTCAAGCAGCTTTATTACACAAAAACACATCAGGAATGAGGTTTTGTAACTTAAACTTAAATAAACTTATATATAGATTGACTACCATACTCATACATGTTAACACTCTGGCTGTTCTCTCAAAATGGTACTGATGCCTGCACGTGCTCACTATTTATTTGCATGTACTTACTGTGACACCCATGTCCTGGCTCAGTTATCAAGGAGCTTCAATCCTCACCACTAACACCAGTGAGGGGCATCTCATATAGGAGGAAACGATAATAAATGCACACAGTAAAGTACAATTTCCCTTAAGAGCACACAGAGATCACAGTCAGTCCGGGGCTGGTCGCTCCCTTGCTCTCCAGGTCACCAATAAGACTTCCCACTGGCACAGCTATGGGATCCAGATCTCAGCCTAGTGGGCAAGCTAAAACCTCCAGAACCCTCTCTGTCCAACCAGTGCTTCATGTCCCTGTCCAAGTAGCACACACACACACACACACACACACACATACACACACACACACACACACACACACACACACACACACACACACACACACACACACACACACACACACACACACACACACACACACACACACACACACACACACACACACACACACACACAAACATACACACTTTGAGAAGAGTTTATACAACCACACAGACACTCCTGGGGAAGGCTGGCACAAGTTCTCCAGCTGTGCCCCTTTTTCTCAGACTATATGGTAGTACCAGCTGCCACCACCGACTAATATTTATCAGCTACTCAAAGGCCCTCAAAGGGGTGTCCAATTATTACTGTGCAATATTATTATCCAGTTGGTAGTATAGCCCAGGACTAAAGCTATTGAAGTGGCTTGGTACAATTTTACCAACGACATCCAAGTACTCTAAAGAGCTTAAATTATCTCCACAAAAACAGCCACAGTTGAAAGGGTTTAAAAATATTTAATAACAAATAGTCAAAAGACAAGACAATACTTTTTACTACACAGTGCTAGTCAAGAGTTCAGAGATCTCAGAGAAATACTTAAAATAATTCAGTAGTACAGTTCGGACATCACAGAAAAACAGTCTAATCTTTCTAGTTTCTAGCTATTTCTAAGAGAAAACACAAGTCTAAGATAAACTTACATATAGAGCAAGACAGTGCTGATGAGTTGGATGGTCAAGACAAAAATGCTCAATGCTCTGATTCTCTCTGTTTTTAAAATCACATTCCTGGTTCACATTACACCATTCTTCACACTTCCCTGGGTTTCCCCGGATAACAGGCTACATTCTTTAGTAAGCTCACACCAGGTCAGGAAACAAAGCCATTAAGGACATCTTCTTCTTCTTCTTCTTCTTTCGGCTGCTCCTGTTAGGTGTCGCCACAGCAGATCAACTGTTTCCATTTCCTCCTGTCCTCTGCATCTTGCTCTGTCACACCAACCACCTGCATATCCTCTCTCACCACATCCATAAACCTTATCTTAGGCCTTCCTCTTTTCCTGTTACCTGGCAGCTTCATCCTTAGCATCTTTTTCCCAATATACTCAGCATTCCTCCTTAGCACATGTCCAAACCAATGTAATCTTGCCTCTCTGGCTTTGTCTCCAAACCTTCCAACCTGGGCTGACCCTCTAATATACTTATTCCTAATCCTGTCCATCCTCGTCACACCCAGTGCAAATCTTAACATCTTCAACTTTGCCACGTCAAGCTCTGACTCCTGCCTTTTTGTCAGTACCACTGTCACCAACCCATATAACATAGCTGGTCTCACTACCCTCTTGTAGACCTTCCCTTTCACTCTTACTTGTACTCATCTGTCACAAATTACTCCTGACCGTCTTCTCCACCCACTCCATCCTGCCTGTACTCTCTTCTTCACCTCTCTTCCACACTCACCATTACTCTGAACTGTTGATCCCAAGTACTTAAACTCATTCACCTTTGCCACCTCTACTCCCTGCATCCTCACCATTCCCCTATCCTTCCTCTCATTCACACACATATATTCTGTCTTAGTCCTGCTGACCTTCATTCCTCTTCTCTCTAGAGCATATCTCCACCTCTCCAGAGTCATCTCCACCTGTTCCCTACTCTCACTACAGATCACAATGTCATCTGCAAACATCATAGTCCATGGGGACTCCTGTCTGATCTCGTCTGTCAACCTGTCCATCAGCATTGCAAATAAGAAAGGGCTCAGAGCTGATCCTTGATGTAATCCCACCTCCACCTTAAATGCATCCATCACTCCCACCGCAGACCTCACCGCTGTCACACTACCCTTGTACATATCTTGTACCACTCTTACATACTTCTCTGACACTCCTGGCATCCTCATAAAATACCACAACTCCTCTCTAGGCACCCTGTCATATGCTTTCTCTAAATCCACAAAGATGCAATGCAACTCCTTTTGACCTTCTCTGTACTTCTCCATCAACACTCTCAGAGCAAACATTGCATCTGTAGTGCTCTTTCCTGGCATGAAACCATACTGCTGATCACTAATCATCACCTCCCTTCTTAACCTAGCTTACACTACTGTTTCCCATAACATCATGCTGTGACTTATCAGTTTAATCCCTCTGTAGTTACTACAGCTCTGCACATCACCCTTATTCTTAAAAATCGGTACCAAAACACTTTTTCTCCATTCCTCAGGCATCCTCTCACTTTCCAAGATTTCATTAAACAATCGAGTTAAAAACTCCACTGCCATTTCACCTAAACACCCCCATGCTTCCACAGGTATGTCATCTGGACCAACAGCCTTTCCGTTCTTCATCCTCTTCATAGCTGTCCTTACTTCCTCTTTGCTAATCCACTGCACTTCATGATTCACTATCCGCACATCATCCAACCTTCTCTCCCTCTCATTCTCTTCATTCATCAACACCTCAAAGTACTCTTTCCATCTGCTTAACACACTCTCTTCGCTTGTGAGTACGTTTCCCTCATTATCCTTTATCATCCTTACCTGCTGCACATCTTTACTAGCTCTGTCCCTCTGTCTCGCCAATCGGTATAGGTCCTTTTCTCCCTCCTTAGTGTCCAACCTTTCATACAACTCTTCATACGCCTTATCCTTAGCCTTCACCACCTCTCTCTTTGCCATGCACCTCATCTCCTTATACTCTTGTCTACTTTCTTCATCTCTTTGACAATCCCACTTCTTCTTCGCCAACCTCTTTCTCTGTATACTCTCCTGTACTTCTTCATTCCACCACCAGGTCTCCTTGTCCTCCTTCCTCTTTCTAGATGTCACACCAAGCGCCCTTCTAGCCATCTCTCTTACCAGCCCTGCTGTAGTTACCCAGCTATTCAGTAACTCTTCACTGCCACCCAGTGCCTGACATCTATGCATGCAAATTCTGGCCATTAACTCTGGCCTTAAAACAATAGCAAGAATTCCTTCATCTAGACCAGCCAGAGCCGTGTTTACATCCAAGGGTCACAACATGCTTTACTTGGTCAGTAGAGTGTACTGTTGTTGCATTTTTTTCCAGTTCCACATGTAACACTATTTTTAACATTTAAGACAACAAGCCTGTGGTTTACATTAATATTTACAGATGACAGAATTATCTCCCAAATTCTATCTGGCTAGGCTGGCAACCTTCATCTATCTTCACCCAATCTTCACACTTAAATCTGGAAATGCTTCTTAAAGTTACATACACACACTCTGTTCTACAATAGGTTCATAGATTAGAACTAGGCTAACTGCCCTTGTGAGCCATTTTAAGCCTATTCAATTATCCTATGTAAGTAGGAAACCCCACACCTTGTGGCTGTAAAGCAAACACCTTAACCATTATGCCAACCTCCCACACATAAAGCAGTTCAACTTAAGCAGGCCATCAAGTTCACAAATAATATCTAATTTTGATTAAACAGAATGAAGCAGAAAATATGGAAAATATGTCTTAGAAAGGAAGTTCAAGTAAGTATAATCTTAAACTAAGACATCTCTGATGCAAAAAAGACTTCTTTGTTTATTTATAATATACATTTTTCTTTCTCTTTACATCATATATTAAATATCATCAATGTACTTTTTTATTCTATCCCCCACTGTGCAGTGCATTAATCTTTGAAAGTTGCAGCCAGTCAAAAATATGTCCAGGAAGGTGACCAGATTACAGCTCTAACTTAATACCTTCAGTTAAAGACAACATGCAGATTTTCACAATATTTAAAGATTGTGAGGTTAATCAGAAAGAGTTATAATATAAAGCTACTGTGTTAAATAATGCAGATGGAGTAGCATGATGCAGCTCCTGCTGATTATGTATGAATGATGGCCAGGGTAGTGCTGATGTGATGGGGAACAAGCTGCATAGTAAATAATGGTAGCCATATTAATAACAGCCATTGCTCTACTGCAGTGGCTGTGTTATGGGTGTTCATGTGACTAGACAAAAATGCCTGATGCTATGCATGTTCACATGTGTAACAAAGTGCCTCACAGCTGTAACAAGGGCATTATCAGTAAGCTATATGGTACCACCACTGCACAGTGTGCCAAGTCAGTTCATCATATGAATGGAGAGGAAAGGGAAGATAGGAAAGTCATAAGTGGGGAAGGAACAAATAGAGAGACACACATAAGGGTAACATGAAGGGAAGATAGTCAGGTGGAGAGGAAGAACATATATTTTTTGGGGGGTCAAGTGTGCATGTTTCGTATTTTTCTTTGATGCATAGATGAGGAAGGTATCAAGAAATATGGGGAGGCAGACAAGAAAGCATACAGTGCAGACAGAGACTGATGATGGAGGTATGGGTGAAAGAAGCAGATGGAACAGTGGAGAGATGCAGACAGAGGGAGAAGATCTGTTGATGGGCAGGACTGAACATCAAACAGGAGCTGGACACATGGAAGGTGAATGCAATGATGGAAGATAAGGGTATGAATGGCTTGTCTGATTAATCTAGATGATAACCTACTGAGATTTTAGTCATTTCCATGGCTGACATCATAGGCAGGCCCCACTTCTAGTGGCCCAATGGACAGGACCAGCTATCCCTGTGATTCTATCCGGGTGCCAGTGTGGGTGTCTACCTGTTAGTTTAGCCACTGCACTTTCTGCTCGATGATCAAGGGGGAACACCTTTGGACCATTGTCAGAAGTGAAGTGCCTTCCTCCTTCCTGAGAGGTGGCCAAGAAGGCCACAAGTAAGATGTCCAGGTCACCTACTACATGGGGATCTTCCTGCTTCTGCAGAGAAACAGCCATGAGAACTACTGGTGTCTCGGCTGTAGGTAAGTTGACTGTTACAGACACACATAGCTGGTATTGCACCTCATCCTGCAGTGCAGCTAACCCTGTAGAAAGATGGAATAAAAAGAGAAGGGGAGAACAAAAATACCATTGATCAGTACATATGTGCAGTACAGCTTGAAGAGCCTGTTACATCTCCTTAGGCCGGCCTCACATCTAAATAATATATCTTCTGGTGCTGTAGAACAAAATACAGGCAGCAGTAAGTACAAACTTTCTATGAAAGCAGAAGATAATGACAACAGCAGGTGCTACTCAGAATGAACAGTGCCAGACCATACAGAACACACAGTGCCAGACCATACAGAACGCACAGTGCCAGACCACACAGAATGCACATTGCCAGACCACACAGAATGCACAGTGCCAGACCACACAGAACTCACAATGCCAGACCACACAGAACTCACAGTGCCAGACCATACAGAACATACAGTGCCAGACCACACAGAATGCACAGTGCCAAGCCACACAGAATGCACAGTGCCAGACCATACAGAAACCACAGTGCCAGACCATACAAAATGCATAGTGCCAGACTACACAGAATGCACAGTACCAAGCCATATAGAATGCACAGTGCCAAACCACACAGAACGCAGAGTGCCAGACCTCACAGAACGCACAGTGCCAGACCATACAGAATGCACAGTGCCAGACCACACAGAGTGCACAGTGCCAGACCACACAGAATGCACAGTGCCAGACCATACAGAATGCACAGTGCCAGACCATGCAGAATGCACAGTCCCAGACCACACAGAATGCACAGTGCCACACCATACAGAATGCACAATGCCAGACCACACATAATGCATAGTATCAGACCATACAGAATGCACAGTGCCAGACCACACAGAATGCCCAGTGCCAGACCACACAGAATGCACAGTACCAAACCATACAGAATGCACAGCGCCAGACCTCACAGAATGCAGAGTGACAGATCACACAGAATGCACAGTGCCAGATCTTGCAGAAAGCACAGTGCCAGACCATACAGAATGCACAGTGCCAGACCACACAGAACTCACAGTGCCAGACCATACAGAATGTACAGTGCCCGGCCACACAGAATGCACAGTGCCAGACCACACAGAATGCATAGTACCAGACCAGTGCCAGACTATACAGAATGCACAGTGCCAGACACACATAATGCACAGTACCAGACCATACAGAATGCACAGTGCTAGACCACACAGAACACACAGTACCAGACCACACAGAACACATAGTGCCAGACCCCACAGAATGCACAGTGCCAGACCATACAGAACACACAGTGCCAGACCACACAGAACACACAGTGCCCAACTACACAGAATGCACAGTGCCAGACCAGACAGAATGCACAGTGCCAGACCACACAGAACACACAGTGCCAGACCACACAGAACACACAGTGCCAGACCATACATAACACACAGTACCAGACCACACAGACTGCACAGTGCCAGACCATACAGAATGCACAGTGCTAGACCACACAGAACACACAGTACCAGACCACACAGAACACACAGTGCCAGACCACTCAGAATGCACAGTGCCAGACCATACAAAATGCATAGTGCCAGACTATACAGAACACACAGTGCCAAACCATGCAGAATAAATGGCGGCAGACCATACAGAATGCACAGTGCCAGACCGCACAGAATGCACAGTGCCCGACACACAGAATGCAAAGTACCAAACCATACAGAATGCAGAGTGCAAGACCACACAGAACACACAGAGCCCAACTACACAGAATGCACAGTGCCAGACCAGACATAATGCACAGTGCCAGACCACACAGAACACACAGTGCCAGACCACACAGAACACACAGTGCCAGACCATACAGAACACACAATACCAGACCACACAGACTGCACAGTGCCAGACCATACAGAATGCACAGTGCTAGACCACACAGAACACACAGTACCAGACCACACAGAACACATAGTGCCAGACCCCACAGAATGCACAGTGCCAGACCATACAAAATGCATAGTGCCAGACTATACAGAACACACAGTGCCAAACCATACAGAATAAATGGTGGCAGACCATACAGAATACACAGTGCCAGACCACACATAATGCACAGTGCCAGACCATACAGAATGCACAGTGCCAGACCACAGAGAATGCACAGTGCCAGACAACACAGAATGCAGAGTGTCAGACCACAGAGAATGCACAGTGCCAGACCATACAGAATACACAGTGCCAGACCATACAGAATGCACAGTGCCAGACCACAGAGAATGCACAGTGCCAGACAACACAGAATGCAGAGTGCCAGACCACAGAGAATGCACAGTGCCAGACCATACAGAATCCACAGTGCCAGACCATATAGATGAATCCCTTTCCTTAACCTGTGCCTCCCACTAGTGGAGTAGGTCAGGATGGCACCTCTGCAGGTCACTGAGGGCACTGTACCTCTGCCAGCACTGCTCACTAGAGCAGAAGATGCAAGTGACATCACTCATTGTCTCAGGAAGCTGGCACTAGTCATTAATCTTATATGTGAGGTCATCATACTGCACCAGCAGGCAATTCTTAAAGTCCTTGTGCAAGAAATGGAGAAAGTTTTTGTTTTCGTTACACTATGAGGGAGCCCTACTGCAATTAGCACATGAAGAGGTTAAGCCCACTTTACAGGTCAGAATGAGGAGGAAAATGGTAACCATGTGACCATACTGGACACCACATGACACACATTATTGGGCAGTAGTGTAGCATGAGGAAAGTTTGACTAGTAGTGAGAGGTGGCACTGCACTTTCCACAGTGCCCTTGTATGAACTTACAATGCACAGGACCCCCCAGCCCAGGCATGGGCAGAGATTATGATGGTAGCACTGATTATGGCTGATAACAAAATATCTTATGAGAGCAATTCAGAGACAATCATGTTAAAACACCTCACCAGCCTAATGATTGCACTATAAGGTCTGTTTTATCATGATAAAAAGAGCAATCACTACATTGTGGGAGACCACATTTTGTTGAGCAACTTAGGAACTGGAATATAGTGGATAACAGAGTGCACTGCCGTATAAGTACACTGACAGTAGACAGGAAAACTAATAATAGACCAGTAGTTTAGCACAGCTAGGGTTTGGTAAAGGGTGGCAGCCACCCTGGTTGCAAAGCACTAAGGGCACAATCGGCAGCTCAAGATTGGTCTTTGCTTTACTGGCATTCATAAATGAATGCTAGTATTGTATTTGTTGTCAGAACTGAAACACTTAGCACTCTGTGTGTGGCATAAACTGTAGCAAACAGTGCTACAGTTTTTTTAAATACTATTTATTCCTGATAAACTTTCCTGGATTTACAAACTGAGCAATCCTCATGCATGGTGCTCCTCAAGATGAAAAACTGGTAGAAGAACCCTTATTATAAAGCTTTCTGTTAAACTTATGCTATTCGTCCAATGTTGGTCAGTATACCTGTGTCCACAATGTTCTAATCAATGTATTGTGTACACATTCTTTTAACCACTAATCTTTGTACAGCTGTTAACCAATGGAGTTCAAAAATACTTTTCATTCCCCCCCGTATTGTTATTCAAGTTCAACACATGTTTTAAGATTCCCCTTCCAATTTCCAGACCCTTAAATCCAGGTCAATTTCAAGTTGCTACAATCTAACTGCAGAAATCTAAAGTATAACCAATAATTACTACTTTTCTATATATACTCTGTAGTACCTCATTCTGATTTAGAGTGGATTGTTGCTTCATCTTTATACTTATTCCTCCTCTCCCTGCATCAGGAATACCTAGCAGTGATGACTTCTTCTTTTTATCCTTCTAAGTGTGAACTTCTCCTGCAGTATCTTCCCTGGGGCATTAACCTTTGCCAGTGTCCCCATTTCCTAGCATGCCGTTCACTATTTCTGTCCTGTGTTAATAATTTCTGTTCATATTCCATTTTTTTAAATATTTTTACTTCTGTCACAGTTCGTCCTTGAGATTTTTTCTGCTTTATTGTAATCATCTTTTTTCCTGATAGCATTATTACACTTAGTAATGCTCTGTTATGTTTGTTCCCAGTTCTCCTACCCAGAATACCCAACATAAATGTCAGTTTAGTAAACTCTCCCTGGCCATATTTGTTGACTCAGTTCTCCAATATGTCTTTTGTATTCTTTCAGCTATGGACAATCCCAGAGCACATTTGTCCAGCTTCCCTTCCCTCCTTCCTGACTTCTCCAACAACAACCAGACATAGTATTACACATTCTACTTAATCTGCTTTATACAGAAATGTTGAAGTAAATATCCTGAATTTCCTCAACTTTGTGGCTCTCAAAATGCTGTACCTCTTACTATTATGTCTCTTGCAAGTTCACTTCTAGGAGTTTTTCCCAACTCTACTCTGCTTTTTGCTTGACCTCCATATTGCTGTCCAGTAATATCTTTATTAGACAATAAATAGACCTTTTTGGAACATCTCCTATTTGTGTTGCTCTAGGTATCAACCCCATCTAAGGATCTCTCTCTATATAAATACTCTTCAATCCTTTTACTTCTTTGCATGTCTGTCTCAAACCACTACATATTAAAAACCTCAGTCTCTTTCACTTTTTAATTTGTTTTTAAATATTTCCATGTCAAAAAGGCATGTTCTTCTTACAGATCAGTCCAACATTGTATTTCCTTGTGCCTACCCACCCAGTTTACTGGATGACTGCTTTTCTGTTGGATACTCAGTCCCCTTCATTGGGGCATACCAATTATTTATTGGGGTGTTTACCTTCTTTTATAAAGCAAGTTTGCACTTTTTTGGCTTCTTCCCATATATAAGATTTTTGCACATTAACTGTCATCCAGCTTGCCAGTTTTGGGGTCTATGCCCATTTGAGCTGGCTCCCTCTTTCTATCTCAAGCCATTTGGCCTGACTCTTTGCATAATGCCATTGTGTAAGTAATCTGAATTGGCAGGCTCACTAATATGTTTCAAATTTGGAAGGCCCAATTCCTCTTAATTTTTTGGTAATATAAGTTTGTCCTAATGTGCTCTGGGTCTTGATGTTACCCATATGAACATTTGCATTGCTTGAATTTTTTGATCAAGGTGTAAGTATAATAATTTCCCTTACTTCAGTTCTTTTAAACAGTGTTTCTTGATTTCAAAAAGCATGTATTTTCCTGTTCTGGATAATCTTTATTCTAAACTGTCTTCCCCTCTAATATCTTGTTTATTTCCAGCTGAGATAATTTCATCTCTTCCTATGCCTCTCTTATCCCAAATATGTTCTCTGCTGCTGTGTCTGTATCCATTCTCTCCATTCTGCAATGATCAATTGATTATATTCTTTTTTGTCTCTCACATATTCTAAGATATGGCTCCAAACTTCTTTAACTCCCAAATAAATAAAAGCTCCCTTTCATCTCCTACCCAAGACTGGTTTAATTTCTGAGGAGCTTGCCACCATTCTTGTAACACCTGTAATTCACTACACTGTGCTAGGAACCTCCAATATTTTGCTTGTTTGCTATTATCCATCTTACTTTCCAATACTGGGAAATGTGAAATGCAAGGATTATACATTGTACTTCTGACCTGTTTATCAAATATTTGGTCTTCTTAGTTAAACACATTATATCAATTCTGGAGTAGCCTTTATATTTTTCAGAATAATGAATGCATTTTATTTGACCAGGGTCATTAGTTTCACCTACGTCATACATCCCTAGTAGATTTGTAAGCTTTCCAATACATTTCCCTATACTAGGAATTCTACATTTCTGAGGCCCACCCTGTACATTTTTTCTTTTATTACTAAATTGAAATCACTTATCCACGACCATATTCCTTCCTGAATTTGAATTAAGTCTTTATACAACTCCCTAAATTTCCCCAATGTTGACTCCAGAGGAATATGCTGCTCCACTCTTATTTTCACAGCTGCTTAACACTCTTCCTTATCTATTAGCTCACCTATTATTTAATATCTTAGGTTTTGGCTTCTCATTATAACAACCCCTCTTTTCTTTCTTCAGGTTGCATTTCTGTGCTTGGATGTACTAATATCTTTGTAATTTTCTGTGTTCCTCAATTTTTATATATGTCCCTTATAAGCACAGTATATGCAGTACTGATTTCTCCAGGAATCTAAATATCTTATCACTTTTGACTAAATTTATCAGTGCACTAATATTCCAGGAAATAATATGCAAAAATAATGACTGTACTTCTAAATATGCTTTCTGTTTTTTCTACTACAATTCTACATCTTTGTGGTGGTGGTGCTGCGGTAGTGTTGTTGCCTCACAGTAAGACATTGTCTCGTTCAATTCTTAGCTAGAGCGTCTTCTGTGTGGCGACATGTGTGAATGGGCGTACCTTCGTTGAAGGTTGTGAGTCAGGGCTGGCAACTTGGCACGTAAAAATCTACTACCAATCATTAGCAGACCGGAGTTCCGCTGTGGCGACCTCTAACCGGGAAAAGCCGAAAAACACAACAAAAAAATAGATTTTCCCATCTTGAACAAATGACCTACTCCAAAAAATCTTCCTCCCATAATAAAAATTAACCAGAAATAACTGAATAAAGAATATCAATAATAAATAATTTTTAACTGTAAACATTTTATTTATTGAGCAGTGTTTAGTCACAAATATTTTGATTATTTTATGTTTCAGCATCATGTCCCTCTTTTTCCAACACGTCTGAACCTCCAAACCTTGAAGTTCAGAGATGGTTGTCATTACAGGAATCTACTGTGGGTTATGCATTGAAGTCTTCTGCAAATTATCGGGGCATATGACACTCTCTGTACAGCTAATGAGGGACTATACCAAAATACCCATTCACTTACTTGGAAGACATAAAACTCTTAATGGGCTATTTTCCACTGGTAGGTCCACTTGTTTTATCTTTCTTCTGTACAGTTTACTTAAGCAAGCAGAATGATAATGTCCCCTTTTTAGGTGCTGTGAGGTACTATTGCTTCCCCCAGCAACAACAGCTCCCTCCGGCAAAGATATATGATTATGTTGCCAGTGCCTTGGGATTTTCTGAGCCTTGTCTAGGTAGGGGAAAGTTTTTGCTTCTAATGGAAACACTAATTTTAGGAATGCTAGGAAATTGTCTTAAAATGTAATTCCTTTAACCTGCAGAGTTGTACTGAGAGAATAAAATAACTTCTTTGAATCCAAATTAGGAAGGGGCAGGTTACTATAGTAACTTGCTCAGGCTCAAACCCTGTACCTTGACTACAAGAAGCAAGAGCTTTAATCCTCAACATCCACCAGCAACTACCATTATTTGTTTTTCAATGTCAGCCATTAGAGTGTCACAGTTTTTGTGCTGCACAAAATACATGTTGATAAAAAACCTGTTCTGATAATTGTTAAGTGATTTACAGTAATCTTCTTTTATTTGTCTCCATTTCTGCAGAACATCTCTGTGTTTGTCTTATACTTGTGTCCTGTCCTTGAACAAGTCACTTCACCAGACAGTTCTTTGGGACAACTGGAAATTTGGGCGACAAGGCTAGTAACTAGTATCTGTAGTTTGAAGGGGTTGGCATAATGGTTAAGGTGTTTATCTTATAGACACAATGTACATTTTTTGATTCTCAACCTTGAACGCATGATTAGACATAAAAAAGGCTCCTTGGGTTGCTAGCCTTGTAGTTATGGTATAAAGGAAGGAAATAGGTTGTCGAAAACAGAATCATCATTATATTGGTCATGTTAACACAAGACACTATGACAGCTACCAATAACCAAAAAAGGAGATGCAGCAAGCTCTTCAAACACACCCAGTCTGACCAATAGCCAACCAAGCAAACCAGATATAACAAAGACAGGTAGAAAACTAAACTTTCATTGAGTAAAGTTTAAAAAAATTAGCTAACCACTTTCATCTCATAACAGGTAGGGACTTCCTCAGAGTTAATGCCACCAGCATACACAGACATTTTATATCCTGTTCCACTAATCAAATCTGAGAGCAACTTACACAAGTTAAAACTGCATAGAGATCTAGATTGCTAGTAAACAAACTCCCACTGTGGGCCATTTTAAGCCTAGCCAATTATCCCCTGTGGGAATCAAACCTTGTACCTTCTGTCTACAAGATATACACCTTAAACATTATGCCAACCTCCCATACAAATGTAATGTTAAACATAAAATGTCTTATCTATTAATGAATACTCATTATGAAAATTCATGTTGTTAAAATTCGTATTATATCTAAAACTGTGTATTTAAATATAGTAATAAAATGTAATCCAAATTTATAATGTATGCAATCTTTATAAATAGCAATAATAATAATAAATAAATTGTATATAATTTATATAAACCATTTAAACCTTGTTTGTCCATAATATAAATTAAGTTTGATTTAAATTTAAAGTTTAATTTTAATTTGAACTGCTTGCCCTCATCTTAAGTACACTTGGAATAGAAACAGAATCATTTAAATCAGGGAACTGGCAAGCACTGAGGCTCAATTGCCAAATAAGTTCCTTAAATTAAAGTGTTATTTTCCACATCCCCTCCTCTTAAAGAGCTCAAAACCCTGTTAAGTACAAAAATGTAAACTTTTTAAAATTAATGCAGGCAGTCACATGTCTATACAGAGCATTATTGGACTGGTGTCTTTTGATGTCATATAAATGTTCCGTAATGGTCACATAACCTTCAGTCGGTTTTGCCCACATAAAAAGCGGCACATGAACTAAACAGGGCAACATATATCACAATTGGGTCTATATTAAAAGACTGAAGAGGTGTTTCAGCGATCACCTCTTGGTCGGCACATAATGAGTGAACTCACTATCACTAAAGCGCGAATGCTCAAAACAGCGGTTTCTTTACCTGGGAAAGAAAATGCTAGCACAAACACACGCACACACACACACACACACACACACACACACACACACACACACACACACACACACACACACACACACACACACTTACTTTAAAACATAACAACGGGATGACCAAGTGATTTCTTTCCAAGGGAAAGAAATCTCTGTTTTGAGTGTTCGCGCTTTAGTGCATTCGCTCATTACGTGTCAACCAAGAGGTGTTCGCTGAAACACCTCTTCTGTCTTTTAATATAGACCCATCACAATTACATTTTCCAGGACACAGCAAGTTACAAGGAAAACCATCAATTAAGACATCTAGACCTTCATGAATGAACCTACAACACTTACATCTACCACAATTATTCATAGAATGTGTATGATTGGTAAATAATCTTTCCATTTGTATTTCAATCAAACTCTTAATGTTTGGTCCTTTACTAAAAAACACTATTGGCTGTTCACCACATTTCCCTCTCAAGTCCCTAAAAACAAGTTCCATAATTTTTTGAAAGCTGTGATACATTTAGAAATATCACAACCAAATAGAACTATAAAGGGAACCATTTTGTCATTAATACTGTTGTTATTATTAACAACTTCCAAGACAGAAATATTACTTTGCTTAATTAATAATGGAGCAAATTTGTTTTTTCTACCTTCTACAACTTTCTTTTTAGCAGCAAATAATACATCATCAGGATATCACCTGTCTTTAAATATACCCCATAAAAATGTATTTCTCTCTCGAAAGTATCTTTTCCTGTAATCATTCAAGATAAGCGCACAAACTTACCCTTCACAGTTCCTCTTTTTTGATGCAAAAGGTGACAACTTTTGTAATGCAAATAAGAGATGGAGATTGTATTTTTTTTATAAACGGTAGAAGTGAAACATTGAGAGCTCCAGTCCTTACCAATTTTAACATCTAAATAGTTTATTTGTTCATAATCGGCTTGGTAAGTAAACCTCAAGAACCGGGTAGTCATTTCCAAATAACATACAAAAGAAGTTAATTCATCAACAGTTCCCTTCCATAACATGAAAACATCATACAAAAACCTGTAATAGGTATGTATCAAAGGATGAAGTTCAGAACCAAACACATAACAGTTTCTCCTATTCGGCTAAAACACCATTGGTATACATGGAAGTGAGTGCTACTCCCACAGCCACCTCAGAAATTTGATGGAACTATTCACCTTCAAAAAACAGATAATTGTTAGTAAGCACTGATTCCAAAAGGGTATCCACAATTAAAATCTCTGTTGGTGAAATTAAATCACAGGAGACTAAAAATTCATTGAACAATTCACATTCTTCATCATGAGGAATGACCATAAATAAATTGACAACATCAGTCATTGCAAACAATAAGGTAACTACCAGACAGACAACCCTGTAAACCTTGGTATAGATCTCACATATGCCAGATGTGGAAATCATGCAAATTGCATGAACGGTGCCATACAAAATAGTCTGTGCACTGCACAGCATGGGCACTTAATGAATTGGAAGCCCTTTTGGCTGATGTACCTAGCACCAAGTGGTAGAGGTGGGACCTTGATGGTAATGTGGATGGAGCCAATGGCTCACAGGACCTGCAAAAATGGACTATGTTAGAGAATAACTACATACAGCTGGTTCTCTCCATTGCTGTTTGTGGAAACCATATATGTTCCTTCATGTGTTGCAGCATCACATGAAGGAACAGTAATATGATTCATAAGGTTGGCACTTTCTAAACGCATAATGTGTCCACTGTCAAATGTTGACAAGCCCCCATAGTACATATGATTAATACAAAACAAACTTTTGTGTCCACTGGAAGAGGAATTCCACAGGATCATAGGAATTACAAGGCAATTAAGCCACAAGACCATTATCACCTTACCAATACCCACCCTTAGGCCTTACCTCCCTTTTCAAGGAGGTCCAGGTCAGACATACCAGGGTTGAATTTAAGAATACCCATTCAGTTGTCCAGCTCCCTTTTTAAGACAGACAGTATGCCACACTACTTAACATGGACAGGAATGTTTTTTTCCAGAGCTGTATGCGCTATGCAACAAATCTATCGCTTCACCTTGTCTTACTGTTTTGATAGAGTAGATTTAGATTGCTGGCCCTATTGTTAGTAGATCTGTCTGATTTTTGGCGGTATAAGATGTCTTGGACTATTGGGTCCCTTACAGCCTGGCTTACCTATGGGTTATACACTGGTGGTTCAACAGCTTAAGTGTAAGAATTTACTGTTGCTGCGAATGTCATTGTGTGTATTATATTGTGCGAGCCAGTGGGGTGGTGTGCGTTTTGGGTTTTTTACCCTTTTCTTCACTGTGGTTTGTCCATGGAGTTGGCATGTATAATTTCAGGTAGTGCTGAAGGCTTGCGTTGCACATCGGCGGTGGGGGTTGGGTGGGGTGCATGGGGGCTTGCCCCACTACAAAAAAAATTTGTGTGTGTTTTTTAAAGTTTTATGGTTCATTGTTTTTGGTATTTAATTTTTCATAAACAGTGAGCTGAGAAATGATTGCTGATGGCTCATACTTGAACCTTATAGTTCTATAAGCAAGACACATCACCACTAAGGAGTCTGTATGATACTAAATATAGAGATAAAGCCTCCAGTCTGTCATGGTAGCTTGGGTCTTCTAAGCACAATAACTTTTTAGTTGAAAACCTTTGTGATCTTTCTAATTGCTTGATATGCTTAATAAGGTACATTCCAAAGGGGGATGTTTTACTCCATGATGGGTTTAATCAGTGTGGAGTAGAAGTAGGCGATGAGTTCTTTTGATCAAGGGGAAATATATTTTGCTATCAGCTGTGCAAGGCAAAAGGATTTCCCAGCTACTGTCATAATATTCATTTTGAAGTGGTGTGATATCTATGCTACAAGCTGGAGCTAAGGGTTGCTTAGTAAATGCTACAGTGTTACACTTTCTGGCACTGAGTGTTAACTAATTTTTTGTACAGCAGCTATTGACAAGTGTAAGAGCGGTGGTAGTGCTGCGGTAGTGTTGTCGCCTCACAGTAAGACGCTGTCCGGTTCGATTCTCAGCTAGAGCGTCTTCTGCGTGGAGACATGCGTGAATGGGCGTACCTTCGTTGAAGGTTGTGCGTCAGGCCTGGCAAGCCGGTATGTAAAAATCAACTGCCAATCATTAGTGGACCGGAGTTCCGCTGTGGCGACCCCTGACCGGGAAAAGCCGAAAGAAGAAGCTATTGACAAGTGTAAGCTCCTGTTGGAGCAACTGTATGTCAGAGGAGGATTTGATGACTCCCAGCTTGCAATCATCTGCAAACTTTGTTAACCAGACATTACTGGGCTCCACTCATGCATTCACTTTAATTCCATGTGGGGGTGGCACACCTCTACCAACTTCCATATGGTGTATAATCATCTGGTAGTAGCCATCAATAACCTGGTCATAGAGACACTGGGGGGGCTCATGTGTGACATGGGGGTGACAATGCGTAACATTGTGGACACTGGCTTTGAAGGATGCCATGAAAACATGCTGTTCTACTGATGTTGATTCATCTCCTAAAATCATAATATGAATGAAGCTGTTGTAGACAGGAGGTCCTGGTATTCAGTGGAGTTGACTACTGTAGCATTATGCACTAATTGTAAATGTTTCTGACTCACACCTCCACGTTCGAACTCATTATTGCATATGCAGTGACTCTCAATATCACGTTGACAATTAATTTGCTTACATTTAGGGACTCAATTGCATACAATGCGTAACACACTTCATGTGTTTTTGAATCAATCTCCATACATGTTGTGGCTAAGATATTTCATGTAATGCTGTGCGCTCTTTGCTTCTGCATACTGCAATGGATTTAGTACCATGTGTTGAAGCATAATTTTTTATGCTTTGTGCAAATTGAAGATCTGAAGCTTGGATTTCTTGACAATGTGATATTTTGAAAATCTACGTTACTGAATATAGATAAAAACAAAATAAATGTTATTAAGGGCTGAGATCCTTGACCACTGTCCCCATATGACATGGTGTGTGTCTGCACTGCCCCAAACAAAATAAAACAACTGAAGTTAACTGGAAGTTTCTATGACCAGTTACCAGCTTGGCAACTTCCACAAGCTGGCACTCTGGTCATATAACATAGTTCAGATGTTTAAAGGTATGAGCTGATAATGAATTTTATGTTGTCATCTTGAGTAGGATTCTGTCATTTTCTCCTAACCATTTAAGTTTGAGAAAATCTGTTGTTGCCTCACAGCAAGAGGTTCCCTGGTTTGATTCTCAGCTGAGGTGCCTTCTGTGTGGAGTCTGCATGTCCTCCCTGTGTTTGAAGGAGTTTTCTCTGGGTGCTCTGGTTTCCACTCACAATCCAAAGACATGTAGTACATGGATTGGACACTCTAAATTGGCCATAGGTGTGAGTGTGCATGCAAATGAGTGGTGTGGAAGAACTACCATGGCAGGGTTAGCCACGCAGTGGTGTAACCTTGGCTGTAGATGATTGTCACTGTTGAAGTGAAACCCCAACCCCATGTGCAAGAATGGGGAAAAAGGGGTTGTGGAGGGATGGATGGATTTAACCAGACAGTGGTTTTAAGCAGTTACTCTAAGAGGACTTAATTGATTAACAAATAAAAAAAGTTTAGTTCGATAAGAAATAAGATATGGAAAAATGCAAATGGAGTGATTAAAAACATAAGTGCTTGCTTTTAGGTCTGTTTTAATAAAGTAAGGGGTACGTATGTCTTATATGAGTTTACCATACTACATACGCTTAATATTTTGCCCCCTTCCTATCCTGGCATTGATTTGTAGCTATAGCTTAAGTTTATGAGATTGACAGAGTGCTGATATAATAGAACAGTTCAGAAATGAAGGTCAGTGACCTCTGTTAAATAAACTTCTTCCCTAGACTACAACTACACAGCTGTCTATGCTGTCCTGAATTTTCCACTTGTTGGTTCTGTCCATGGTCTGCAGTTCTTTCTCAATCTGGGCATCCACAGCACGTTTAACAAGAAGAGTTCTTCCCACCCCAGCCAAACACATCCAGATTGTTGGCAGATGTGGCAGATGGGTGATAATGAGGGGAAGTGGGAAGTGGCTGGAGCCTCACATAATTTATTTCTTACTATTTTTTATCAGTCTTTTTTTTTCAGTCTACGGTGTATGGTAGCATAATAACCTGCAAATGAAGAGATGGTTGAAATGGGGAACTATGGTCCTTGCCACCAAGCTATTCACAGCCTGCACTGTGCTGTGGTTTCCTCACTGCTGGCAAGGACTGGTTCAAGTTGAAATCCTTCTCATAGATAAAAAACAAATGCATTTGTGACAATAGGAGTTACTACCAGCCATGCCAGGAAAAGTAGGGCAGTGGATGTGTAGCTGGAATTTTGTAAAGAAGTATATGCCATTTGTATATCAAACTGATTTGTACAGATGCCTGTGTTGAACAATGTATTTGTAAAGCTGCTTGTGTTAAAATGTATCAACAGTGTGCTCTGCTAGAAAGAAAAAAAATGTACATGCATTATTGTAACTGAATTAAATGTATATGTTTTAAGAGAGGATAGTGGAAGAGAAGAGGTTAATCTCAGTCCAGCCAACTTTAAAATATATCTGAAAATAAATTACTTTGTGGGTTAAGCCATAAATAGGTTCATAGCTTGGTAATGGGCTATCTGCCCGAAGGCATATATTAGCCCAGCCACATTGTGCGGTATTCACCGCCCCTTTAGTAGTTCCCTAGACCCTTGTGCTAGCAGCTAGTACCCTTGGCCCCTATCTAGTAGTGCTGTTGGTGTGATCCCCGGTGTGAACTTTCTGTTACCCATCCACTCATCAAGGTTCCTCTTGAAGAGTGATAGTGAGGGGCTCTGTCTTATGTAGATCGGGACCCTGTTCCATAGTAAGGGAAGTCTCTGCGAAGGGAATCTATCCCTCCAGCATGTTCTATTCATTGCTGTGTTGAGGTTTATATCCCTAGAGCGTGTAGCTCAAGTAGATTTGGCTTTGCTAAGATGGAGCATGTTCAACAATTCTGGGTTGGACATGGCTCTGTACATTAGAGATCGCCTCTGAGAAAGCGGTATGCAACAGAGAACAGTCTTAGCTTTTTCAATCGTGCTGCATAGGGCAACTGTTTGAGGCCAGTAATCCTCTTGGTTAGGTACCTCTGTGGTCTCTCCAGCTGCTGGAGATGTCTAGCCAGGTAATTCCAATTGGTGCATTGTACTCAATAATGGGTCTGATGAGGGAAGAATAGAGGGGCACCATTACATCCTTAGATCTTGATGTGAACCCTTTCGTGATCAGATGGGTCACACAGAAGGATTTTCTAACCACTTTGGCAACATGGTTATCAAAGGAAAGCTGACTATCTACTTGGGTCCCTAGATCCCTTATTTCTTCTTCAGATTTCAGGGGATTACCTCCTGTGTTGTAGTTTGTGGATACTCTGTTTTTTCCAAAGGGGATTACTACGCATTTTTTTGCATTTAGCTTGAGACCATGGCTTTGACACCATGCATCAGTCTCATTTAGGCCCTTCTGGAGGATCTCCATGTTGGCCAGAGACTCTATTATAGCACCCAGTTTGCAGTCGTCCACAAACTTAGTCAGCCACAGCCCTTCCGTGCTTGCCTGTACTTCTGAGAAGTATATGCCAAACAGGAGGGGCCCCAGGACAGAGCCTCTGAGGCACACCACTCGTTACTGGTCTGGATTTGGACATAGATCCTGCTACTCTTACTTTATAGGATCTGTCTGAGAGCCAGTTTGCGATCCATCTTGTGACGTAAGGGTTTATGCCCAGGCTGGTGAGCTTATCAATAATACCTGAATGGGGAATGGTGTCAAATGCTTTAGCAAGGTCAAGGTAAACCGTGTGTACCTCCTTTCCCTTATCTATAGCCTGAGTAACTGTCTCAAAGAAATCCACCAGGTTCAGGAGGCATGATCTGCCCTTGACGAAGCCGAACTGTGTGGGATCCAGCGACTGGAGGTTCCCAATCTCTCCATTTATGAGTTCCATAATGATTCGCTCCATAGCCTTACAGATCAGACTGGTCAGGCTTATTGGAAGGTAGTTTCCAGGGTCAGTTGTGGCCCCACCCTTGTGTAGCGGGACCACCGCTGCCATGCGCCATTCTATGGGCACATATCCTGTGGAGAGGCTGAGACTGAACAGGGTATTAAGATGCGGGGTTAATTCCTTTTGGAGCTCGTGTATGACACAGCATGGGACACCATCTGATCCCATGGAGGCAGTGTTTTTATCTTTAGATAGAGCCTTGTTAACCAATGTATCAGTAATAATTGGACTTACACAATCCCCTGGAATGGTAATAGGCCCTGTAGGTGGTGAGGGGGCGGGAATTTGCACTGAACCTGTCAGCCAAGATGTTGGCAATGTCAGGAGGGTCAATGTATTATGCTCTATTTTGTACTAGCTCAGAACAGACCTGAGCATTGCCATTTAGGTTTTTGACATAGCCATAGAAGGCCTTATGGTTATCTTTGGCATCCTTGGCAACTTTCTTTTCAAAATTAGCTTTAGTTGACTTGATGAGGGCCCTCAGTTTCTTACTAATGCTGATCAGGGATGATTTTTCTACTTGAGATTTGGCCTTTTTTTGTATAAGTCTCCTCCTTTTATTGTAAAGTTTGCTTATGGCTGGGGTTCACCAGACTGGTTTCTTCTTGCTTGAGGAAGGAGTCTTGGTTTTATTTGGGATAGCATGGTCCATGCAATCCTGAAGATGCATATAGTGTGCCTTGGTGTAGGATTCCGCATCCTGGATATCATTATCCTTCTGCAAGGGAATAGTGAAGCTTTCCACTTCAGATGCAAGTAGTTTGAAGTTTGCTTTGGAAAGGTTTTTGACTATGGTTTCTTTGACTGGGGGAGGTGGAGGGGTGAGGATGTCCAGGGTTATCAGTTTGTGGTCGGATCTGACCAAGGAGGGAGTGATAACGGGTGTGGTAAAATGGGTGCCCATATTTGTGATGATTAAATCCAATATGTTGTCCCCTCTAGTGGGGGAACATACTAGTTGTTCAAGGGCATTTGAATTTATAAATTCTATGAATCGCTGAGCATAGGAGTTGGAACATTGGTAGTTCACCCAGTCTATACCAGGGTAGTTGAAATCACCCAAGATTATGGTGTTGGGTAGGACCTTTATATTTTCCAATGTCTCAAGGAATGCAGAGTGAGCATCTTGGGACATAGTGGGCAATCTATAACCAGCTACAACTTGAAATGTGGTTTTGCCTGCTGATAGTTGCGCATGGATGATCTCTGGGGCATCATGCTGCGCTACTAACCTGGAGATATGGGTATTCTTGATGAATATGGATACACCTCTGCCCTTTGTACTGTGATCTGGTAACTGAGGCCGGAAGGTATGATATGAATTGTAACCTGGCAGTGCTGGGGTGCTCTCTTGAGCCTTGAACCAGGTTTCCGTCACTGCACAAACATTGATTTTCTCCATGCTGAGGAGAGCCTTGAGTGTGTGCATTTTGAGGTTGAGACTTCTGGCAATGAGTACTATTACCCTTAGTTTTTGGTTACCTGTGCTGGTTATGGTGGTTGGTTTGTCCTTTAAGCCTTGCCTAAAAAAGGCACTATGGGGACGGCAAGAGCCTTGGCCAGTATTCGAAAACCTAGGGGTGACAGGTGCAACCCATCTCTGGCAAAACAGAGAGGCTTGTCTATCATGTCATCCCAGGCAGACAAACACTGGATACCCTTAGGATGACACCAGAAGCTCAGCCAATTGTTGAAATTGATCATTTTGTCTTTGTATTGTGGTATCATTATAGGTGAAGGTAGTATGCTACTCAAGATCAGGGTCATAGCAGCTTGGGCTACATGATCAGAGAGCTCCTCAATGTCTCTTTTCATGTAGTCCAGGGAGGTACATCTTAGATCATTCACACCAACATGTACAATGACAGCGTCATACGTGTACTTGTTCTGGAGTGACCTAAGTGCCTGTGTTATGTGGCAGTCTGAACACCCAACAGGCAGCTGACAGTAACCTTCTCCTTGTTCAGCCTGGTGAGTGGAACATCCGTGTGCCTTACTATAGAGTCTCCTATTACTAGAGTGTTAGGTATGGTGTTTTGCCTTAAGGGCTGTTGTGAGGCACACTGCTGAGGTGAATTATGTGTTTTCTGGCTTGTGTTTGGGGGTGCAGGTTGCTTGCTTGTCTGCTTTGGAGGGCACTGTTTCTTTTTCAGTTTGGTACCTAGTGCCTCCGAATATGTTTTTGTGTATTTATGCGTATGTTTTGCCGGTGCTTGTTTTGTAGATTCATGTGTGACAGGTGGTGTGATGCAAGTGTGTCCCTTATCCTCTTGACTGTCTGTTACAGTCATGGGTTGAGAGCGCTTAGCCTCCAGTCTGGCTGTGTATTTGCATCTCTCACAAGTGTTTGTGTCTAGAGGTAAGAGGAGAGGGTTGTCTGTATACATGAGGCAGTTGTGACATTGCCTCAGGATGCCCAATTCCACCAGATGAACTGGAGAGTACACCTGAAGCTGACCTCTGGACATGCTTTGAAGAGTAAATTGAACTTAAGTCCTGCGAATGATCGAGGGTCTTATGCTATATTATAATAGTGCTGTCTAGGAAATTTGGAGAATAATAGTGCTGTCTAGGAGATTAGGACAAGTGCTGATTTCTGTTTTGCTAGTGCTGCAATAAGAGCAGCTGATCTGAAGCACTTGAATTGAGGCTAGCCTAGTTCTAAGAGAAAATTTACAGCACAGACTTTGTGGGGCCGGGAATAGTATACCCCAACTAACCGACGCTGCTCTGTGCGCAAGACCGCGCAAAAAGAGAGTTGCAGGGTTTTTCCTCTAGATAAGTGAGGAAAGGGAGTACAAGAGCTGTTTTTCTCTAAGCAAGTGAGAAAAGTAAATACAAAAACTGTTTTCCTCTAGGTAATGAGGAAGATAGAGTGCTATAGTAATTAGTAGCTTATTTAGTGCTTACAAGTTCTGAACAAGTGCTGAGCATGAACAAGCAAATTTAAGTGCTAAAACTAAGAATCTGTATCTGCATTAGATGAGTTACAGGACAGAAACAAGTGCAAATGCAGGCTTTCAAATCAGAAAGTAGATAGAGAGGGAAGAGATTGCCCAAACGGCCAATAACTACAAATTCTGGGCCAGAACCACTACTTATGTGGTAGACAGGTTACCTAGTGCTTACCACTTCCACTGATAAGCTAGAAGGCTTCCCTCCAACACAGAAAGGCTTGGGGGACTCAGAAGCTTACATACAGTCCTAGATACAGCAAATCTGTATCTGGAACATTAGTTACAGGAAAGGTAGGAAACAGGCTTACAGTTTTTTTTTTTTTTTTGTTTTTTTTGTTTTTTTACAGAAAAGTAGCAAAAACAGTAGTAAAAACAATTCACATGCAGTGCAAGCTAGCACACTTGAGTATGCAGCAATATTAGACCAAACACAGTTTAAAAATGCAATTAAATTAAAAAGGACTGAAAGCAAGTGCAGAAAGTTTATTAGGTAGAATGTGGTAAAGAGATGGGACTGGGGGAGTGTCCCAGATCAAATCTTCAGTGGGGCGGGCAACTGCAAAAGCCACCAAATTTAAACTACAAACCAAAAATAAGGAGGGTGGGTGGGACAAAACCGTTTCAACAGAGATCTATGCAAAAACTAACAGTACAAACTTTAAAACCAAAAAAATATTCTCAGCTCTGTATATTTGCCGATCAGTCTCTCAGAACAGTGAGACAACAGTTTCAACACAGATCTAAGCATCACACTCACAACACACACAACAAACTCACAGTTTTGAATGAAACCAGAGACTCAAAGTCTGTAAGAAGTATGGCTTTGTAGCTTTGTAGGAGGAGTAGAAATGTTAAAATGGTTTTATGACATCCAGCAGCTGCAGCAGATCTGAGAACAGCTCTATATGTGTATATGGTAACACATAGGTGTTAAATCCTAACAGCTTCTAGTGATGGAGAATAGTGCAGGAAACAGTCAGATGACCAGATGTGTGTGATGTCATTCTGTAAGCCAGAAATAATATTTAGATATTTGTAGGAGATTGCTCTCAGTATTCTGTATTGGATCTGACAACAAGGGCCACTCACCCACATCATCTTGCCTTGCTCTATTCAGTAAGTAGGAACAGTAATTCTCTAGATCAGTCATTAAAATATAGTGATAATAGCTAAGTATTGTTTTTGGGTGGCCATGGTGGTGCAGCAGTTAGTGTTGCCACCTCACAGCAAGAGGTTCCCTGGTTTGATCCTCAGCTGGGGTGCCTTTTGTGCGGAATCTGCATGTCCTCCCTGTGGTCATGTGGGCTTCCTCCAGGTGCTCCGGTTTCCTCTCACATCCCAAAGACATGCTGTAGGTGGATTGGACACTCTAAATTGCATGTGTGTGCCTTCTGTGGAAGGTTGAGTGCCGGCTGGCAACTCGACACCGTACAACTCCATTGCCAGTCATGAGCAGACAGGTGGCCTGCTGTGGCATCCCCTAACCGGGAAAAACCGAAAGAAGAAGTATTTAAGTATTGTTTTTCTGTAAGTGTGACTCTTTTCAACTTTGTTATTTTAATATCTCCTGTGATTGAAACACTGGTGTTTACTGTAAATAGATATTTAGTATTTTCTTGTTCTTTTATTATGTCTTATTAAATATATTTAAACTTTTCATTGTGGCTGGTCCTTTTTAGAAAATATTTAAGCTCTGAGAGTATTTGCATATATTTATTTTGTAATTACTCTGGCCACTCCAGATGTCTGACTGTTTGGTCAACATCATGAATCCTACCCAGTTTGGCTTTGTTAAGGACAGATCATGCCTCCTTAACCTGGTGGACTTCTTTGAGAAAGTTACCAAGGCTATAGACGAGGGAAAGGTGGTACACACAGCCTACCTAGACCTTGCAAAGGCCTTCAACACCATTCCCCATTCTGGTATTATAGACAAGCTCACCAGCCTGAACATAAACCCCCTATGTCACAAGATGGGTTGCCAATTGGCTCATGGACAGAACCCACATGGTGAGAGTTGCGGGAGATAGGTCTGACTCTAAACCGGTTACAAGTGTCAATCCCCAGGGCTCAGTCCTAGGACACCTCCTGTTCAGCATATACTTCTCAGAGGTACAGACAAGCACAGGAGGACTATGGCTGACCAAGTTTGCAGACGACTGCAAACTAGGGGCTATAATTGACTCACCAGCTGATGCAGACATCCTGCAAAAGGGTCTCACTGAAATGGATACCTGGTGTCAAAATCATGGCCTCAAGCTAAATGCCAAAAAGTGCATAGTTATTCCCTAACAAAGTACCCACAAACTACCACATAGGTGGTAGTCCCCTAAATACGGAAAATGTAATAGGGGATCTGGAGACCCAAGTAGATAGTAATCTCTCCTTTGATAATCACATTGCCAAAGTGGTTAGAAAATCCTTCTATGTGGCCCACTTAATCACAAAAGGGTTTACATCCAGATCAAAAGAGGTCATTGTGCCCCTCTACTCATCACTCATCAGACCCATCATAGAGTACAATGCCCCATTTGGGATGTACCTTACAAGACACCTGCAACAGCTAGAGAGACCACAGACATACCTCACCAAGAGGATCACTGGCCTCAGACAGATGCCATATGCAACTCGACTGAAGAAACTCCAGCTGTACTTGGTTGCATACCGCCTTCTCAGAGGTGATCTCTGCCTGACATATAAGGCCATGTCCAACCCAGAACTGATGGACATGCTCCACCTAAAGAAAACCTTATCCCCTCGAGCCACATGCTCTAGGGATCTAAACCTCATGACAACAATAAATAGGACATGCTGGAGGGATAGATTCCTGTCCCAGAGACTTCCCATGCTTTGGAACAAGATTCCAATCTACATTAGGCAGAGCTCCTCACTAGCACTCTTCAAGAGAAACCTTGATGAGTGGATGGGGAACAGAAAGTTTACCCCAGGGATCACTTCAGTGGCTCTGCTGGACAGAGGCACAGGGAACTAATCTAGGGGGTGGTGAAAGCCAACACATTCTGGCTAGGCTTATAAATGCCTTTGGGCAGATAACCTAGTACCTACCTATGAACCTATAATTATTTGTATTAGTATTAATTTCACTTAGTATAATTGGGTAACCTTGCAAGAGCCTTGGGTATCTGGCTTTGTAGTGCCTGGTGGCAGTGATAACTACCTTATAGTCTGGACAGAAGGGGGCATAGCTAGTAAACATGCGCCAGCCTTTCCCAGATGTATGTGTGTGTGTGTGTGTGTGTGTGTGTGTGTGTGTGTGTGTGTGTGTGTGTGTGTGTGTGTGTGTGTGTGTGTGTGTGTGTGTGTATGTGTGTGTTTGTGTCAGCTACTTGGAACAGGGACGTGAAGCACTGGTTTCACAAAGAAAGTGATGGAGGACTTGGCTTGGGCACTCAGCTGAGGACCTAACTCTGCAGCTGTACCAGTGGGGAGTCTTGTTGCAGACCTGGAAGGAGACAGATAGAGAGAGAAATCCACACCCCAGGCTGACTGTGCTCCCTGTGTGCTGTTAAGGGGAAATTGTGGTTGATACAGACAGGTCTGCATCTGGAAATATGGAATGTATCCATTTGTGTTCTAAGTGAATGTCCCTCTCCAGAGTCAGTGGTGAGGACTGAGGATCCTTGATTACTGACCCAGAGTGGGGATGTCACATATTGGTGGCAGTGGTGGATATTGGTGGCAGTTGGCTAAGGTGTGTGAAGTCAAAGGACTGCTGTATGCCAGCCTGACTAAAGAGGAAATTACTTCAGCCTTAGTCACAGTGCAGACCAGCAAACGGGATGACAGCCAGTTTGGTGATGGGGATTTGCAGCTCTCAGAAACAGGACAGTTTACCTTTTCCTCAGAGGACTTAAAAATCCATCTGGAGTTAAACAGAATTGAACAGGTGGCCAAATGTTTGGAATTAGAATCAGAAGAGAGACTGCAGTGTTTGTAGGCTGAAGAAAATAAGAAGCAGTATCAACACGAGATGGAGATGTTGACTCTTCGACAGGGTCACAGAGGTAATGGGGAAGGAAATAAATGAACCCCAGAAGCAACAAAGGTCAGTAAACTTCTTCCACAATTTACAGAGGGTGATAATTTTGATAGTTTTAGTCATATCTTTGAAAGACTATGTAAACAGTATAGTGTTGACCAAGGGCTCTGGGTATGGTTCCTGACCTCCTTACTCCATGGTAAAGCTGTAACTGCTGTTTCTAAATTGTCTGATATTGATTGTTTAAACTATGAAAAAGTAAAGACATGTTTACTTGAATGTTTTAAGTTAACACCTGAAGTTTATAAAAAAGTTTAATGAGCATAGACTCAAGGCAGATAAAAGTGTGTGTAATTATATTTCTGAGTAAGCACTTATTTTCATAGGTGGGAGAGTGGGTGTCAAGTCACCACTTTTGAAGGGCTGACAGACCTTTTGGTCAGGGATCAAGCCCTTACCACTTTGCCTGAGTACATGAGAATCTGGTTGGGAGACTGAGAATGTAACTCTGCAAATGAGCTGGGGAAGAAAAGGGATCTCTACTTAGCAGGCAAGGCATCACTGAACAGGAAAGCGATACCCAGTGCTGCACATGGATATAGGAAAACCCATGGTGGGCAGCCTAAACCACTCCAACAGAGTCCACTAGTAACAGGGGAAGCCACTAGTTCAGGTACAAAGCCAGGATCAAGGGTTAAATGATTTTAATGTAACCAGTGGGGCCATGTATCATACAGATGTCCACAGAGGCAAGGTGGGGAACAATAGGTGGGAGACTCAGCAACTGGGAATAACAGTATGCCAGTAGTAAGCTGTCTGGAGACAACAGAGGTACCAAACATTCACAAGAGGTTATAGCATATCTTAGTGGATGGAAAACAGGCCACTGCTAAGAGGGACATAGACTCTGACATAACCATTGTGAAACCTGCAGTGGTTAAAGAGGAGCAGTACTTGCTTGGGCAGTCCACTGCAGTCAGAGCTTTAGGAGGGAGCCCATTCCAAATGCCTTTGGCCAGGGTTCACCTTGACTGGGAGGGTGGAAAAGAAAGCAAGCAAGTAGATGTGTTTGAGGATGTCCCTGCAGATGTCCTTATAGGGAATGATTTTGATAATGCAGTACCTTGTGTGCATGCAGTGACACACAGTCAGGCTTGGAGACAGGCATGTGGGTCTGGAAGCATGGGATGGATGCAGACAGACACCACACCTGAAGCCAGGGCTGGTGGTGTAGCTATTTCAGGGATGGAGCTATCATGTAGCAGTGAGCCTGAAGATGAGCCACAGCTGCTGGCAGATACTGATGTTCCCTTGAGCAAAGTCCCTGCAAGGGCAGAGGTGAGTGGTAGTACCCAGGCTGACAGTGAGGCACTGCTGTCAGAGGATACCAGACTTCCTGTGAAAGGGGAGCTGGTATGAGTCACAAAAGTAGAGCTGAGACAGGCTCAGCTCTCAGAACCTGCACTAAGAGGCTTGAGAGCAGTAGCTAGGAATGTACTTGATTCTCAAGAAAAAGGGGAGTCTGTATACTGGAACAAGGGGTTGCTGTATAGAGAGTGAACCCCTGAGGTAGGGCTAGAGGGTGAGGTAATACAGCAGTTGGTAGTGCCTACAGCCTACCATCTGGCACTTCTAGCCATAGCCCATGACATTCCTTTTGCAGGTCATGTGGGCATAAAGCATACTAAGAGATGTATTATGGATAACTTTTAATGGCCTCGGATTACAAGAGATGAAACAGGGTACTGCAGGACCTGTGAGCAGTGCCAAAAGCAGGCAAGGCGGGAGACAAGGTCAAAGCTCCTTTGATGCCTTTGCCTGTGATTGAGGAGCCATTTGAGAGGGTAGCTATGGATATTGTGGGGCCTCTGAGTACCCCAAGTTCCAAAGGGAAGATGTATATCCTAGTGGTAGTTGATTATGCTACCAGATACCCAAGCCAGTGGCTCTGTCCTCTATTGAGGTAGAGAATGTGGCAAATGCTTTGGTAAATGTTTTCAGCAGGGTAGGTTTCCCAAGAGAAATACTAACAGAGGTGCCAATTACCTGTTGGATTGTCTGTGGAAGCTCTGTGGGGTGAAGCACCTAAAGAACACCCAATACCATCCCTAGACTAATGGTCTTGTGGAGAGGTTAAACTCTACACTAAAGACCATGTTACAGACATTTGCAGACCAGTTTAAGAGGGAGTGGCACAAATATTTGCCCTATCTGCTGTTTGCTTACAAAGAGGTACCCCAGGAATCCATAGGTTTTTCCTCCTTTGAGTTGCTGTAGAGGCATAGGGTGAGGGGACCTTTAGAGTTGATTCGTGATGAGTGGGAGGGTGAGTGTGAATCCCACAAGTTGTCTGTTGTGGCATATGTCCTAATCCTCAGGACAAGGCTTGGGGAACTCATGGACTGGGCCCAGGAGAACCTGGTTAAAGCCCATCAGCAGAAAAAGGTCTGGTATGATAGGAATGCTTGAGCTAGAGAGTATGCTGTGGAGCAGCAGGTTATGGCTCTCATTCCTGTCAGACACAATACACTGCAGGCAGCAAGGGTAGGGGCCCTTCAAAGTGGTAAGAAAGGTCAGTGATGTTAACTACATGGTGGAACTGCTAGGCAGGAGGCAGGAACAAAAATTGTACCATGTTAACATGATGAAATTTTACCATGATAGGGAGGCCCTTGTGCTGAGTATTTGCAGTGGATGGCAGAAGGAGCCTGAGGGGAATCTGGTGACTGATCTCCTTGGAGATGCTCAGACTGACACCTCAGTGGAAGGGGTAGCAGTATCCTAGTGGCTATTCCCTACCCAGGTTCAAGAAATCAGAGCAGTGTTACAGGAGTTTGGAGGCATGTTCACTGGGAAACCTGGGTGTACCCACCTGGTGCAGCACCATGTGGCTACAGGACCCTAAAGGCCTAGTAAGCAGGCCCCTTAAAGGGTGCCTGAGGGAGTCAGACAGACTCTGAAGGTGGAGATACAGGAAATGTTGGAACTTGGGCTAATCCAGGAGTCCAGCAGTCCCTGTGCCTCCCCAGTGGTTCTGGTATCAAAGAAAGATAGCAGCACCAGGTTCTGTGTGGACTGCAGGAAACTAAATAGTCCCACAGAGTCAGATGCTTACCCCATGCCTATGATAAATTAAGCCTTAGAGCAGCTGGGTGAGGCTGAGTGTCTGACCACTATTGATCTGACCAAGGACTACTAGCAGATGCCCTTGACTCCCACTGCTAGAGAGAGGTCAGCCTTTGTGAATGCTTTCGGATTATACAAGTACACAAATATGCCCTATGGGATGAAAAATGCTGCAGCGACCTTCCAGAGGCTGGTAGATCATATCCTAGCAGGAGCAGGAGATTTTGCCCTTGCCAACCTGGATGATATTTCTACCTACAGCCATTCCTGGCAAGAGCACCTTCAGCATGTCAGGGAGGCCTTGGGCAGACTGCAAAGGGCAGGGTTGACCATTAAGCCCAGTAAGTGTAATGTGGTTTTGGCAGAGGTCTCCTACCCTGGACATACAGTGAGGAGTGGTAAGATCAGGCCAGAACCTGCCAAGGTGGAAGCTATGCCCTTGTTACCAAAAAACAGGTAAGGACATTCTTGGGGACAGTGGGGTACTATAGAAAGTCCGATCAATTATAGCACAATAGCTGTTCCCCTCACAGACCTGATGAGGAAAAACAGGCCAGACAAGGTAGTATGGACCCCAGCCTGTGAGCAGGCATTCCAAAATATTGAAGGGGATTTAGGAGGGCTCCCTATGTTAGCCAGTCCAGTTTAGAGCTAAGAATTTGGTTCCCTGTGTCCTCATAAGGGAAATTATGCTTGATACAGAGTGGTCTGTATCTGAAAATACTGAATGTATCCACTTGTATTCCAAGTGCACATCCCTCTGCAGTGTCAATGGTGAGGATTCAGGCTCCACAATTACTGGTCCAGAGTAGGAACATCACAGCATTCTTGAGGAACTTTATCATTCCTGTTTAAATATTAGCCTCAAACATCCTGAGACTATTCTAAACATATTCACCTATAAAAACGAAACATTTCAACTGCCCCTGAATATGCCGATGCTACAAAACTTAGAGATGGAAGCAAATAAGGAGGGAGGGGGTTGATAAGAGGCAGTTCATAGTCAGGATAAGTCTACTTCTTCATTGGTTCATACTTATTTACTAGGTTATTGATCTGTGAATATCTTGAGAAGCCTAACCATACATTCCAATGAAGTTTTTAGACGTTATATTTTAAGTACAATAATCCAGATATGAGCAGAATATTTACATGTTGCCCCTATCCATGTGTGACAAGGGTGCTAAACCAGCGATTAATTTGTGGTTACCCATCCTGTCATTCAGATTATGTTTGAGTAGTGTAAGAGAAGTACTTTGCTTTATGTGATGAGGAAGACAATTCCAAGGAAGTGGTATTCTCTGTGATACATATCTATTTCTCCAACATGTTTTATTTATGTTACAAAAGAGATTTAGATCTCTTGAGCTGGTGTTTCTTCACCCCATTTGACTTGCAAATGTGCAGTAGGTCTAACAGGATAGGGTATACTGTGGCTATGTATGCAAGGTAAAGACTGCCCTTGTTTAGCCTGCATGAATCTTTAAGACAGACAAGGCTTTGAGTCAGTCTTTATAGTTTTTATGATGTAGGCCCTTGATTTTCTTAGTAAAAAAGAGCTGTCGGAGTCCGAGTTATGTCAAATGTTTGGATGGGTACATACCAAAGGGGGCATTATACTTAATGATCAACCTGATGAATATGAAATACAGTGGAATGATCACATCCCTGGACCTGGATGCCATAATCTCAGTAAGTTGTGCAATAAAAAATACTTTTTTACAACATAGCATACCTGATGATTGAAGGACAATTTGATTGTCGACATAGGTTCCCAGGTCCCTAACTACTTGGTCATTTTTCAGGGGTAGTTGTCAATGTGTTAGTTACAAGAGACTTATTGCTTTCCAAAGGATACTATTATACATTTCTTGGCATTCAGTTTTTGCCCATGGTGTTGACACCAGCTATTCATTTGGGAAAGGCCCTTTTGGAGGATCTTGGTGTCATCTGGGGAGTTTAAGATAGCAACAAGTTTGCAGTCATCTGCAAACTTGGTCAGTCTTAAACCCTTAACAGTAACTGACTTCTGAAAAGTAAATGCCAAAGAGGAATGGTCCAAAGACTGAACCCTAGGATACACCCTAGTGACAGGTATTTTAGAGGAGGTAGAACAACATGCCCCTGTTGGAGGAGGTAGAACAACCTGCTCCTATTGGAGGAGGTAGAACAACCTGCCCCTATTGGAGGAGGTAGAACAACCTGCCCTAATTTTCTGGGTTCCAATTGTGAGACATTTTACTATCTAATAAGTTACATTGTTTTCCAGGATAAGGAGTGTTTGCAGGGAGTGGAGTCTTTTTTAAGGTTCTTAACAGTGAGCAACACTTTTATGATATCCTGATTCTGTTTTGTTATGTTGGAAGGTTTTGATAATTGATGTTGCCTAAAAAAGGCACTATGGGGGTAGGCAAAGTTTTAGTCAATATACGATAGCCTTGGTGAGAAACTTGGCAAGATAGTTAGGATTGTCTACTATCTCTTCCCAGGCTGATATATCTAGGATACCAGAAGCAAAGCTGATTATTGAAATCATTTATCTTTTGTTCATATTCTGACATTATTTCTGATTATGGTAACATGCTGCTCAAGGCTAGGTTCAAAACTGACTCAGACACATATTCTGACAGCTCCATCATGCCTCTCTTCAGCAACCATTTGAAATGCTGAGATCTGCTAGAGCAAGTCCTGAAACACAGAGACTGTAAGGCTGAAAGAATGGAAAGAAACCATTTCTCAGAAAATATCCTTTTCTCTGATGCATGATGATCTTGAAGTTGCTGTATCTATCTATCTATCTATCTATCTATCTATCTATCTATCTATCTATCTATCTATCTATCTATCTATCTATTTGTCTGTCTGTCTATCTATCTATCTATCTATCTATCTATCTATCTATCTATCTATCTATCTATCTATCTATCTATCTGTGTGTATGTTTGAGGAGTGCGTGTGGCTTACCCCCTCCCACATGGGGGGGGGGGTGCAGGGGGGCTTGTCTCCCTGCAAACAGAAATTTTAAGGAGAAGAGTGATTTTTAAGACTTGCTCTTCTTATTTTTCACCTTTCTGGCACTTGAAATTTCAAGTGCCACCATTTCAGTAGGGAGTCCTCTCTTTATATAGCGCAGTGAGGTACATCTCAAGTTCTTTAACTCCCAAGTGTATTATGACTGTTTCATGTGTGTATTTCAGATGAAAAAAGGAATTGAGTTCTTACATGATGTGGTGAATCTTGGCACCTAAAAAGCAACTGACTGTTTTCCCTTTTAAAGGCAAGAATCAAACCATGTACCTTGTGTCTGTCAGGTAAATACCTTAACCATTATACCAACCCCCAAACAATATGAAGTTGGCCTTGAATGAGAACTTTGTTTAGGTGAATATCACATGAATGGAATGCTAGTTGGCTGACTATGGCTCCTGCACTACAGGTACAGGTAAATAATGTTAGTTTTAGCTTTGATATTTTATTTGGGGTAAGGACCGTGGTTTTGGTTTTATTTATCACTGGGTATAATTTTAGAGTTAAGTTTAGGGCTAACCTAAGTTCTGGGTTAGGGTTAGGTATAACACTGGGTTTAGGTGTAGAACTGGAGTTAAGTTCACATCTAAGTTTAGAGATGGGTTAAATTTAGAGTTAGGTTTAGGGCTGGGTCTGTGCTGTGTTGTGTCTTGTATGCTTGTATGTATCTGTGTGTGTTTGTGTGTGTTGGGGGGGGGGGGGCTTTATCTCTCTTCGCAAGCAATGCAAATAATTGTATATATTATTGTGATCTGTGCACTTTTAGTGAATGCATGTTTCATAAAAAACCACCAGCCGACACAATGTAACACCAGAGACTTGTAAATAATAAACCGGCTCAGCTCCCCAGACACTGCAAACTTTAATAGACCAAACGAGCAAAAAACACATAATAATTCTATACATATGAACAGATAACTTAGCGCTTTCACCTACATACATAGTCAGGCATCATCAGAGTAAAAAAACCTTTCATCTTTGTTGCATTTAAAGCATCTAGACCTCCAGGCATTAATGATCCCATCTCAGTCTCTAGTATTTTAAAGTACAAATCTACATTTGTTTGAAGAATGTTAAGTATTATATTATTATTTTTTATTTTTTATTTATTATTTGTATTTACTACTTTTACACAAACATGTTTATATATAGGTTTTTTAAAATGTCTGTGTTTTAAGTTAAACAATATATTTTTTCTAGTTATAAGTAACAGTGCTTTTCAACAAGCATAGGAGTGATGTTTTACTGTGACTTTAATTTATAAATTGTTTTTTGGTAGGGGTTGATTGCCTAGAGGGGTGTGTTTGTTACTAATAGCTTTAAATGCAACAAAGATGAAAGTTTTTTTTACTCTGATGATGCCTGACTATGTATGTGGGTGAAAGCGCTAAGTTATCTGTTCATATGTATAGAATTATTATGTGTTTTTTTGCTCGTTTGGTCTATTAAAGTTTGCAGTGTCTGGGGAGCTGAGCCGGTTTATTATTTACATGTTTCATAAAAAGTCTTTCTTTTTGTTTTAATATTTGACTAGTTGAACTTTATGTTGTCTTGTTTATTTTCATAAAGATGCCCTAGACTCATCCACATTCACAAATACAAATTCTAAAGTTTGTTTGTCTGCATCTACACGTTTGTATTGTTTTAAGTAATGAGGCCACACTTGGAAGACTTGCGATGAAGACACGATATAGTACCTTGACTAACGCCATTCTTTTTTCTCACTCCCTCCTAAGAAGAAAGTATTTCTTGTATTATGTATTTCATACCCATCTGTACTGTTCCAGTGTGGCTACTTGAAATTACACACAGTTCCCAGAATATGATGCAGCTAAACATGAAAATATTATAGCATAATGAATGTCAAAAACATTACAAGGAAACATTCTCGAACATCGTCAATGAGTTGGTTGACCAAGTAAATGCAAAACAGCTCTTTCAAATTGGGGCTTGTCCAGACAGATATCCACATTTAAATAAATAAATAAACAAATAACTAAATAAATATCCTGCCTCCTTGCCTCAGAAGGTATGGGTTCTCCATGTCAGACAGTCTGGCATGTTTTCTATAAGAAAAAGTGAGTGAGGAAAAAGGCATCTGTTCTCCTAAGACAAAAACATATTTCATAATAGCAATATTTTGAGGTGTAAAAGAAAGGAAATTAGGCCCCAGATGTCACAGCAAATCAGGCATTAGTAAATAATATTGTAAATTATCCGGACGGCTTGTTTCACCTCCTGTCGTTAGTTTCATTTCACCCATCCTTTCATCTCATTCTGTCCTTATCAAGTACTATGCGATTTTGCCACTGTCGTTTGATTTGTTTTTGCACTTCTGGAGTTACATGAAGGTTCACTCATTTAATAAAGCAATAACTGATGACGTGGTGTGGTATACTGAAAATTTACCCATGGTTGGTGTGGTTTAATCACGAGGGTGAAGCCCGAGTGATTAAATAAACCCAGCCGTGGGTAAATTTCAATATACTACAACCACGGAGTCGGTTATTGCTATTATAAAATTACCTTATTTAAGAAAAATATACTTACTTTTCTTAAATAATGTCTTTGTATAACAGCGCATTGCTGTTCTTCCGCTGGTTGTGGTACACTGCTTCCTTGTTTTGATGTACTGAGCATGCGTATGGGACTTGTGTCCCATGCATACCCAGTATATCAATGCTTAGAAACGGAAACAACGGAGAAAAGAAAGTCTCCGTTGCTCCGTTTTTTTTTTTTTTTTTTTTTTTATTTGTTTAAAAAAATATATTTTGAGGACTTTGCACCAATGGGAAAAAACAGGCAACCAGACCTGTTTTCCGTTGGTATATTGTGGGATTTACAACTGGCACGCTGGCCAATCAGTGTGCACATTTTGGAATATTAACGGGGGGTCATTGTATAATAATCATGTAACCAGCAGGCAAACGAATAGTGCTGACCTTTGCTTACTTTTGACATTAGCAGAAGTCAGCTGTTTACAAGAAAGAGATAGTTCTTCCCTGGGGACAAATAGGAAATACTGGATGGATTTCTATTACAACATGAGCTGTACTGTGACACCATCTGAGAGGTTACAGAATAACCCTTCCATGAACATAGCAGATGTCTTCCCCTCCAGTTTGATCAGTAGGGCACTGCCATCAAATTTTCACATCAAAAACATTAACAATGCTGCCCTGAATGAAGTGAGGTGGGGAAACCCCTCTGCAAGTCTCCCCCTGTATCCTCTGCCTAAATTGTGGATGAGTATCATTGGAATATTGCCTTCCTGAAATGATAATGCATGTGTTGGAATATGAGGTGGCTCAGTGACCAGTTAATAACCTAATGTATTCACTTTCTAAGGACATGCTGTGGGCCACACAAGAGGCCTCAACCAAGCAGGGGATTGTATATCGGGGCTGTGAAGGTGTCTCAGTGACATCAGAGCCCTCAAGCCCAGGAGGACTTTCTGACTCAAAACAGTGTTGTTAGTCACCCAAACAAACTTCTCTTTCAGGCATTTCTCCTTTCTTTTCTTGGAGAAGTTGGAATAGAGAACAGTGGATAACACTGTAGGCCTTGGCTAGCCACAGGCCTTCTTGGTGAGCTATTTTTCTTAAGATTCTACCCTAGGCTTAATTGTGCATTTATTAAAGAAGGAACACTAGGGACAATTTGGGTACATTGTGCTCCAGATGCATAGAAAAAGAGAGTATGAAAATCTAGGGTCTATATTAGAACACCGAACATTCAGAATTTCGAGTGTTCTAATATCGAACCCTATGAATCAAAAATTGAAAACATCGAACATTCAGAACAGTGAATTTTTTCCTAGGGAAAAAATTTGATGTTCCAAAACACATACACACAACACAAGCACACCAAACAAACAGCAATCCACACACATCCACCTAAACTCTTACACCTAACCCTACACTAAACTATACATACACCACTAACTATCCACTTACCTTAACCCAAACCCTAACCCTAAGGTCCATCACTAACTCACAGTCACCTCACCCGTACCCTAACCCTAACTCACATACCCCGCCCTAACCCTCACATCCACACAATCGCACACTTACCTGACCGGCACCCTAACCCTAACTCACCTAACCCACCCTAATCCTCACGTCCACACAATCACACACTTACCTGAACCCGACCCGTAACTTTCCACCACAGCGCTGAAAATACCAAAGCAGCAGAAATGGACAACCAAAATCTTTCCCTAGGAAAAAAATTTGGTTTTCTGTTTCTTCGATATTTTCAGCGTCCGCTGAAAACGGGTCGATATCAGAACACTCTAAATTTTGAACATTCGGTGTTCTAATATAGATCCAAAAATCTCTGTATAGAATGTGTTTTCTATAGCTGTTAACTCTGGAACCTGTCATCTATCTTAACAAGAACAATATGAATATTACTGAAAAGATAAGATGGTTCTGCAAAAGAGGTGCTGATCTATAAGCTCTGGTTGCAGACTGATCCAGTGTCCTGAAGATACCAAAAATAATTTTGAGATGTTCATCAAACTGAGTCAAAAAAGATCCGAAGATTTTGCCAACTGACATCCCTTTATACCACCAATGCCTTGCTTTCTGTATGCAAGAGAGTCCTCAAGACTTGGAGGGAAGGGTTGGAGGGTCTGACATTCATGCTGCTCATTGGGACCCTGCAGGTAGCTATCCCAAGAGTCAGTACAGTGTCAGTGAATGTAAGAATATGAAGGACTTCTACTTACATGTTGACTGTAGCCCATTTGGCAGAAATAGATCCAGGTCATCTCACCTTGCTCTGTTTTGGTGATTAAGAAAAATCTAATGAGCAGAAATCTTTACTGGGGAGCTAACCCATCTCCCTGCTGACTCAAAATCTAAACCAAAGAAGGCTCTTCACAGAATTACAATAAAGAAACCTAGTTGCTATTGTTAACTTAAAACCATAGTTTCTTTCCTGACCTATTATTTCTTCCTGCTTCATTAGGTACTTTAATACTATACGTGAACAGGTTGCCGAAAGTTGAATTAATTAGTGAAATTACATCTCACTTTGTGTAGTACCATGTAGCTGTTATGTACACTCAGTTGTTTTTAGCTGTTGAAGACACTGTCTTGCATGGCAACTGTGCTCTCTGTGCTCCAGACTCAACATTATATTCTGACTTGACATACTTTCCTGAATTTTATTAGTATTACAAGGACTCCAGAAGTTCTATCTATCCATCTATTTTTCTAGTTGCATTTGTTTACCAGTAATGTTCAGCTGGGCAATGCTCACTTTCAGAGGCAGTCTGGGGGCATTAGGCTTTCATGTTGCTTGGAGATATACCACAGTGGGGCATGTGGCATCAGTGCTAGGTCAGAACATGTGTATTATTCTGCAGGTTATCCAACACCACCCCCATATCCACACACATTTGTTTTTATTTAGTTAGTTATATTTGTATGTATCGATCTGGTTATTTGTTTTCTTGTTTATTTATTTGCTCCTTTTTGCACTATGCTCTGGTGACCATCAACTCTTGCCCAGATGCCCTAATGATACTTTCATTTCCCTGGTGGGGGCGCTATGGCTCACTGATTCTTGGGGCAAACTAAGAGTGAGACCATCATTTACATGAATGGACAAGGTTTTTCCTCTTTGCCCTATCCTTTCCCTGTGCATGCTCACAATATCCAAGGAGGTGGTGTGCAATAGTCTTAGTAATGTATGTGATCCCACCACAAGCACATAATCAAATAATTTTGCCCCTCTGTAGGCCATACCTCAGCATGACCCATGGTCTCCTCCAGTGATTCTACCACTGACAGTGTGCCCAGGCATATGACATCAAACCCTCCACCGACGGGAGATGTGGGGGCATTGCCCAGTCATTTCTCTAACCGAATCTGGATCCCCCAGTACCAAGGCCACTACTCTGACCCTAGTCATCTGGTGATAGTCAGGGCTCCATCCCTTTATGCTACAAAGCTGGATCACTTGTATTTGTTAATTTAAATTTCAGTAACCACTTCAACTCACTGAGAGCAAACATCACCTTTCTTTCCATGGGCAGTACAGAAATACAAGGAAGTTAAGTGACTTCCGTAGTGTTAAACAGTATGCAAGTAGAGACAGATAATACTCAAAGCCAGGCCTCCCTTTGCTAAGTAGGCCTAACTGCTTAACCAGTCTGGTCATACAGCTATAAATACTGAATAACATTTAAGTCAACATAAAAATAAGAATGGCTGGGATAGAACTAGGCAGTGTACTAACTGTAACGAAACAAGAATGTGATATGGTGTCCTTACAGAAGGCCAGGTATGCGTTACCAATATTGTATAAGCTATACCAAGCCAGTGTGAGAATAGTGGTTATCTGCAAAACCAGAATCAACTGTCAAGTTTGTTTTACTTCTGATAAACAGGGGAATTTGTGCTGAAAGGAAAAAAAAAACTATGTGATTTATTTCAGTTCCTTTTGTGTCAACAATATATACAGAAACCTGGATTGCTTGTCTCTTGTTTACTGCTTTGCAAACATTGCTGTGTATTCATATTTTCAGTTTATGCATTATTAGAATCTGATTATTTTGAAGTGTGCCTTAAAAAAATAAGGTCCATGCTTCAAGACAATGAAAATTAACATATTCATATAACAAGATTGCTTAAAAGTAGGATGCAACTGTACATAAATTAGTTTCACTCAGAATGTCCTAGGAACTAAGATTTGTTGAAGCTCATAGTAATGTTTGTAAGATAACTGGTGTCCTCTGTCAAGACGTGGCTGTACAGTGTCAGGAATCACGTACTGTTCCAATGACATCAGAATCAGGGTGCACTTCTGGCTATCTGTGGAAAGCTGGTGAACTGTGTATCAGTGTGCATAGCAGCTTAATCTCCATAAAGACTTACAACTGTAGAATGATTAAGGCAGGAGGGCCCATTGCTAGGGTCAGATAGATTCCGGCCAAGTTCTTTCTGTTCCTAGCAATTAAAAGTACATATAAATTGTCAAATAAGTTGCCAGATGGAGTTAGTTCATTGATACTGTTAGTAGTTAGGATGTGAAAGGCATTTAATATGGACCACAATGATTCTGGAATGGGTATGAGTATTATTACAGAGAACTTGACAATGCAAGCAGCAGGAGAGTGATGAGATATGACATCAGACAGAATGCTAGAAAACAGCCGATCCGTTCTAAAACTGCTTCACTTAACAGTTACAGTGTAATAAAACTTACAGTTAGACTCTGTAGTCATGTCAGCCATATGTGTTCAAATATAGCAGTGGTACAGGCCCCAGGCACAGAAGTGCACTTCTGTTACTCATTCTATTTCCTTTATGTTAAGCTTAAAAGACTGCTGGTGCCGCTGGGAACATCTGCAGAAAGGAAAACATTTAGACAATGCTCAGCTTGCATTTCATCTATCATGTCAACGTCCCCAATGCTTTTTTTTTTTTTACTAAACTTTCATTTCCTCTCCCCCTAGCAAGGCACCATTGTCACACTGTTACCCTTACCAGACAAGTTCTGGGTCACTGTGCTCTCATTATCTCATTTCCTTACTACCTCCCTCCATCCCTAAGGAATCCTAATCTCTCAGGAACTTTGGATCAGATTCCTTCCTTCTTTGTTTCTGTTCTTAGGTCTTCTGCAGAAAGGCCTTTCTTACACATAGTTCCTACTCTCTGGAACAACATCTCCCTGTCCTTGTACTGCATCTCCCCCTTTTCTTACTAGAACCTTCTGCTCCAAGCCCATTTGAAAGCATAACTGTAAATATGGGCACAGAAAGTCTACAGACACCATTACCATGGAGTGGCATACTGCACCTACAAAATTAGACTGAAATGATCATGTCAAAACTAAAGATAGTCTGATTGGCACTGATGTGTTAAAATAAAATAGCACTGCCAAGAGAGTTAGGTTTATGATTAGAAACAGTAATGTGTGACATTGTGGTGTAAATTTTAACGCTATCATTTTCAGAACACTTATCAAACATTTAAACTATCAAACATTAAGACATTTACTAAATAAATAAATCAATGCAACATTATTTAGTTAATAGTGTTTTCTTAAGGTTGTAAATCTGTCTCTCTTGTTCTCTATTTTTCTATCTTTCTTCCATGGGATGTTCCAAGGGGCAGAATCCCCATTTGAAGGACATTATTTAAAAATGCTAAATAACTAAATATCTAAAAATATTGAAGCTCCACAATGAAATTGCACAGAAAAAAATTGTGTTATTAACTACTACATTCTTTTTCTGTTCAAAAAATAGATCTAGGTAAAACTGTCAATTAGCAAAAGTTTGCTATACAAGGAATTGAATGAATGTCTATGTTTTCCTTTTAAAACAAAAATATATCTGTGGATTCAGAAAGAACCCCAGCACTCACCTTAATGGCTGCAGTAAAAAGAACTTGTTTCTGCAATGGTTAGATATGCAGTTCAGAGACACATTAGCTGCAATGAGGAAATACTTACTTATTGGCTAATTTGCTTAGCTATGAATCACTGTTAACTACCATGAGTGCCGACCACAACTTTCCCACAGTAACACTGATGACCCATGCATCATAGTGGCACAGTAACCTCCCTTTATTTTCACACACACACACACACACACACACACACACACACACACACACACACACACACACACACACACACACACACACACACACATAGATATTACATACTTCTTACCCATCCAAGGGGTCTGCTAACATCTCCAATGTCACTTATTAGGTTAAAGGCCATTATAAATCACATATCCTTTCAGTTAGTTAATAACACCAAGTATTAGACTTTATGGAACAGCTACCATTCTATTAACTTTTTAAAGTTAGTCCTGGTAGAAGTTTAAATAACCTTCCTGTTGTCATATAATGTATCTCCTGCCTTTTAAATGTCCCTCATGACTAAGGAATGCTACAGTCATTGGAGCATGTCAGACATTAGATATGTATATTTCTTATTATGAAAAAAAAACTATGATAGCAGATTAGCTATTGTAGTTGGTTAATGCTCCTGCTTTTTGTGTATGTGTGTGTGTCTGTGTATTTTTTTTGCATGAAGTTCCTCTAGGGCATGATATGATATTTATCGTTGGTGTCTTTTGTTTCCCCCACCACATCTTGTTTAAGTAATGTTCTTGCACAATATTAAAGATGTAGCCCTGGTGTCTAATGTTTTCCTTGGACCCATATATTCTGTAAGCCCCATTAAGGCCCAAGAGTTCTTCTTTGTATCAAATGGTCCCTCAACCCATGTCTTTAGAGCTCTCCTGATGTCTAGTGGTTCCCTTACCCACAGTGCAAGTTATTTTATGCATTACATAAGCCAGACCTTCATGTATTCCACATAAATGTTTCTGCCTGGGATTCTAAGAGCTTTTTCTTCTGCAGACAAAAGGGGTAGTTTGCATGAATGCAGAAAGGAACTGAGATTCAGAGATATGATTAGCCGCAATGAGGAAATACCTCACTGCTATCTAATTTGCATATTTCTGAATCAGGTCTATATTACTTCATTGAACTGTCACTTCATTGAATTCCCCTCATGTGGGGGGCCGTGCCCTCACACCCCCCACTAATTATATATACCACCTTCAAGATCACACTACAGTGGAGAAAAGACAAATTTCTCTATCCTCACTGTACCACGATCTCAGTATGAACAGTTCGACGAATGGCATGTTTGATGTAATTGCACTGAAAATGCCATTAGATTAACTGATTTTTCGATGAACTGATAGGGACCCATCTGAATCATGTGGCGTCATGCTAGTGGTAATCAATACCTTCCTGCAGTAATCACCTCGGGTGGCCCGTGCATCATGTTGGCACAAATACTCTCTTGTCATTCACTCTCCCACATCAGTCCCCCCCCCCCACACACACATGGATATACCCCCATACATCTCAAACACCCCTGATTTTATAGAACATACTTGATTGTGCCTCTTACATTTGTCCTGTCCCTTGTAAATCATGGATGATTACAATTAGTCAATAACGGCAGGCATTAGAGTTTTTTACTTTTTATTGTTCAGGAAATGCTTCATGATGCAAAACAAGTTGTTCTATTAACTTTTTAAGAGGCTTAAATATCTTAAAAGAGGGGTCTTTCATGTATAGAGTTCCGTCCAAGGGGAGTTGAGTGGTTTGGCAGCCACCTCCTACACACATTCAGACACTCATAGACACACACACACACACACACACACACACACACACACACACACACACACACACACACACACACACACACACACACACACACACACACACACACACACACACACACACACACACACACACACACACACACACACACACACTCACCTGAGAACACTCATGCCTACAGATATGCACACATGCTGCATGCACATATACATACTAACACCCATACTCAGACCCACCACTACCACTTCCCCTCTGCAGATACTTACCTGAATTTACCTTTTATGTGTTCCCCCATTGACTACAATGAGGGAACAAAGCATTTTGACTGTGTTCATTAACATGGCCATCTATGCTAATTTAATTGTTAAGCAATTCTCTGAATTGCTCAGCTGCAGCAGCATTCCTGTATTTCTCTGGGAGGGCACATGGCTAGTTAGCATAGGACACTCCCCAGAAATACCTCATTAACATTTAGCACAGTAGTGGAGAAAACCCACTACAATGATTCTACCAGCCATGTAGAAACACTGAAGTGGGCTTGTTTCTGAATTGAAAAGGGCTACCACCAGCTCTTTTCTGCCCATTTAGGGCTTACCTCTGCCAATAACCCTTTCTGAATCACAGCCTTTGTGGTATGTTTTTATGTTAGCATTTCCCATTGTCTTCATTGGACTTTCACAACAGTATAAGTCATAGCACACAGCCTTCTATCACCAAAATGTGGAATACTACCTTTCCTAATAGGCTCATGTGGTCATACATAATTGCTATGCTAGCTGCCATTGTGGATCATCTTAAGCCTAGTCCATTTCCGTTTCTGTGCTTGAAATGATCTATCCCATTTTGTTATAGGCTTTCTTTACCTATCTCTTGGTCGATAATTATATGTTACCCCTAATGAGGTTAACTTGGTTCATACTGTAAAAAACTGAGGGGCTGTCAGCCCAGGCAGATAGAATTTTGTAGATAATTCTATGTCATTGTAAATATTAATATAATCCACAGGTTTGTTTTACAAATGTAAAGAGAACTATATGCTAGGATTAAACTATATGTTGTACTGAGCTTCAAAAATGTAACCACAGTGCACCCTGCTGGAAGAAAGCTGTTAAGTAAAGAACTTTACAACTGTGTTTGATCTCAAGCTCGGAGACATGATGTCTGGGCTAAGAGTTTCTTTCTATTGTTTTAAACAAGGAAAATTAATAGGTTTCACATGTAAAGTGTCTTTTATTGCTGTGACTTCCTGGCAGCTGTAGAAATTTAAATTTTAAGTTCTGTGAGCCTGGGACACCTCAGCAGGGGTATCAAGAATGATGTAATCTGAAATGACTCAGCAGTACTGTGTATTAACAATTTAAGGGGTATCTCAGAACGAAAGTATAGCATTTTGTATCATGTCTTGGATCTAGGAAGAACATCCATTCACCAGTACTTGTTTGCTCTGTATGTAAGTAGTATTTAGAACAGTGATTTCTTTTAGAGATAGATAGGAATATAGCCAGATTAGTCTAGCTGTTTTCTTTATTAATGTCAGACTATCCTACAATATTGTTTAAGGTATTTCCTGTGATTTCTGAACTCTATAATTTCATTGTATTGAAGTAATAAGTATTGTCTTGTGTTTTTATTATTTATTATTTAATATTTTTAAACTTTTCAACTGTTGCTGTTTTGTGTAGAGATAATTTAAGCTCTAGAGTACTTGCATGCATTTGGTGATACTGTATAAACCACTCCAAAAGCTTTAGCCCTTGGTCACACTTACTATTTGGATAACAGTAATATTGCACAGTCGAATTTGACACCCTTTGGTAATGGCTTTTATAGTATCTGATAGCAGTGGTTGGTGGCAGTTGGTACTACCTTATAGTCTGGTCAGAAAAGGGGCATAGCCGGAGAACCTGTGCCAGCCTTCTCCAGGAGTGTTTGTCTGTTTGTATATAAAACAAATCTCAAAGTGTGTGTGTTTCAGATACTTGGGAAGGGACTCTAAGCACTGAATGGACAGAGAGGGTGCTGGAGGTTTTGGCTTGACCACTAGGCTGAGATCTGAATCCTATAGCTGTGCCAGTGGGGAGTCTTATTGGGGATCTGGAGAGAAAGGGAGAAACCAGCCCCAGACTGACTGTGATCTCTGTGTGCTCTTAAGGGAAATTGTACTTTACTGTATGTGTACCTGTTATCCTCCCAATGTGCACACCTCTAACTGGTGCTAGTGGTGAGGATTGAGGCTTCTTGGTTACTGGGCAAGTGCACGGGTGTCACACATACCATAGACAATTCGAGGGATCCCATGCACATGATAAAGCATTTAGGAGCTGCCTCTGTCCATTATTAGTACAGGGGGCAGTCTTGGTGTAAATCTTCTGTTTCCCATCCATAGATTTAAGTGGGACTTGAATATGAACAAGGATGAACTTAGTTTTGTATGGATGGGGTGTCTGTTCCATAGCAACGGTATCCTCTGAAAAATATGCCTTTTCCTCCAAACTGTTTGGTTGATGTTTCACGAGAGGTTTAGATCCCTAGAGTGAGTATTTGTGATGCCATTTGACTTGCTGATGTGCAATAAATCCATCAGTAATGGGTTGGTAGGATGCTTTGCATGTTGGACACAGGTCATCTGTTAGCAGTCTGTAGGATACTGAGTTTAGTGACACGGCTCTTGAGTCATGTTGTTTAGATCTTGCATCCTTTTAGTAAGGCATTCTAGTTATTGAATGTGTCTGTTCAGATACATGCCAAAGGGGGCATTATATTCAATGACTGGCCTAATGAGGCCTGAGTAAAGGGAGCAATGACATCCCTAGATCTAGATGCAATGCCTTTGTTTATAAGCTGTGCAATAGAGAAGAATGTTTTTACAACAATAGACACATGCTGGTAAATGTTACATCATAGGTTCATAGGTTCATAGGTAGGTACTAGGCTATTGGCCCTAGGGCCTATACAAGCCTAGCCAAAAAGTTACCCTGGCTTTCGCCACCCAAGAAAATTATTTTCCTGTGCCCCTGTCAAGCAGAACCACAGAGGTGATCCCCGGGGTGAATTTCCTATTACCCATCCAATCATCAAGATTTTTTCTTGAAGAGTGCTAATGAGGAGCTCTGTTTGACATAGATAGGTAGTCTGTTCCAGAGTATGGGAAGTCTCTGGGACAGGAATCTATCCCTCCAGCATGTTCTGTTTATTGTTGTGACAAGGTTTAGATCCCAAGAGCGTGTAGCTCGGAGGGATTTGGATTTCTTTAAGTGGAGCATGTCCAGCAGCTCTGGGTTTGACATAGCTTTGTTTGTTAGGCAGAGATCACCTCTGAGTAGGCGATATGCGATGGAGTAAAGCTGGAGTTTTTTGAGACAGTCTGCATAAGGCATCTGTTTGAGGCCAGTAATCCTCTTTGTGAGGTATTTTTGCAGCCTTTCCAGTTGTTGTAGATGTCTTATGAGGTACATACCAAAAGGGGCGTTGTACTCTATAATGGGTCTAATGAGTGATGAGTAGAGGGGAACAATGACCTCTTTTTTTCTGGATGAGAAACCTTTTGTGATGAGGTGTGCCACGTAGAAGGATTTCCTGACCACTGTGACGATGTGATTATCAAAGGAGAGACTACTGTCCACCTGTGTCCCAAGGTCTCTTATCACACTTTCAGTGTTAAGTAGACTACCACCTATGTGGTAGTTCATGGGTACAGAGTTTTTACCAAAGGGGATGCCAATGCACCTTTTGGCATTGAGCTTGAGACCATGGCTTTGACACCAGGCATCTGTCTCAGTAAGGCCCTTTTGTAGGATGTCCACATTGTTTACTTTGCAGTCATCTGTAAATTTAGTTAGCCAAAGACCTTCTGTGTTAGCCTGTACTTCAGAGAAGTAGATACCAAACAGGAGATGACCCAGGACTGAACCCTGTGGTACTCCACTTGTCACTGGTCTGAAGTCTGGTTTGGAGTCTGCTACTTTCACAGTGTGGGTTCTGTCAGTAAGCCAGTTGGCAACCCATCTTGTGACATAGGGATTTATACCTAGTTTAGTGAGTTTATCTATAATTCCAGAGTGGGAGATGGTGTTGAACACCTTGGCGAGATCTAGATAGGCTGTGTGAACCACCTTACCCTCATCTATGGCTTTGGTGACTAATTCAAAGAAGTCTATCAGGTTTAGGAGACATGATCTGCCTTTTACAAACCCAAACTGTGTGGGGTCCAGAGTTTGGAGATCTCCAATGTCTTTGTTTATGAGTTCCATGATGATACGTTCCATGGCCTTGCAGACCAGGCTTGTCAGACTAATGGGGTGGTAGTTCCCAGGGTCTGTTGTGGCCCTTCCTTTGTGGAGTGGGATAACTGTCAGGGTGCACCATTCAATGGGCACAAAGCCTGAGGTGAGGCTATGATTGAACATGGTACTTAGGTGGGGTGCCAGTTGATTCTGTAGTTTATGTAGAAGGCAGCCTGGGATGTTGTCAGGTCCCATGGATGCTGTGTTCTTGGCTTTGGAGAGTGAGGTTTTTACCTGTGCAGCCGTGATTACAGGAACTTTGCATTCTTCCGGTATAAAGATGGGCCCTTTAGGGGGTGAGAGGGGGTAAAGTTAGCACTGAACCTATCTGCCAGGATGTTGGCAATATCAGTTGGTTCTGTATATTTAGTGTCATTGTGCTGTAACTCAGAGCAGATCTGAGTGTTGCCATTGAGATTCTTGACATAGCTATAGAATGCTTTGTGATTGTCTTTAGAATCAGTGGCAATTTTGTTTTCATAACTAGCTTTGGAGGATTTTATGAGGGATCTCAGCTTCTTACTGAGGCTGACCAGAGAGTTCCTCCAATCATGGGATTTTACTCTTTTTGGCAACAGTTTCTTTCTTCTGTTGTAGAATTTGTTTATGGCAGAAGACCACCAGATTGGCTTCCTTTTTTTGGAGGATAGCATTTTGGTTCTGTTAGGGATAGCACGATCCATGAACTCATGTAAGTGCTTATAAAGTGCATTTGTGTAGGATTCAGCAGTCGTACCTCTATTGTCCATCTGCATGGGTGTCATGAAGTTTGCCACTTCTGTCTTAAGAAGTGTGAAGTTGGCTTTGGAGAAATGTTTTACGGTTGTTTTCCTACTGAGGGGTGGGAGCGGGATGTGGATGACTAGGGTGATTAGCTTGTGGTCGGATCTGACCAACGAGGAGCTGACCTCTGGTGTGGAACACTGGTCACCCATGTTGGTGATGACCAGGTTTAGGATATTGCTGCCCCTGGTGGGGATGTGGATAAACTGATCCAAAGTGTGGAATTGATGATTTCCAGAAAACGTTGAGCAAAAAGAGTTGGTACATGAGTAGTTTTCCCAGTTAATGGTAGGGTAGTTGAAATCACCCATTATTAGAGTGTTGGGTTGCACCTTAATATTTTCCAGAGTATCAAGAAAAGAGGAGTGGGAATCCTGGGGCATGGTGGGGGGGTCTGTAGGAAGATACAATCTGGATTGCAGTTTTGCCCAGAGTTAGTTGAACTTGGATAATCTCGGATGCATTATGCTGAGCAACTAGCTTGGAGGTGTGGATATTCTTAATGAATATGGACACGCCTCCACCTTTAGAGTTTCGGTCCAGGTTTCATGGCCGAAATTTTGGTATGAATTATAGCCTGGTAATGCAGGGGTGCTCTCTGGAGCTTTGAACCAGGTCTCTGTCACTGCACAGATGTCAGTGTTCTCCATTTTAAGGAGTGCCTCGAGTGAGTGCATTTTAAGGTTTAGACTTCTAGCATTGAGTAGCATTACCCTCAGATTTTGCTTGCTTGCTTGTACCTGTTACGGTGGTGAATTTGTCATTTGAACCAGGGTGGCAAGAGACTTTGCCAGTATCCGGAATCCCAAGGGCAACAGATGCAGGCCATCTCTGGCAAAGCAGCTTGGTCTGTCGATCATGTCATCCCAGGCAGACAGATACTGGATTCCCTTAGAATGAAACCAGAAGCTTAGCCAATTGTTAAAGTCAATCATTTTGTCCTTGTACTTAGGTTCATAGGTTCATAGGTTCATACTAGGCTATCTGCCCTAGGGCATTTATAAGCCTAGCCAGAGTGTGTGTGGCTTTCACCACCCCTTAGGATGAGAATACTATGCCTTTTTAGGGTTTAGTTTACTGTGCCTCTGTCTAGTAGTGACACAGATATGACCCCCGGGGTAAACCTACGATCTCCCATCCACTCGTCAAGATTTCTCTTGAATAGAGTTAGTGAGGGGCTCTGCCTAACATGGTTTGGGATTCTGTTCCAGAGTGTAGGGAGCCTCTGTGTTATGAATCTGTCCCTCCAGCATGTCCTATTTATTTCTGTGTTGAGGTTTAAGTCTCTTGCTCTCATGGCTCTGATGGATTTGGATTTTCTGAGGTGGAGCATGTCCATTAATTCCGGATTGGACATGGCCTTGTACGTCAGGCACAGATCACCTCTGAGAAGGCGATATGCGACTGAATAGAGCTGGAGTTTTTTCAGTCGGGCAGCATATGACATATGTTTAAGACCCTTTATCCTCTTGGTGAGGAACTTTTGGGGTCTTTCCAACTGCTGCAGGTGTCGGGTAAGATACATCCCAAATGGGGCATTGTACTCAATCATTGGCCTGATAAGAGACGAGTACAGGGGCACAATGACCTCTCTTGATTTAGATGTGAAACCCTTCATGATAAGGTGGGCAGTATAGAAGGTCTTCCTAACCACTTTGGCAATGTGAGTGTCAAATGAGAGGTTACTGTCAACCTGGGTCCCTAGGTCCCTGATTACCTCTTCCGTACTTAATGGATTACCACCTATGTGGTAATTTGTGGGTACCTTGTTTTTCCCAAAGGGTATGACTATACATTTTTTGGCGTTCAGCTTAAGGCCATGGCTCTGGCACCAATTATCTGTTTCTATGAGGCCTCTCTGAAGGATGTTTGTGAACGCTGGAGTATCAATTATGGCGCCCAGTTTACAGTCATCTGCGAACTTTGTCAGCCACAATCCTCCTATGTTTGCCTGTACCTCGGAAAAATAAATGCCGAACAAGAGGGGTCCCAAGACTGAGCCCTGTGGGACACCGCTTGTGACTGGCTTAGAGTCTGACATAGCTTCAGCAACTCTAACCCTGTGGGTTCTGTCCTTGAGCCAGTTTGCAACCCATCTTGTGACATATGGGTTTACATTTAAGCTGGTGAGTTTGTCTATGATGCCCGAGTGGGGTATTGTGTCAAAGGCTTTTGCAAGGTCAAGGTAGGCTGTGTGAACTGCCTTACCCTCATCAATGGCCTTAGTGACTGTTTCAAAAAAGTCGACCAAGTTCAAAAGGCAGGATCTGCCCTTGACAAAGCCAAATTGGGTAGGATCCAATGTCTGTAGGTCCCCAATGTCTTTGTTTATGAGTTCCATAATGATCCTCTCCATAGCTTTGCAAACCAGGCTCGTCAAACTTATGGGGCGGTAATTTCCAGGGTCCATAGAAGCACCACTTTTGTGAAGTGGGACCACTGTTGCCATACACCATTCTTTGGGTACGTATCCTGTAGTAAGGCTAAGATTAAACAGCAGCCTTATGTGTGGGTTTAGTTCCTCTTGGAGTTCATGTAGCACACAGCCCGGGACACTGTCTGGTCCCATTGATGCTGTGTTTTTAGCTTTAGAGAGGGCGGCTCTCACCTGGGCATCTGAGATGTTAGGGAGGCTATACTCAGCTGGGATAGTTATTTCTCCTTTTGGGGGGGAGGGGGAGGAGAAATTTGCACTGAACCTGTCTGCCAGAATGTTGGCAATGTCAGTGGGTTCAGTGTATTTTGTGTCATTTTGGACTAACTCTGAGCATATCTGGGAGTTTCCACCCAGGTTTCTAACATAGCTAAAGAAGACCTTGTGATTGTCTTTTGTGTCTTTTGTGATTTTTCTCTCAAAGTTGGCCTTGGATGATTTTATGAGTGATCGTAGTTTTTTGCTAGTACTGATCAGAGATGCCTTCCCTTTTAGGGATTTTGCTCTGTCATGTAGTAGCTTCCTCCTCCTGTTGTAAAGTTTGTTTATGGCTGGGGTCCACCAGACCAGGCGCCTGCCTTTCGGGGAATGGGTCTTGGTTTTATTTGGGATTGCATGATCCATGCATTCTTGAAGGTGCCCGTAGAAGGCATTTGCAAAGGATTCAGCAGTGTGAGTTGTGGTTTCCACTGGCCCAGGGGCCTTGAAGGATACCACTTCAGTCTTAAGAAGTGTGAAGTTGGCTTTTGAGAAGTTCTTCACTGTGGTCTTTTGTGCAGGGGGTGGGGGCGGGATGTGGATTTCCAGTGAGATTAATTTATGGTCTGATTTTACCAAAGAGGGATATACTTCCGGTGTGGAGCATTTTGTCCCCATGTTTGTGATGATCAGGTCTAGTATATTGTCTCCTCTTGTGGGAATGGTGACTAGTTGTTCCATTGCATTTGAGTTTATGAATTCTAGGAACCTTTGGGCTAGGGTGTTGGGGCTTGAGTAATGTTCCCAGTCTATGTTTGGGTAGTTGAAGTCTCCCAATATGATGGTATTTGGAGAGACATTCATGCTCTCCAGTGTCTTCAGGAAGGCTGTGTGGGGTTCCTGAGTTTGAGAGGGTGGTCTGTAGCATGCTACAAACTGTAAGGCAGTTTTGCCTATGGTTAGTTGCACCTGGATGGTCTCCGATGCTTCGTGTGTTGCCACTAACCTGGAGGTGTGGGTATCTTTGATGAATATGGATACTCCCTCCTTTTGTGGTTCGGTCCAAGTTTTGGGGCCGGAAAGCATGATATGAGGTAAAACCTGATAGTGCTGGGGTGCTCTCAGGAGCCTTGAACCAGGTTTCAGTCACTGCACAGACATCGATGTTCTCCATACTGAGGAGGGCTTCGAGGGCGTGCATCTTGAGGTTTAGACTTCTGGCATTGAGCAGCATTACCCTTAGTTTTTTCCACTTGTGTTTTCTAGGGAGGTAGGTTTGTCATTTGAGCCTTGCCTAAAAAGGCACTATGGGGTGGCAAGAGCCTTGGCCAATATCTGGAAGCCCAGGGTGACAGGTGCAAGCCATCCCTTGCAAGCAGCGTGGCTTGTCAAGCATGTCATCCCAAGCAGACAGACATTGATCCCCTTAGAATGACACCAGTAATTAAGCCAATTGTTAAAACTGATCATTTTGTCTTTGTACTGTGGCATCATTCTTGGTGAGGGTAAGATGCTGCTCAGGGTCAGGGTCATACCGCCTGTGCTACATAATCAGAGAGCTCCTCTATGTCTCTTTTCATGTAGTCCAGGGAGGTACATCTCAGGTCATTCACACCGGCATGTACAATGACTGAGTCATATTTGTACTTGCTGTGGAGTGTCCTGAGTGCTTGTGTTATGTGGTGGATTCTAGCTCCCGACAGGCAGCTTACTGTGACCTTTTCCTTGTTCAGTCTGGTGAGCGGGACATCAGTGTGTCTGACTATGGAGTCACCTATTACAAGTGTGTCTGGCATGTTGTTTGGCCTTAAGGGCTGTGACTGTTTAGCACACTGACTTTGTGAACTATGTGTTGCATGTGCTATGTCTTGAGGTGGCAGTTGCTTGGGTGTCTGCTTTGGAGGCCTCTGTTGTTTTGGTATATTTTTAATCAGCGCCTCCGAGTATGTTTTTGTGTGTTTATGTGTTTGGTTTGCAGTTGTGATAGTTCTATGTGAGACTGGGTTTGTGGTGTGTGTGGTTACCTTCTCCTCCTGACTGGTCTTGCCAGTACTGAAATGAGAGAGCTCAGCCTCCAGTTTGGCTATATAGTTGCATCTCTCGCATATATTTGTATTTGTTGGGAGGAGGAGAGGGTTGTCTGTGTACATGAGGCAATTGTAACATTGCCTCAAGATTCCCAGATTCACCAGCTGAACAGGAGAGGACGCCAGCAACTGATCCTTCGACATGCTAGAAATAGTGAAAAAGATTGCTGTGTAACTGAGTCTGAAAGGACCTATAGGGAGATGTGTACTCAACAGAATTTAGGTGAATGAAGTACTTTTCGTTTGTTTAAGAGTGCTTTACCTGTATACAAAATGCTTTAGGAGCAAGTGCTGAGCTTTTCAGATAGAGTACAGGCTGTTTAGATTGCAAGTAGAACAGTTCTAAGGGAAAAATTGAAGAGCAGACTTTACGGAGCCAGAAATAGTTTAAACTTGATTAACCGGCGCTGCCCTATGCTGCTCTATGAGCAACTTTGCGCTAAAACGCTAAAAACGCTAAAAGCGAGCAAAAGCGGGCTTTATAGCAGGGGTTGAAAAGAGCCAGGAATTGACCTAAAATGGCCAATAAACTACAAGTTGCTGGGCTGGAACCAATCCTCTAGGGACAAATAGGTTGCTCAGTGCTCCCCACTCCCACTGGTGAACAAAGAAGCTTCCTCTTATCCAAATAAGGATATGGATAGCACAGGAACTAAGACAAAGCCCAGAGATCAGCAAAATCTGAAGACTGGACTATTCTAGTTCAGAAAAGCGGGAAAACAAGGATATTTTTTTTTTTTTTTTTTACAGAGAAAGGAGAAAAAGATACAGTAACAAACAGTAAATGCTATAAAACGGCTAGCGCACTTGAGTGTGTTAGCCTAACAATTAAATTAAACAAAAATAACTTTTTAAAGTGCTAACAGTATAAATTCAACACAAGTACAGTAAAAACAATATGCAGAGCTGTTTTTTAAGTGAAATGCAGTCGAGATGCAGTAATTTAAGCGAAAGCCAGAAAAAATACTTATAAATCCAGGAAAGTCACTCTTTCACTCTCTGCTGCTACTGTGGTATCATTCTGGGTGATGGCAGGATGCTACTCAGGGCTAGGGTCATACCTGCCTGGATTACAAGATCGGAGAGCTCCTCCATGTCTTTTTTCATGTAGTCCAGGGAGGTACGTCTCAGGTCATTCACACCAACATGGACAATGACAAAGTCATATTTGTACTTGTTGTGGAGTGACCTGAGTGCGTGCATTATGTGGCAGATCCTGGCACCTGACAGGCAGCTGACAGTAACTTTTTCCTAGTTTAGCCTGGTGAGTGGAACATCAGTGTGCCTGACTATAGAGTCACCTATGACTAGAGTGTTGGGTACATTATGCCTTATGGGTTGTAGTTGAGTGGCACACTGAATATCTGGGCTATGTGTCATTTGGGTTGTGTTGGGGGGGGGGTGGAGGTTGCTTGCATTTCTGCTTTGGAGGTCTCTGTTGTTTGGGCAGATTTGTACTGAGAGCCTCCACGAATGTAGGTGTGTGTTTTGTGCTTCTCTGTGTGTGTTTTGGTGGTGTAGGTTTTGAGGGACTATGTGATGAGTGTGGTGCGGTGCAAGTGTTTACCTTTTCCTCTTGACTGTCTAGGCCAGTCTTTGGTGAAGAGAGCTTTGCTTCCAGTTTGGCTATATAAGTGCATCTCTCACAGGTCGTAGTGTTGGGTGGTAGGAGGAGAGGGTTGTCTGTGTACATGAGGCAATTGCTGCATTGTCCCAAGATGCCCAGATTAATCAGGTAGACAGGAGAAAACACCGGGAGCTGACCTGACCTTTAGACATGCCTGAATAGGTGCTTATTTATTAAGTACTAAAAACTGTTTTCCTCTAGACAAGTGAGGAATGTTGAGTGCTGTAGTAATTTGTAACTTATTTAATGCTTACAATGAGTTCTGAACAAGTGCTGAGCTCAAAGAAACAGATTTGAGTGCTAAAACTAAAAAGCTGGCTAGTTGCAAGGGAAATTTTGAAGAACAGACTTTATGGCACTAGGAATAGTTTAACCCCAGTTAAGTGTGGGGGGGGGGGGCTTAGGAGCTCACAAACATTCCTGGACACAGCAAATCCGTATCTGGACAAGACCTGCCACAGGAAAGGGGGAAGCAAGCTTAGAATTTTTTTTTCCAGTAAAAGTGGAAATGGAAAAAGCTGGAACAGAAGTTAATTCAACATTAAGAATCTGAGAGGGTTGACCTTCACAAATGTTCTCTATTAGATTGAGTGAACTAATGACACTAGACCGGGAGGAGTGTCACAGATCAAATATACAGTATGGGTGAGCAACTGCCACTAAATGAAAGTTTTAAACAGATCAAGGACGAGCAGACTCTAGAGTTGTCTCATATCATTGTCCACATATTTTCCCAAAGCCAAAACAAGTGGGTCATCTGTTATGGGCGTATTGTCAATGTGGTAGTTCCTTGGGGTAGATGACTTCTCAAGGGATACAATAATGCATTTTTGGCATTTAGTTTCACTCGATGATTTAGGCACAGTTATTCACTTGAGACAAATCTTCCTGTAGGATGGCTAAGTCATTTGGGGATTCAGTAACTGCTTCTACAAAGTCATCTGCAAACTTAGTCAGCCAGAGCACTTTGGCATTATTTTTTACTTCAGAAAAGTAGATTCCAGACAGGAGAGATCCCAGTACAGAACACTGGGGGACTCCACTGGTGTCTGTCTCTTTATGGAAGTAAGTTCTCCTATTTTGATTATCTGCATACTATCTGTGAGACAGTTGGCAAACTAGCAGTGACATGAGATTTATTTCCAATTTACTTTGATTTTCTACTATGCCTGAGTGGGTAATTGTGTCAAAAGCTTTGGCCAGGTCGATGTATGCAGTGTGGACCATTTTGCCTACATCCATTGCTTTGGTGACCTTTTCAAAAAAAACCCCACCAAGTTCAGTAAGCACGACCTGCCCTTGATGAATCCAAACTGAGACAGGTCCAGTGTTTGGAGGTTCCCTATGTTCTGATTGATTAAATCCATGATAAGTCTTTCCATGGATTCCCATGGCTTTACTTATTAGGCTGGTCACACTCTTGGGTTTGTAATTGCCTAGGTCTGTGGAAGACCCTCCCTTATGCAGGGAAATGACTGTAGTTGCACTCCATTCACTTGGCATAAAACTTGTATGGAGGCTAAGACTGAACAGTGTTGTTAGGGCTGTGGCTAAATTGTGCTTCATCTATTTAAGATGCATCCAGGGATACTGTCGCTACCCATCAATGCAGTATTTTTAGCTTTTGATAACATATTTTTAGGACTAGGTCTTTTGTGATAGCTGGATATGAGCCAGTTTCAGGTATATTTTGAGAGACAGAAGCAGAGAGAGGGGTAAAGTTAAAACTAAATTTATCAGCCAGTAGGTTCACTATATATTCAGCCCTAGTGTAGGTAACATTGTTCACAGTCAGCTCAGCGCATTGCTGAGTTATGCTTTTAACATTATGAACATAACTAAAATGATTGTATTTGGTTTGGGTAGCTATTTTAGCCTCAGACTTGGCTTTAGTGAATTTTATTACGCTCCTAAGTTGTTTATTTATTTCAGTGACAAGGGCTGTTACATTCTGGGAATTCCTCTTCCTACATTTGATCAAAATTATTTTCCTTTTATTGTTGATTTTATGATTCTACCAGGTGGGTTATTCCTGGGGGTTGACCTGCATTTGTTGTACAGGGTACAGCTGGATCTATGCAGCTATTTGCATGCTGGTATAATGTGGAACAAACGGGCAAAATGAGGAATGCATGCAACTTTAACTAGGATGCTCACAGGATGATTAAATGTGTTATTTTATACTTATTAAAAGTTATTTTGACAAAATAATGGGCCCAGTTCAAAAAAACTTACTCTCAGTGTAAGTGGCCTTAGAATTTGGTCCCTGTAGAATGTCTGTTCATAGATAGGCCTTACACTGAAGTAAGTCACTTTCATAGAAAGCAAGTCTTTCGAAATCATGTCAGATTTACACTGAGAGCAACTCGTTTGGAATCTGGCCCAACATGATTCAATATTATTTACTTTCGATTTCATGTTAATTCTTAACACTGAATGTGTGACAGACCCTTTCAGTGTGGAACTGTAAGAAACATGGACTTTTTACGATTCAAAATGAGGAACATCCCTCATAATGAGGTACATTTTGAGAGGAATGACCTGTGTTTTCATTGAATACAGTTTTAAATACTTTGGGTTTGCATGAAGTGTCTTGTGAATGGCTTTGAACTGCAGATCTGATAGAAATTGAAAATGTTTTTTTTTGGTTCCTATTAAAAGTCTGAAGATTGTGATGAGATACTTGGAACAGTAAAAATTTAAGTGGGGGAAGTGAGGACATATACAACCTCATAATCTACAGCATCTTAGAGTAATACCCCTTCTGTTAGTAAATGTAAGTAACACTCAGAATAATACCCCTTCTGTTATTAAATAAATGTAAGTCACTCTGAGTAGTACCCCTTCTGTTAGCAAATGTACATAACTCTCAGAGTAATACCCCTTGTGTTATTAAATAAATGTAAGTCACTCTCAGAGTAATACCCTTCTGTTATCAAATGTACATAACTCTGAGTAATATCCCTTCCGTTATTAAATAAATGTTAGTCACTCTCAGAGTAATATCCCTTCTGTTAGTAAATACAAGTAACAAAAATGTATGGGGCTATAGTCTATCATGTTATGGAATGCAGATGAGCTTTGCCCTCCCTACAAAATTACGTCAAAGATATAACAACAAGCTTCCGAATTTGTTGTTTGTTTAAACATTCTCACTTTAATTTTTAAAATGTCAAAACTTGCTGTGTCAATTCTTACATTTCAGATGGGAAGCCTTTTTGGAAGTTTTAGTTTGTTAGTATGAGAAGTTTACTGAAGGTTATTTTAGAATTTTAATTTTATAGCCTAGTTGTACTTTTATTTAGTTAATTTCTCTTACAGTTAGAATAATTTCCATGTTTCTGGCAATGCTGATTTCCAGTTGGCTAGTTTTAGTTAGTGTTTTATGTTTTATTCTTTTATTTCAATTTGTTTAATAGTAAGGCTGAATTTAGTTTCTAGGAAGTACATTTGCATTAATTAAATAGGAATTGTTTTCATTGTATGTAGAGTGTATAAAGTTGCTTTTTTACATTGCAATGAATGGAAAATGGGATCCAGGGTTTCAGTGTTTTGTTTTAACTATCGTAAGTTAAAAAAGTGCAGATCTGGATTTGTGGAATTATTTTTGGCAGACTAGCCACTGTCTTTTTCATGTGTGCAGTCTGCAAACCTTAGTTTTTAGTGAGTAACTGTAGTAAATGTAGCAGGTTTAGAAGCATTTCAGGATATACTCACCTTATTGAAGAACTGCTAATGACGTCTTTCTGTTTAATCTACAGATTGCATTAGATAATGTGTTTTTATCCAACTTATATTCTGATGTCCATGGTGAGGATAGATAATGTATACATACACTGGTATTAGATATGCATATCTGATGCTGTAAATTACATGATCAGTGGCAAAAATACAATTCATATTACAAATCCAGCAGAGTCAAATATTATAGATTTCCAATTTCCAATTTCTTTTTTCTTTTTTTTTTTTGTTTGGCTGTTTGGTCATGGCGCATTGTAGTGAATGGAAATTTGATTAAAAAAATTTGATATAATGGCTCAAAAAGTTTTTCAGAGGCCTTTGTCCTACACCCCATCTAGTAGTTAATGCCTCTGCCACTCCTGCATACCATAAGTAGTTCCAAGATCAATAAACCTTTGCATTAATAAAGCAAACCCATTATGAAGATGACCCCATCTCTTTAAATGAATAGTTGATCAAAGGTGCATTGTTAGATTTTAGAAAATTGTCTACTTCCATATTTAAAGACTCTCCCGACTTATTCCATTTACTCACTTTTCCTGTTTTACATATTTTTTTTATTTGTCCCTATTTATATGCATTTTCAGTTTTTCTCCCTTTCTTATAATGTTGTAGTACTAGGAATTACAAGTAACATGAATGGTTTTAGTGCACAGGAATACATGATTATTCAAAGTATTTTACACTGCTTTTTGGAGGAATTAATTAAACTTTGTATTGGTTTGGCATTGATTATTCCCTCAATTTTTGTTTTTATTTTGAATAATTTGGATTTTTGAGATGTTTCAAATGGTTTGATATTTGGCTTTGCAGTTTTTTGAGATATGGCATCTTTTTCTATGCATTTGCAGAGGCATTGCTAATAGGTAAGGATGGGAAGAATTTAGACTTTTTTCCATTTAGGGCTAGGGGTTACCACCCATTCCACTTTACGAGGGACAGTCCCTCTTTGGGCAGTTGTACCCTGCAAAAAATTTGAAAAAATGGCAAATGTCCTCTGATTTTAGGACAAAAATATTTCCTGTATTTTATAGAATACTTGCATAAAACAGTTGTTCTGTATATGAAACACCTAAATGTTATAAGAAACAAAATAAGCAACTAAAATGCTACAAGAAAAAGCTTTTATTTAGGCAAAAAATTGAAGTTCTGTCCTTTGTACTGGCCGTGGCTATGTTTTGCCCTGCAAAATCTGGCATTTGTCCCAAAAATGTCCCAATTTGGGCATTTGAAAAGGTAGCAGCCCTATTTAGGGCTGTTTCAAGTTATTTTGTGAGGGGAGCTGTATTTTCACATAGGAGCTATACTGGGGGTGGGTTTCATGAAAGAATGCTGTCCTGATATGATAGGGAATGGGGCTCTCCCTTTGGTGCTTGGGTATGTGATGTATTTTTGTGACTGACTGGCAAAAATTCAGGATGGGCTTGTCTTGTCAAGATGGCTGTTAGATTAATTTGTTTGATATTCATAGAAGGTTACTACTGATCATTTAAGTTATTCCATGGGAGAAGGTTATGAGAGTTCTATCATTATTATTATTATTATTATTATTATTATTATTATTATTGTTATTATTATTATTATCATCATTGTTATTATTATTATTATTATTATTATTATTATCATCATTGTTATTATTATTATTATTATTATTATTATCATCATTGTTATTATTATTATTATCACCATTGTTATTATTATTATCATTGTTATTATTATTATTATCATTGTTATTATTATTATTATTATTATTATTATTATTATTATCATTGTTATTATTATTATTATTATCATTGTTATTATTATTATTATTATTATTATTATTATTATTATTATTATTATCATCATTGTTATTATTATTATTATTATTGCTATTATTTTTAAATTGATATGGTTATAGAGTTATGTGTGCTATTTGATGAAAGAGTGGTTGGAATATAATATTCTTTGCATTATTGTATTTACTTTTTATAATGTTTGTGTAATTGTGCTTTTGCAAATATTTTACCTTTCAGGTATTTTGTGTGGGTGTACTGTTTTCTGTTTGGTTAGGTTAGGTTAAACAGCTCTTTCTTAACAGGTTTGGATTTTTTCCACTTTTTTATTTCACTTTTAGGATTTTTGCAACTTTTTAAATATTTTATTATTGTTGGGGGGTAGATTTATATTTGGATATCTTCTCAGTTTTGCAAGCCATTTGTATGACTTTTTATGGAGATTAGGTTTTTTTTTGTATTTCTTTTGTGCACATTGTTGTAACTTGCCGTATTTTGTAACTTTTACTCTTATGTATTTAGTGTTAGGCTAGGGCTCATATTTATTGTTTAGGACTGATTTTTTTCTTGGATAATTTTAAACTCCTTTTACGCACTTGATTATGTAGTTTTTAATTTTTAATTTGTATTGATTTGTTGTATTTATTTATTTGCATATTATGTGGGGTTTACTACTTTATTTAAGTGACTGTGTTGTGATTAATCAGACTGTTAATATTATTAGAAGTACTAGCTATTTTATTGGGGTAATTAATTCTAGTAAACTGATGATGCAGGTATACTATATATAACTTATTGATGACAATAATACACCTTATGTAACTTTTTAGAATGTGGTGTACTAAATACAGGCAGCAAACATCTTAAAAGTCTGTTTAGAAAGGTGATTTTATTAAACAAACATAAATCCTTGCTGACTTTGCCAGATTATGAACTGAAAACACAACATGTGGGAAATAAAATGCTGATGAAATACTCAGTTGCCTAGGATGAAATAGTACTAGCTGAAAGCAATAAATTATTATAGCAATAACCCACGCCTGGGTGTGGGTAATGCTGGATTTACCAAACAAAGACAACCGTGGGTAAATCCAGCATTACCCACACCCAAAAGTGGGTTATTGCTATTATACAATGACATTATTTAAGAAAATAAATAATTACTTTTCTTAAATAATGGCATTGTATAATGCCTCTTTGCTGCCCTTCCGCAGCTGTCTGGTGTTCCGTAGCAGTTCTGATGTACTGCGCATGCCTACGCAGTACATCAGAGCTGTGGGCAAAAGCAACGGAGAACGCAAGATCTCCGTTGCTTTTTACTCTCGCTATGTTAAATGGGTTTAACATAGCGAGACAGCTTTAAAATAAGCAACGGAGATCTCCGTTGCTTATTTTAAAGCTGTCTCGCTATGTTAAACTCATTTAACATAGCGAGACAGGTTAAAGCAACGGAGATCGCAAGATCTCCGTTGCTACACTGTGTCGCTATGTTAAAGGAGTTTAACATAGCGAGACAGCTTTAAAAAAAGCAACGGAGATCTGCGTTGCTTTTTTTAAACCTGTGTCGCTATGTTAAACTCTTTTAACATAGCGAGATAGTATACTAACGGAAAAGTCCGGGCGACCGGACCTTTTTCCGTTAGTATATTGAGGGATTTACAACGGGCACGCTGGTTGGGCTGGCCAATCAGCGTGCACGTTTTAGAGGAGGCATTGTATAATACTACTTTATGTAGGCAGTTTGTGAAACTCCATTTAAAATGTTGTGGGTGGTTTTGAATACATTATTTTAATGACACATACATGATAAAGGCATTTCATGGAAATGCAATAAATATGGTGTAAAGTCTATAATAGGAACATTATAAAAGAAGAAACACTTGGTGTGTACATTCCAAAAAAAAAAAAAGAAAGTGGATGGGAGATGGCACAACATGGAAATGTTTAGCTAACTCATTGGAATCCATGTAATACAAGCAGGAACCATCAGTGAAAAACAGGTATATGAGGAGAGGAAAGTTACACTTTGAGTACACAAGGTAGATATCTTAGGAGAGATACAACTTTATCTATCAACATACAGTACAGCCAACATCCCACTAGAAAAGAAATTTACAGTATGAATACAAAAGGCAGATGTCTCAGGAAAGATACATTTCTTTCTCTCTCTCTCAATGTACAGGATAGGCAATACCCAACTGCAAAATGATTACATAGTCAGGGAACATGGGTTGACAATTCCCTCACCTTTGAAAATCATGTAGCAGCAGTAGTAAGAAAATCCTTTTAGTTAGCAAAACTAATATCTAAAGAAATATCATCAAAAGTAAAACATATATATTCTCTCTCTTTATTTGTCTTTAATTAAGCAAATTATTGATTACAATACCTCTTCAGGAGATACATTGCTAATCATATTAAGTAACTGCAAAGTTCCCAGAAGTTTCTAACAAAAAAGGATTGTTGGATAAGGTTGCTGTGATACCAAGAAAGGCTTTAATCCCTTTAATTGGTTTCTTATAGGTACTAGCAGGTTGATTTATTATTTGCATTTTGTGCCAATAGGGACCCCGTCCATTTTGATCTCCTGTACTTTCACATGTCAACTAGATCCACTAACACCAGATCTAGAAACTTAAATATCCATCAGCATATAAGTAAAATGTGTTAGCATGACAGTGTTAGTACCTGGTACCTACTCCAACTCTGGGTCAAGTTTCCTGTGCAAATTCAACAAAGTGCCACTCTAGCAACCTTCAAATTAAACCAGGATGATTGGATGGGTGCCCATAAATTTGCTCCAGGACTGACTTGTTTTGCATTGAGAAGGGGGTACAGCTTGAGAAAGGATATCAGTGAAGTGTAATTTGCCTTGGATTTTCTATGATCCTGTGAGCCTAACTATTATTTCTGACAAAAAAAAAAAAACATTGGCACAGCTTACTTGAAGAGAGATAGAGTAGGATCTCAAATAGTGACATAATTTTAATTTGCATTATGGCAGACATAGTGGAATTCTTATGGGGACATAATAAGCTGTTGTTTTAGTAGGTCCAACAGCTTTTCTAACAGGTTAGTAATTGACCAGACCAGTTAGGTGGGGAAGTTATCTGCTCTTGACACCTATGTATCTGTCCAACAAATTTTTGTTTTGTGAATCATGGGCATGGGAAAGTAAGAAACTTATATATCTCTAGCCAAGTATATGTATATATGGCAGTCTTGCATTTGGTTGACATCTGTTTAATCAACCACATTTGATCAATTAAACAGATGGTCAACATGTGCAGGAGATCAATAATTCCCAGTTAGGGGAATATTTCTTTTGCCTGGGGATTGTGCAATCTCAGAGTTAGCACACATAATTAGCAGAGGGTGTGGGGCGGTGCAGGGGGGCTTGCTGTAGCAACCCAACACTCTGCACATACAGAAATGCACGGCCAAACCATAAACAATTCAAAACACCAGTGGCCAGCATAAAGAGTATATCAAGCACTAGTAAATATAAATCAAGTATAATTTACATGAAATATTTTATTCAGACCGGTTTCGGCAACCCAGCCTTCTTTAGTAAAAAAGCATTACAAATAAATGTATGATGAAACTATATATACACACTCCCAACCAATAACAGACATGGTCCAACCCAGAAATAGCAAGTACATAGAATACGTATATGAAACAATGAATGTAAGTTAGAAATTTATGTCAATAATACATATAGATATGTAAATAACAAAATACATATGAAAAAGTTATATTGTACATATATAAACATACAGGCAAACTGGATACATTTATATACACAAAAAATGTAATATATATAAAAATATATGCACATGTATAAAACACAACAGAAAATAGCACAATGGTCTGTGGTGTCCTTCATAAGCGACAAAAAAATAAAAATAGCCAGCAACAGGTAGACTGCAAGTAATAATAGAATTTAATGATATTAAGACTGCATCAAACAGACCGGTTTCGGCCTGGATTTAACCTGGCCTTTTTCAGTGTTATCCAGCTAAATTTCATTTTATTATTATTGACAAGATTATTAGGGATCGCACTCACAAATCTGGTTGGCACAATAAACTTAATATCAAAGGGAAGAAATGAATTACTAAACTTGGTGCTCTGTTTAATCCAGGGCTTAATGAATATTTATGATGATGCTTTTTGTCAGCCAATCATGTTCATTTTCTCATTTACCTTTTATTATTTAAAGGCTTTTGGTATGTAATTCTGTTCTTTTGATTACACTGAAGAAGGCCAGGTTAAATCCAGGCCGAAACCGGTCTGTTTGATGCAGTCTTAATACCATTAAATTCTATTATTACTCGCAGTCTACCTGTTGCTGGCTATTTTTATTTTTTTGCTACATGTTTTTGCCGTGCAACTTCCTCTGTGCAGGGGAGCTCTTTCCTGTCCTTCATAAGTGGTCATTGAGTCCTGGGGAAAATAGCGCTCCTAAATTAATGATCCAATATTTTTCCTTGTGATTAAGGATAGTGTGCCAGCCTTGTTGATTACTCCTGTCTCCAATAATTCTATTACCATAAACCTAAAATCAGCACTGGCATGTTTGGTACTATGTCTGTATAGGGCATTCGTCTCCCTTTTATTTTGGATATCACTTCTGTGCTCTGACATCCTAATTCTCAATGAGCGAGAAGTTTGGCCCACATAAAAAGCAGAACATTTCCATGTGGCCAAATGTACTATCCAGCTGCTGGCACAATTGCCAAAGACCCTGAGATCATATACCCTGCTGGTGTTTGCACTAGTAAATTGTTTTAATTTACTCACAAATTGGCATGACCCACAGTGTCCACAAGGGAACATTCCCAATAACTGATCCCCAGTCATGGTCATTTGTTTGTATAGTGCTCCCCCACTCTCCTTGTGCTTATAGTGCGAAAAATGAGCACCTAAAGTTCTTCCACGTCTATAAGAGAATTGGCATCTGGGACCCAAACATTCCCTAAGTTGGTCATTGGCCATGAGTATATTCCAATGAGATTTGACACATTCCTAATGACGTTATTATTACATCCATAGGTTGTCACAAACCTAAGATTTTGGACTTCTTGTGTTGGCCTGCGCTGTTCATACTCTAACAATGTGTGCCTATCCTGAGCAGAACTCCAATCACTGGCAATGGCAATATTGGACTCCCTGTATCCCCTATCCAAAAACCTGTTACACAAATCTTGTGTAGATGAGCTGATTCTTTTAATACGCATAAATTGTAACTTTGGAATGTTGCAGATGGTGTGGCGGGGATGCATACTAGATGCATGGAGCAAGCTGTTGTATTGTGGATATTTACGAAACGTCTTTGTACTAAGAGTATGATCCTCATTCCTATACACAGTTACATCTAAAAAATTTATACTGTCATGATGTGATGTAAGAGTAAACTCAATACCCCACAAATGATCGTTAAAGTATTCCAAAAATACCTGTAAATATGCCACATCTGCCCGCCACACCATCCAGCAGTCATCTAAATATCTGCGCCAGATATCTGTTTCCACTTGGTAGATGTTATGAAGGGGATCATAAATCATGCATTCCTCAAAAAAAGCCATAAATAGATCCGCATATATGGGGGCAAAAGAAGCCCCCATAGCAGTGCCCTGCAACTGCCAATAACATTCACCCTGGAAGTAAAAGACATTTTTGTTCAAGACATGTTCTGCCATACATACCAGTAAAGTATTGAAGCCAGGGGGGGTACAAGGCAGCATGTTCCAACCAATAATGTAAAGCTTGTAAACCAGCCCAATGAGGAATACTAGTATATAATGCCTTTACATCCAGGGTGCACATCAGCCATCCAGGCTCAAGTTGTGTGTTTGATATGATTTTAAGAAATTGTGTAGTATCCTGAATCCTAGCTCTGACTGAAGTCAATAGTGGTTTTAAATATTTGGTTAGAAATACTGACAGGGGTTCAGTCAGTGAACCAATACCTGACACAATAGGTCTTCCTGGAGGCTGGGTGAGTGATTTGTGAATTTTGGGTAGTAAAAATACTATTTGTTTTTGCGGATCCATTACGGTAAGATGGTTTTGAGTAGAACTATTGATAATACCTTCCTCCACTGCCTGATTGATAAACATATCGATCTCTCTCTTGAATATGGGGTTGGGTCTATAGACATTAACATATAACATCTTGGGTTGGATAGTTGTCCCTACCCTCATTTAGATAGTATCCCATATTCATGACCACCACAGCCCCTCCTTTGTCAGCTGGTAAGATAACTACGGTATAGTTACTTTTGAGTTGCTCCAAGGCAGCTGCTTCCTCTGAGGAAAGATTGTGACTCAAAATGCATGATTCTCTATGTGGAAAATGAAGATCTCTCAATACCGCTTGTAAGAAGATTGAAACATGCTTGCTGTTATACCTTTAAAGTATTTTTTTTTTAAACTAGGAAAATTACATGCACCAAGTTTTTTTTTAAGTGCATGCATGATAGTGTGTCTCCGTTCAGTTTGGCAACCCTTTGAGGTTGATGTTTCTGAGGTCGAGGTATGGACTACTAGATTAACGTGAGTAGAGCTGTATATAAATATATAGATAGATAGATGTACATACAGTGGTGTACATACACTGCATGTTATAGTATATTATATTACATGACAGTATGTCACACTACATCATACTAGGTCAAAGTTTATTTCACAGCATTATACATTATAATGGAAGATATGAATTCAGATTCTACTTCACTACCAAGGGCAGAACACAAAAACATTTACATTCCTCATTATTTATAGAAAGCATAAGACTGGCATAAAAATGGCCACTTTTATTACATGATGATGCCACTACTGCTAACAGCTGTATCATGTACAAATCACCCAGTGGTCCCACCTCTTCAGTAATCCACCTTAACTGTTATGTAATGATGGACTTTTCTGCTGGCTTTGCACTTGGTAGACAAATAAACACAATAGCCCTGCAGCACATTTCTGTTTGGAATAAGCTGCCTTTAATAGAGCACATGCCATGTTTGACTGCATCTATCTCACAAGGTATGAACACACTGAAAGGCATTGTCCCATGTAGGTCCACAAGCTTTGCAGGTGGTTTATTAATATCACTTCTGCATTCAATAGCGTATTACATTATCACCTCCTGATACCGTTCATAGTCTTTGGCGCTGTATACTGTTATGCTCTTCTCTATTTACTTCTACCATCAGCATTTTATTCTACATCTCTGTCCGCAGAGCTGTAGAGACCTACCATCTACTTCAATGTAACTTTTCTTTATAAAGATTTCTTTGTCATATTAAAGACTAGCATTATTTTCTGAAATATAAATGAATATACAGAGCTTCAGATATTGCAGCACAACCTGGGCTAGTGTAATGATATGAGAAACTGTAACTCAGGACAGCCATGTGCTGTTCTCCTCACAGTGACATGATTGAATTCTGTTGTGATGTCATAACTCTACATAATGTCACTTGGCTGAATACCAAAAAAAAAAATGCTTAACCACTGGGTCAAAATTTACAGTATTCATTAACAGCACTTTCTGTTTGGGAATGTAACAAAATGTTTAAAATACTGCATCCTGATCTGTAAGTATTAGGCTAACAACTCAGCAGTGCCACAGGCCATGATTCTGACAGGCCTGTGGCACTAGGACAATTAAGTATAAAAGCAATTACACAATTAGTATGAGAAATCCAGGAACCCCATTAACATGCCATCAATCTGTAGTAAGTCTTACAGTAACAGACCCAATGTCTCTTAACCTCTTAGAGCAAGAAATCTGTACTAAGCCATAAATAAAAGGGGGAAAATATTTATCTTACAAATTTAGAAAGTTAATAGAATAACTGCTTTTGCATTTGCATGAATTTTCTGTGGGTTTGAAGTCTGAAACTCAAATGTCTGTCATTATTTTCTAACTTCAGTCATTAATAATGTGTCACTACTTTGTCAGAAAACCACAATTTTATGAAAAACAGAACCAAAAATGCAAGGCAAAAATCTGGACATTCTACAAAAATCTGTACAGCTGAGAGGTATGAACAGACCACAGAATCAGCATCTCAACAGTGCTACTTTAAAAGATACAATCCCTCCAAACTTTATTTCCATTCATGTTGAAGAAAATAGAGGACAAGCTACATTGCATTAGGAGTGGAAGATATTTTTCAGTACTAGTGCTGGGATTAAAACCTTTTTGTGTGGATATAGGACACTGGAATGAATGCCCTTATGTGTCCACCAGAATTTTCTCTCAATAGTCTGGTTTCTCACATTTTCCTCAAAAAGCATGCTGGTTGATGGACTACTCTGATCTGCCAATATATGTTTGAAAGGAACGACTGGGTCATAGGTATGGACTATGCAAGCTGCTATTATGGCAATTTAAGCTTAGCCAGTTTCCCTTCAAAGGTAAAAATCAAACCACATGCTTTGTGTATGTGAGGTAAACACCTTACCCATTATGGCATCGCCAAATGTCCCCCTGCATCTCCATGTGTTTTCTGTGGTTACTCCAGTTTCCTCCATCTCCCCCCCAAAAAACATGCTTGTTAATTGGCTATTCTAATCTGTAAATATATATTTGAGTTACCCTGCCCTTGTGGTCTGTGTTATGGCTGAAAAGGGTCTAAGGACCAGTTACCGTACCTGGTTAACAAAGCTTTAAATAAAACTAAATGCATATAGTATTATTGTTGCAGTGTTGTGGTACAGGCCTATATGTGTGCTCATGGAAATTATGAGTGACTGTGATATTAAAGTATCAGTGTTACAGTGAGGTACTTTCTATGAGACCATGGGAGTTGGAAGTAAATGTGAACTCACAGTACCAGTGTCACAGTACAGTATTGTACAGTACAGTATGGTACTGTATAGTACATTGCAATATGGCACAGTACAGTACAGTATGGTACACTACGGCACAGTACAGATGTATATGTACAACTCAACCCTTAGGATCAGAGAATCATAGGAATTTACTAGGCTATCGACCTGGAGGTCATTTCAGGCCTAGCCGTTTCATCCCAATGTAATACCATTGATACTCTAGTCAGTCCCCAGGATTGTATTTAGTAATGACTGCTCATGTCCAGGAAGATTGTGGACACTATCCCCGGTAAGAATTTATGGTGCCCCATCCACTCATCCAGGTTCCTTTTGAACAGTGTCATAAGGGTACCCTGTTTCACATAAATTGGTAGCCTATTCCAAAGGCATGGCAGTCACTGGGAGACAAATCTGTCCCTCCAGCAAGTCCTATTCAAGTCACAGGCCATATTTAGGTCCCTGGAATGGGTAGCTCTAGTCAAGTTTGATTTACAGATGTGCAGCAAATTCATTAGGTTTGGCTCTGAGATTGATCTGTAAGCCAGGCATAAGTCTCCCCTAAGAAGTCTATATGATACAGAGTATAGTGACAGGGACTTTAGTCGGTCTGTGTCAGGCATGTGCTGGAGTCCCTTGATCTTCTTTGTTAGAAACCTCTGAGGTCTCTCCAGTTGCTCAGGTGCTTTGTACAGTACATGCCATTATGGGCTTGATTAGTGATGAGTATAGAGCGGTTTTCTAGAGGTTATAACCCCTCTGTGCTCATCACTAATCAGACAACTTCACTGCCATGACATAGCAAACACTCAACTACAGGACTGTAGGTTCATAGGTTCATAGGTTCATACTAGGCTATCTGCCCTGGGGCATTTATAAGCCTAGCTCGATTGTGTTTGGCTTACGCCACCCCCTTGATTTGAGTATACTGTGCCCTTTTTAAAGTTTAGTTTACTGTGCCTCTGTCTAATAGTGACACAGAAGTAATCCCCGGGACAAACCTACGATCCCCCATCCACTCATCAAGATTCTTCTTGAAGAGAGTCAGTGAGGTGCTCTGCCTAACATGAATTGGAATTCTATTCCAGAGCGAAGGGAGCCTCTGGGTTATGAATCTGATGTTCAAGTCCCTCGAGCGTGTGGCTCTAAGGGATTTAGATTTACTGAGGTGGAGCATGTCCATTAATTCTGGGTTGGACATGGCTTTATATGTCAGGCATAGATCGCCTCGAAGTTGGCGGTATGCAACTGAGTAGAGCTGGAGTTTTTTTAACCGAGCAGCATATGGCATCTATTTGAGTCCCTTCACCCTCCTTGTGAGGTACTTTTGGGGTCTTTCTAATTGTTGCAGGTGTCGGGTAAGGTACATCCCAAAGGGGGCATTGTATTCTATGATGGGCCTGATGAGGGATGAATAAAGGGGCACGATTACCTCTCTTGATCTAGATGTGAATCCTTTCATGATGAGGTGGGCTATGTAGAAGGTCTTTCTAACCACTTTGGCAATGTGGTTGTCAAAGGAGAGATTGCTATCAACTTGGGTCCCCAGATCCCTAATTACTTTCTCTGTACTTAATGGGTTACCACCTATGTGGTAATTTGTGGGCACATTGTTTTTGCCAAAGGGTATGACTATACATTTTTTGGCATTTAGCTTTAGACCATGGCTCTGGCACCACTTACCCGTCTCTGCGAGACCTTTTTGAAGGATGTTTGTGTCAGCTGGAGAGTCGATTATGGCGCCCAGTTTGCAGTCACCTGCGAACTTGGTGAGCCATTGTCCTCCCACGTTGGCTTGTACCTCAGAAAAGTAAATACCGAACAAGAGAGGTCCCAGGACAGAACCTTGTGGGATGCCACTTGTGACCGGTTTCGAGTCTGAGATGGCTCCAGTAACTCTGACTCTGTGGGTTCTGTCTTTGAGCCAGTTTGCGACCCATCTTGTGACATAGGGGTTTATATACATTTACTTATGTCTTCTCTGTTTGCAGAGTTATGACCATTGGGGTATGTGGGTACCTGTGTGCATACACTTCTGTACATACATTTCCTCCCCTTCACTTTTTGATATAGAACAAGAGAAACATATGCAGCATGCCAGTCATGTCAGACATAATATATAACTTTAAAGCATTCCACAGATCTCTCACCAAGCTGGTGAGTGCTTCTATTTCATTTCATTCATCTTGTAATTCATTACTATTTTCATTAATTTCCCTGTGTCAGTATCAAATGGCATACATTGTGTACTGCTGTGTTACATCCTGCTGTTTGTCTATATTGGAAACCCAAAAAGTGGTACAATGGTGGTTTCCGGACTCCACACAGTTTTATTTAACACAAATTGTTATGCGCTTTCATCAATCCAAGTTGACTTCATCAGAACAATTACTCTCAATCTATAGGAGTTAAAAATCATGGCACATGCCCATCTATAATCATAGCAGAGGATCAGAAAAAGGACCAGTTCTTTTCTCTCCATTAAGTCACCATTAATTGCTGCACCTCTACTTTCCAATATTCTTCCATTTCTCCCCAGTTGCAACTTTCAATTTTCTCTTAAACTTTGTTTCCCACTTCATATTTCTTCTTTTACTTAAAGAAATTTTCCATTTGATAGGCATGAACTCCATGTTATTATTGTCAATTAAGTATATTTGCTATCATCCCAATCCTATCTGATATAGTCCCAATTAAGGAGATCTTCTTTCTTTTCCTAAACATAGGGAGCCAAGCTATAAGCAGCTACATATGCTGGGCAGTATGGCACACCCTATCATCAGCACCTGTGTATGTTGGGCAGTATGGTATACCCTACCATCAGCACCTGCATATGTTTGGCAGTACGGCATACCCTATCATCAGCAGTTATGTATGTTGGGAAGTATTGCATACCCTACCATCAGCACCTGCATATGTTGGGCAGTACAGCATACCCTATCGTAAGCAGTTATGTATGTTGGGCAGTATGGTATACCTTATCATCCGCAGCTACATATGTTGGGCAGTATGGCATACCCTATCATCAGCAGTTATGTATGTTGGGCAGTATGGCATACCCTATCATCAGCAGTTATGTATGTTGGGCAGTATGGCATACCCTATCATCAGCAGTTATGTATGTTGGGCAGTATGACATACCCTATCATCAGTACCTGCATATGTTGGGCAGTATGACATACCCTATCATCAGCAGTTATGTATTTTGAGCAGTATGGCATATCCTATCATCAACAGTTATGTATGTTGGGCAGTACGGCATACCCTATCATCAGCAGTTATGTATATTGGGCAGTATGGCGTACCCTATCATCAGCAGTTATGTATGTTGGGCAGTGTGGCATACCTTATCATCAGCAGCTATATATGTTGGGCAGTATGGCATACCCTATCATCAGTACCTGCATATGTTGGGCAGTATGGCATACCCTATCATCAGCAGTTATGTATGTTGGGCATTATGGCATACCCTATCATCAGCACCTGCGTATGTTGCGCAGTATGGCATACCCTATCATCCACAGCTATGTATGTTGGGCAGCATGGCATACCCTATCATCAGCAGCTATGTATGTTGGGCAGTATAGCAAACCCTATCACCCCTGATGTTTTAACAGAATTAGCCTATTATGAGGTAGTACAGTTCCATTAGAATTTTCTACAAATGTCCTAAACATGCTGTCTATTTAAGTTATTCCACCATGATAACAAGAATTGGGTACATTTCTTTTTTAGATACTAAACAGTTGGTGAAAGCATAACTTTAACTGCATAAATTTTCCTAGCTAGAGTATTTATTTTAAACTTTTGTCTTGCATTAATATCCACCATTTTTTCTTCAGTGTTCTTTCCTATTATTAAATCTAAATAGTAAGAAATAAACTGGCTCAAATTTCTCTTGTATCTCCCCACTTCCACCTTCCATGCTAGCTGTTATCTTTGTTATAACTTAATCTTGAACAGTCTCCAAAATTATAGAATAGTAGGATTTTATCCACCTTTTCTGTCATCAGTATACCATCATCAGTGAATAATATAAAGCAGAAACTATATTTATCTTTTTGAAAAAAATTACGCTAATTCTTTCCTGAGTTTTTAAATAAACTCTTTAATAACTCGCATAGATAATGCTGGTGTAAGCAAAGCACCTTGTTAAATACCTCTATTAATGTTTATAATATGTGTTACAATATTGTTAATTAATAAATATGCTTGTCAGTCCTTGTACAATGATTTTAACCATACCCAAAAATTGTTGCCAAAGATTCTATTTTTAAGACCTACCTATGATCCTATAACAGAAAGTTTACCCCTGGGATCACTTCAGTGGCTCTGCTGAACAGAGGCATAGGGAACTAATCTAAGGGGGTGGCGAAAGCCAACACATTCTGTCTAGGCTTATAAATGCCTTTGGGCAGATAGCTTAGTACCTACCTATGAACCTATAAGAAATTCAGATAAGAATTCCTAGTTGACTGTAGCAAATATTTGTCTGATGCCAAGTAAAATAATGTCTAGCTTGGGACCACCAGTTATCTACCGACTGTTCGTCACATATATAGCTGGACTTACCTTTCTAAATCAGTTTATGCCAGAATCATGTCTATCATATTGGCCAAACATTTTAAAAAAACTTTGATATCAGTATTTAAAAATAAATCTACCTTACAGCTTGCCAGATGTTTACTGTTGCTTTTATCTTTTAAAATAAGTATTGCACCAAACATATTTGTTGAATTTCAACTGAGTTTTGTCTCTAATCATACTAAGACATTTAACTAATCAGTCACATAATTGCTGGTGTCCCCATTTATAGAAATCAAGATATATATTTGTTTATTCTTTTGACTGCTATTTTTACTTCTGCTGGAGTTATGTCAGACTCTAAACCTCTAATGTCTTCCTGAGATAAAGTTTTGCTATTTAAACTGTTCTAACACAATTTCTTTTCTTTATTTTCTTTTTTAAGATTTTTTTTATTAATTTAACATATTTGCAATATGTGTATATATATGTATATATATATATATATATATATATATATATATATATATATATATATATATATATATACACACACACAGAAAGAAAGAAATTGTATTAAGAGTCTTGGTATTTCAATAGCAACAATTCAAGGCTATCTATTCCATTAAACATCTTAGTATGATTTATAGATATTATTCTGATCACTTTTTTCAGTTTTAGAGAGTTTTTGTTGTTTTTCTTTCGGCTTTTCCCGGTTAGGGGTTGCCACAGTGGAACTCCAGTCCGCCAATCATTGGCAGTTGATTTTTATGGTGCCGAGGTGCCAGCCTGATGTCCAACCTTCAATGAAGGCACGCCCATTCATGCACGTCTTTTGAATGCCACTTGACCACGGGGAGGACATGCAGACTCCACACAGAAGGCGCTCCAGCCGAGAATTGAATGGGAGAATATCTTGCTGTGAGGCGACAACACTACCGCTGCACCACCGTGGCTTGTGATTTTCAGATTTAGAGAGTATTGCTGTTAAATTAAATATTAAATTAAACATACTAAACCTAGAATACTTGATAATAGTTTTCACTCTTAGTTACAAACACTGGCTAATGTACATTGTATGTACTGTACCTGTGCACTATGTATATATTCGACCCATGTTCCAAATTTCAGCTGTACACAACAAATCTATTAATTACCTTTATTTTTAAATTAATATTTTCTTGTTTGTTCTCTCCACTGTAACTGTTGATGTGCTGCATACCACTGTAAAAACAGGTCTATTGTAATTTGTATGTATACTGATCATGTTTAAATATCTAAATGTACCTGTAATTTTTCTATGTGGAGCTTTTCTCCCTGGGCCTCTGCTGAAAAAGGGCCTTTTTGGCTCAGTCAGACACCCCTGGTTAACAAACATAAAATAAAATAAATACATTTAAAATTTATTTGAATGTAGGAACTGAGTTTGATTTCTTTTTTTTTTTTTTTTTTTGTAATAACTTTTCAAACTGCTGCCATTAAACTCCAGATAAAGGAAGTACAAAATTCATTAGTATTATTGATCTAGTTAAAGAACAATTATCAGACCATAACCTATTAAAAACATACTAATTTCTTCCCAAAATACATTTAAATTTTCACAATCCCTAAACATGTGTCCAATTAGCTTTTACATCTTTTAGCACATCTCCAACAAACTGAAGAAGTAATTTTACTAAACTTAGAGATTTTATAGAAAGTAACATACATTCTATGTACATATTTCCATACAAAAACTTTCCAGTATAAACTTGAAGAAGTTTGGCTAACTGATTTAAATAACAAAGTTTTATTATTATCATCTGTTGAGTCACTCAATCCAGTACTACCTACAAAGTTCCAGAATTTTAATTAACTTATATAACTTGGACAAGTTTGTGTTTACCTTCAATGACAGCATTCGTATATTCGTATATTCATATAATGGGAGAATAGTGTTCTGTTCCTCTTTACTCATATTATCTACAAATTCATTTAATTTCTTACTGATGGGAAATATTAACTGGTTAACAGATTCATCCAACTTATAATCATTCACTAAATATTTTGGCAACATAGCTTTTCCTTTTTCAGTGCAACCAGACCATAACACTAATCCATTCCTTTTAATAAATTCATTGTTCTGAGTTTGCTGTGTGCAGTGGGAAAGCACAGAAGTTTCCATTATGATATTAATAGAGTTTTAAAAGCATATTTTTTAAGTATTTTAAGATTGATTTAATAAATGCAGACTCTAAAGATTAAAATACATTTCCTTTTAAGGAAAATATTTGTTAGCCAGATGAAATGATTGTTATATATTTCTAATCATATTTGATAAACTTATAAGAATTTAGTATAATCTGCACCTGAATGATTTTCCATTGACTACTGTAGGTTGAGTGTATCCAGAGTATAATAGAGTTAAAATTTGCAGCAATAAAATAAGATTCTACATCAGGGAAGCTAATACCACTATGCTCCCACAATCTATTCTTTTCTTCTATAAGCAATGTGCAGCTTTTATGATACTATAAGAATTATGCTAGCATTTTTCCATTTTCTTTAAAAGCTTTTTGTCAGGTATTATTTATTTATTTAATATTTGTTTACCAAGAAAGTCTGACTTGGAATTAAGCCAGTTTTTAGCATGGCCTGGGGAGTAATGCTCCAGATGCATATCTTTGTGACATGGGAGGAAATTGGAGCACCCAGAGAAAACCCACATGAATGCAAGGAGGACATGCAGATTCTGCACAGAAGTCACTCCAGCTGAGAATCAAACCTGAGAACCTTTTGCTGTGAGGTGACAACACTACCATCGCACCACTACGCCATCCGTATTAAAGGTATTGAAAGAAATACATACATAATTTTGGGTAATATAATCCTTTTAATAAGTACTAATCTATTCTCAAAAGTAAAAACAAACATTAATTCCATGTTTTAATAAGAAGTAACACTTCTTCAATTATTTTTTCAAAATTATTATTAATAATCTTACATCTTGATAGATTTTTAGTCGTAAATATTTTAGTTCTTTTCCTTCCCAATTATATTTATATTTATCTTTAAACTTACTATCTAGTAATTGATTCAACACCAAAGTTTAAATTTTATTATTATTAAATTTCAGTAGTGATACTTCTTAAAACTTTGCAATTTTCTCATCTGTTACTTCAGTTGAGTAATTTAAATATCCTATAGCTAAGTAAAATATCATCTGCAAAATGCTGTATTTTAGATTGACAATCCTTGTTAATTGAGAATCCGTCAATTTTTGTTGCTTCTTATAGTATTAGCTAAGGGCTTGATAACTAATGCAAATAGCAGGGGGGCAAGGGACATTTTTGCGTTGTGCCTTTATTTAAAGTGAATCCTTGTGAAATGTAAGATCCAAGTTTTCTGTTTTTACAGCCATCAGTGATGAACTTTGACCTAGATTTTCTTCAGAACAACTCAAGGAGTGAAGCAAGGCAAGCAAGACAAGCAAGAATCCAGCATTCTGACACAACTGGAACATTCTTTTGTTTTCAAGCTTACCTTAAGTGTTACTTGCTTCATAAATGACTTTTGAAAGGAATGGGCTACACAGAAACAAAAAAAAAAATCACCAGTACTTTAACACTTCGAATTAGCATATTACTTAGAGGTAATAAAATTGAACAAATTAATTCAAATTCTTAACTTATATATTCTTAAATTTACCAATTCTATTGCATATAATTTAATGATATTGTCTTACAGGAAGTATTTGTTTAACATGTAGAAATAAACATATAAGTTTAGATAAAGGAAATGGGTCTATATCACATTATCAAATGCACTACTTACCGAACACCTCTTCATCAAACTCGATTAAATGAAACTTTATTCCATATAAAAATCATTTCAGCAATTTTTTTTCCAGGGAAAAAACAGTTGGCCAACCCAGCAACTGCAACAAAAGCAGCACTATTTAAAACCCACCCTGGTGGGTGGCTGCACCCCCACACCCCCAAATAAATAAACCAACTCTGAGATTGCACTACAGTGGGGAGAAGGGTGACTCCCCAATGATGGCCTACTGTTTTTTTCTCCTTGGAAAAACTTTGTTAAAATGATCATTAGACAGAATAAGATTTTGCTTAATAGAGTTCAACGAAGAGGTGTTTGGTAAGTAGTGCATTCAATAAACTGATAGGGACCTAAATGAAATATATTAAGTTTTTCACTGTAAATGTAAAAAAAAATAGTAAAACTAACCATTTATATTCCTCATCATGAAAAATGTTTTAGCTTAAAATATAAATACATACTTACATATGTTTTGAAGCTTAAAGTCCAATACAAACCGACTTAAAAGGCAAATCTATTGTTTCAAAAAGTCAAAGTCATGCAATCAGAGAATAAAAGTTACTTGTTTAAGCTTTTTAATTTTAGAAGCAGTTTTCCAGGAATTCAGCTCACTGTTTCTCTCAAGGGATATACTGTTCCACTCCATTTCTTCAGTAATATTATGGATTTTATTATTGTTAACAAAGGTGGATGACTTCTCCAGTGTGCCAAATATTTTAGTTTCTTCAGAAAGAAATAATTTGATCTTTGTAGGAAACAAAGTGGCTTTAATTTTTTTTTAAAGTTCCTCTATCAGTGGTAATCAGGATTATCTTTTTACTTCATCTGGAGCATTTCTCCCCAGGCCTCCGCTGAAAACAGGCTCTGTGGAACCTAGTCGGACTTTCCCGGTCAACAAATGATAAATAAATAAATAAAAAAATAAAAAATAAAAACGTATTACTTTACTGGAGTAATCATTGTCAAATCTGACTACATGTTTACCTATTTTAATAAATGGGCTGGACCATGCTGTTCTTAATATTTGACCTTTTCTAAGCTATACATAAACTTAACTATAATGGAACTTTGTGGTGAGTTTTCCTTCGTTGAAGGTGCTCTCAGGGATATACATATCCTTTCTACTCCAAAAGATAAAGTTTTATGAATATTTAATGTTTTATGTAACCAGGTTGTTAAGAAGTTTATTCTATTGTCTCCCTAACACTTTTCAGGTATACCATAAATTCTGATGTTATTTTGTCACATTCTATTTTCTAAATCATCAGTTTTATCTATGAGACAGTTATTCTGTTTTAATAGAAATTCAGTCCGAGAGTCATCTTCAGTTATTCTCCCATCATGGACATTTAAAGTTTCTTCCATACTTCTGATTTGTGCACTTTGTTGTTTCAAAAGAATTTCTAAATGTTCCATTTTCTTTCTGGTTCCTTTTTTGAAACTTTCTATTTTGGTATCCAGTTTGTCTGTTTTAAATAATACATCCTGTGTACTCGATATTATTGACTGGATGTCTTTTTTAACACAAGAATCCTGAGTACCATTTCATGTTGAAGCCTCTTTTCTCTTAACCAAGCAGTTGAAATTCTGACAGCAAATTAGAGTTTTAGAAGAACTTGAAGCTATAAAGCTGTTCTCTGACTATTAATGAATAAAATTAGTTAACAAGCATCTCCAAATTTTATTTTTTTTAATATTTTCTATGAGAGAAAAGTTTTCCATCACAGAGCTTTCAACAGTTGCTGCTTTCAGTTAGATATCTTGGCCACACCCCTCCCAGCACCGTTTCTGAACATTGAAAACTTCTGAACTGTTACAATAGCTATCAAATACTCTTAAATTTTGTGTTTAATTTCTTAATATTTCACCACTTGTAGATCTGGCATGCATTATAGGTATACTTTTATCTTTTCATTTTATTTCCATGCTAAATACTTGGCCTCATTTTCTTCCATTACCCACTTGTAATCATCATTGACTAAAACAATTGCTTCAGTTTCTGTTAGCATCACATTAGCTACTTGATATTCGAGTTTGTTACTTGTAATTTACTATTAATTACATGTATGGTGTCTTCTCACTTTCCTTGTACCCTTTGAAACTCAGACTCTAGTTCTTTTCATTTATTTTATATTAACCTTATTGTTCTTCCTTCCTCAGTCATTATTTTTGCTGTCATTTTCACTTTTATAGCGTCACATCAAGTCTGGCCTGTATTTTTAAAATCTTTAACGTTCTCATCTGCAGTTTGAAAGTATTTTTCAAAACATTTTTTCTGTTTTACCACTTGCAGCCAGCTCATCTCCCATCATTATGTTTTATTTGGTGAGTTACAACTGATCACCAACTGAACAACAACACAATCTGAAAAGGGTCTATCCTTTATTGAGGTATCAGGGACCATGACTTTTCAAACCATCTTTATGAAAGAACGTTTCTAATATACTAGTCTTTGTGATGATATTTTTTATAAATGTAAACTATTTGATATGATTGTTCACTCTCCCATATAGCTATACATTCTTCTGTAACATCTCTTCTTTAATTGCTTCCATAGTCTTTTTATGATATTCTTAATTCTCAAACTTATTAAGTTTTAATCTTGTTCTACTCATTAAAATGTTTTCTGAAAACTTAAAGGGCATCTGCCTTTGGTGCATATGTTTCCAGATTTTGAATAAGATTAAATTATGTAGAGTAATTTATGCTACAATACCATATGATCCATCTCTCCCTATTACTACATATAACGTTATCTCTGACTAACCTACATTCATCCTAAATAAAATAGTTTATTCTCTTTTACATTCTCTAGCTCTACTATTTCAACTTCCTAAATTTGTCTTTCATCAGCTCATCTTTGTCTTGTTCTTTTCAGTTTTGTCTCTTTTAAAATATATTTTGGCTGTATTATCTTTTAGGTCTAGTAAACATTGTTGTCCTATTAGCTGGGTTTGAAATATTTCCTGTATTCCATAAAATGAAAACAAGTTTGTCATATTATTTATTTAACTGCTGAAAAGACTTCACAATAGTGTCTCCCACACCCACAATTTGAACTGGACGCACAAATGAGCTAAGTAATTCCCCATTTTGGCTACAAAGCCTACATTTAGACTACTCCTCACCTGTAGTCCAGTTGGCATATGCAGGTATCCTAAACCCCTCTGCCAGGAAAAGTTAGACAAATAAAAAAGAAATGTGTAATTGAAAACGTTACCATTCTATGATGTAAAGTTGAAATTATATAATACCCTTTTGTGATTACAAAATGTACTACAGTTCACCACTTGCTAATTGTGTAACACTGCATTTTAAATAGAATATTATATATATCTTATCAGCAAACCACTATAAGTAACTTATTTTGCACTGGAAAATTTACAAAAGGTGTAGTAAAACATTCTGAATATTTCATAAAAACAATGCCAAACTGTTGTAACAATTTTGTTTATATTCATGATTATAAGTAGCAATGTATATATTAAGAACGTTTTCTCATAAATATATAATGCTTGAAAAAGAGTTTGCTATCCTTGTAAAATGATACATTATTAAATAATTATAAAAAAATAAAGTTTCACTTCATCACTTGTTAATTGTATAAAATTGGCAGTCTAAACAAAATAAGACGTATTAGTTATCAACAAAAAACTGTAATGGGTATTTCGATACTACAATTTTTATTAAAGTGCAATAAAATCTTGTGTTTTATAGACTTCCTGTTGAAATGGAAATTGAGTAGGTCATGTTTTGTAGCCCTTGAGTACACTGACAGTGCCACTTTAATTTGCAAGTTATAACAAGAGGATGTGTTGTTAATATAAGTGGAAGTGAGAATGCTTACTTGTAAGGAAAAAAGGCTTGTTCCCCTATTCAAACTTCAGCTGGTGCTGAACTAACCTGTGAGGTCTACTCACCACAGTGCATCTCTGCTCACTCAGCTGACTTGGTGGATGATTTAAATCTTTTAGAGATAGAGGGGATCAATAAAAAGGTTGATATGTTCACGGGAGAATTACAGAACATAACTGGGACCCTAACTGAGTATATTAGCTGTGGAGGATATGGAAGTGGCCATGATTCTGACCAATGACAGAGATTAACAACTGAGATGGCCATTATTAAGGATAGCCTGAAATCCACTGATAAATATTTAGAATATACAGAGGCCTAGCTTACTAACTTAGAAGATTGTGCTAGATGGAAGAATATAAGCTTCATTAGCTTGTCCCAGTGGTCTGAAGGCAGTAACTGCAAAGCTTTCATGTCCCAACTTATTGGTGAAAGGACTGCTTTCACTGAGGAAGAAATTCACTTTTAGAAGGAGCAAAGAACACATATTCTAGCCCATCTGTGCTCAAAGATGCCCTCACCAGTGCTGGTGTATTTTTCTACTTTTGAGTTGAAAGAGCAGACTTTAACAGCACCCTGGTCACCTGGTAAGTCCTGAAGGATGAAAGGTGTAGGGTGTATGCAGAACATGATTTCTCTCCAGAGACCCAGGCACAACATTTTTCCTTCCACCCTGCAGTTAAAATTTGCTATAACAATATGTGGGAGTTGCACTTACTGTATCCAGCACTTCAGAAGTTTTTTTTTTTTTTTTGGTGGACAGGTGTTTTACTATCTGGAAGATGAGATGGTGAAACTGCAAAAATCTGTAGCACAAGGTTTCGAGACTGTGACTGGTGTGTTCTTTAATCAGGAGTTTTTAACTCCTAATTTGGTAAGGCAATCTCCTTCTAAAATAACCATTCCCTCTTTTTAAAAAGAGGATGGTCAGGTGTCAAAGAGCAGCATTGGTTGTTCACCTTGGCTGTGCAGCAGTAATCCTAAAATCGTCTCCTTTAACACATTATCTCTAATGGAGATCTTGAGGTTTTTAGTCTAATTTCCAATGACTGATTCCAGAACTTTTTCACAAAATCAAGTTTATGCCCTCACATTTCAAACAGATATTCATATTTCTGGAACTATTAAGCTTAATAAGGAGATGCAGACAGCAAACTGTTCAGCACAAACTGATCTTTACAGTGGTAGTGTTCATTAGATTCCAAGTCTTAAAAAGTCATAATAAATACAGCAACTGTTAATTTTGTTATAGTTTGAAACAACTTATAATATCTCAGTAACCATTCAAGCTACGCGCGTATTATCATCTACATTTTATTTGTCCATCTGTCTGATTTCAAATGAGACTATACAGTCCTGTCTATATTACTTGGTTGTTGAGATACTGAGAAAAATAAAAAAACATTATGACAATTAATATCTCTTAAATAGCACTAGACAGAGATCAGATATCATTGCAGTTGTGTTGTCTATCATATAAGCTTTAAGAGGAAGTCTTTTAATAACTTGTATGTAGTACGGCTTTGGAATTCTGAATGCAAATGGGAGCAGTAAGATGTAACTACAGAAATACCTGGAGGTGTCAACAGATGGCAATTTAAGTAAAGGTGGGAGGATATTTTGTTAAATAATGTTAAAAGTAGTAGTCTTTAATGTTTTTTTTGGATACATTATTTTTTCATGCAACTGACTTAATGTGTTAACAAACACGGGAAATCAAGGGAGATTGCTATTTTGAAAAAGAGGACATTTATGATTGCCTTTTTTGCCCCTTAATAAAACTTTTGGTCCTGGAGCATTGGGTATATCTTTTGTTGAATTTTATCTAGTGATTGCTATTTTTGCACATTCAACCTGTGTGTTTAGTTCTTCTATTAGAACTGAATTGATGGGTAACATAATATTGTAAGCTCTAGTATCAGTAATATTAATATTTAGATAGAACTGGGGAGGGACTTGCACCAGCAAGCTTAATCAGAATGTAAGTTTGGGGGGGTAGGGCCATGATGCCTAAGTGTTAGCAGCACTTCTCTGATGCTCTGTCTCTAAAGATTGTTTCTGACAGGATTTTAGGTTCTAACCTAAATAATTTTGAAAATTTTCTTCACAAGTTATATTTCTTGGTACTGTGGACTATCTACAAAGAAGAAATTAAACTTTTAGAGTTTGTATCAAGAAATTTCCTGTCTGAAGTACTGTAGCTCTGTACAATTGGACAAAATTATGATTCACACAAGAGCCTCTCCTCAGGACAGTTCCATGAAAAAGGAACTTCACACAATAATTTCCAGCATCCAGGACATTTCAGTGAAGATGGATAATTTAGAAATGATTATGGAGAACATGAAAAAGGAAAGTAAGAAACAAATAGAGGACCTGAAGGAAATTATAACCAAACATTCAGAACAAATAGCATTCATACAGGAAACTGTAAATGGCATCGATGGGAGACAAATTGAAAATGACACCCAAATTGATTTCCTTCTAAAACACAATAATCATTTACTCGAGAAAGTCAAAGACCTGGAGTCCAGATCAAGAAGGAACAATGTCAGAATATATGGGGTACCTGAGAAGATGGAAGGAAATAACATGGTCCAATTTTTAAATGAATGGCTGCCCAAAATATTAAACCTTCCTGAGTCTCTCTCATTTGGGATTGAGAGAGCCCACAGGTCTTTATCCAGCACATCTGCTTCTAAAAACCCTAATGCAGTGAGATCTATTATAGTTAAATTCTTCGGTCACGACAGCAGCTGAGTGAAACACCGAAGCTTTGTTAAACTTCAAACACCAAGACTTTATTAAACTTTAAGTGCTTTTCATTTGCCAAAATATGCAAACTTCTTCAGAAGTAAAAAAGGTCTAAAAAAACAATACTCATTTTTAAATCTACGTTTGAAAACCAGTGGGTCATCCTGACCAATCATGGACATAGTTGCATCAGAATTTAATTAAAGTGATGCACCAAATCAAATACTGCAACCTGTCAACACAGTCTTTTACAAATATGAATAATCTGTCCTCTAGATGAAGTGATGCCAGTTGTGTAAAACACGATGAACATTTAAGGTTGTCAAAAGACTTATCACATTAAATTTATATATAAACATTAAAATGCCTATAAGTAGTTAAAGTAAGGACTACTATGCAATGTCATGTCACTAATAACTAAAGAAACATAAAAATACAGAAAATTACTTTGAAGGCATAAATACAAATACATAAAAGTAATATAATAAAATGAAATAACATACTAAATGAACTTAATACCTTAATTAGATTTTAAATGTTGAACAATTAAACAACATCATCTTTTCAAACTTCTCAGTTTAAGGATGCTGCTGATAGAACAATTTTCGTTAAAACCTGAAAATTTATACGCATTGAGCTTGATTTGCCAGAAAAGTTCATAAAGTTATATTCAGATGTGGCAGTAACTTAAAAAACTTGTTAGAAACACAATGCCATAGGGTTCCTAGAATTGTAGGTATGAATAAATGTGAGAATTGTAATTTTTGTAAATATGTTGAGGTAGCAAACTGGTTTGTCATCCATGGAGTACATCACAAGCTTAAGTTTAGGTTCAATTGTAATTCTAAACTAGTCATTTATTTGGCCAAATGTTCATGTTGTCCTGCCTTTTATTTAGGCAAGACGGAGCGTAGACACCAAGATAGGATCTATGAACATCTTTATACCATAGGACAAAATAAAACTGATAATGCCCTAGCCAAACAAATTCAGTTGAATGTTGAGCATACATTTAAATTTATGGCTATAGATCAACTGACACAAGATATTAGAGGAGGACCCATATCTCTTAAACTAGAGGAATTTGAACTTTTCTGGCAAATCAAGCTCAATGCATATCATTTTCCAGGTCTTAACAAAACTTGTTCTGTCAGCAGCATCCTTAAACTGAGAAGTTTGCAAAGATGATTTTGTTTAATTATTCAACATTTAAAATCTAATTAAGGTATTAAGTTCATTTAGTATTTTATTTCATTTTATTATATTACTTTTATGTATTTGTATTTATGCCTTCAAAGTAATTTTCTGCATTTTTATGTTTCTTTAGTTATTAGTGACATGACATTGCATAGTAGTCCTTACTTTAACTACTTATAGGCATTTTCATGTTTATATATAAATTTAATGTGATAAGTATTTTGACAACTTTAAATGTTCATCGTGTTTTACACAACTGGCATCACTTCATCTAGAGGACAGATTTTTCATATTTGTAAATGACTGTGTTGACAGGTTGCAGTATTTGATTTGGTGTATCACTTTAATTAAATTCTGATGTAACTATGTCCATGATTGGTCAGGATGACCCGCTGGTTTTCAAACTTAGTTTTAAAAACGAGTATTGTATTTTTAGAGCTTTTTTACTTCTGAGGAAGTTTGCATATTCTGGCAAACGAAAAGTGCTTAAAGTTTAATAAAGTCTTGGTGTTTGAAGTTTAACAAAGCTTCGGTGTTTCACTCAGCTGCTGTCATGACCGTTTTCTGGATTTTATCAGTTTGTTCAGCCTTTTGTGTTTCATAGTTAAATTCTTATCCACACAGGACAAGGACTTAGTATTACGAACAGCTTGGTCGGGAAATCAAATACAATTTGAGTGGAAAAATATAAGGTTTGATAATGACTATACCTCCACTACAATAACAAAAAGGAATAAATGTGTCCCTGTCATCAAAAGCTTGAAGAAAGCTGACATAAAAGCTCAGATCTTGTTCCCTGCAAGAATTAAAATTACTCTCTCAGATGGACAAAAAATATTCAACAACCTCGAAGAAGCAGCATAGTTTGTCAGAAAGAATAAACTGCTAGATAAATTAGAAGATAGGGACATTTCATTACCTAGACTGAAAAGACAAGCTATCAATGGTAATTCATTCACAAATGATAAAAATACCAAGAAAAAACAAAAAGGAAAGGAAATTTTTTTTATTGTCACTTGTAACCTTACTCATTTGACAGAATTTATACAAATACTTTGAACCCAAATGAACAAATACTAACTTAAAGGTAAAAAAGCTTCTTCTGTTATAAATATATATATATATATATATATATATATATATATATATATATATATATATATATATATATATATATAGTCACTTTATAATTCCAAAATTCTGAAATACCTTATTTCAGAATTTTGAGATCATAAAGCTGAAAGTTTACAATACTGAATTCCCAGAAGCGTGAATTTTGAAATCCTGAATATTACATACACACATGCACATACACACAACTCCCCCCACACACAAACACATGAACCTACATTACAGACAAGCAGAGGGGCAAGCCCCCCTGCACCCCCCATATGGGGGGCTGTGCCCCCCACCCCCCTGCTTAAATATTCTAACTCCAAGGTCTCACTACACAGACACACACGAAAACACCGCCATACAAGCTACATTCCCCTTGCACACACACATCATAGTAACACAACACACTGACACACTCTAACTCCCCTAAACAAAACCCTTAAACATAAATACTTACCTGAATCTCCACCTATCCATTCATACAGCGCAACAACAAAAGCGCTAATTCAAAATCTCTGAACTTTGGGATTTTGAATTTCGCGCTTCTGGTGTTTCGGTATTGTTAGCCTTCGGCTTTATGATCTCGAGAGTCTGAAATTCGGTATTTCAGAATTTCGGGATTATAAAGTGTTCCTATATATATATATAAAGCCTTATATAAAAACAAGCAGTTCAGTCATGCTCTAGTTGCTGATTGTTGGAGTGGCACCTTGTATAAATACTAACTGCAACTAGTGTATTGTTAACAGTTTGTGTATTTTATATGTGCCCTTATGCACATTAAATATATATAATACCAAGCTATTAACATCTTAGAGAGACTAGATCCTTTTAGTAAAACTGCTGATAGAAGGTGAAAGTAATAATATGTGTTTTTCTTTTTTTTTTTAGCTTGATAGTGTTGTACACTGGGAAATACATGGGGGGAGGAGTGTAAATGCAATTGTCAAGTTTACTCTGACTTGTTATTTATTATAATAGGATGGTAATGGGAGTAATAATGTGCAGAAACTGATATTTTATACTTATAACTGAGTGTATGTGTTTTAAAGCATACTGTCTTATTTACTGTATCCATTAATAGGGTACACATTGTCAGTTTTGATATTTCTCAAGTCCCTGATAAAATAGTTTCTTTTTTACCTTCATTTCAATGATTGTGCATGTTTAGTTTCCTTTTCCCCCCATAAGCTGATGTAAATCTTGCTAACTCTGTCCTCGAGATGATTTTCTTGCTAGGAATGCAAAAAGCTTCACCTATTTAGTGTCTCTAGCACACTGCAGCCATTTTTTCATTCATAGCAGCTTCCCAGATGATTTACTTTGTGAAAACAGGAAATATGTGACCTTTGAACTTTCACCATCATCGCGCAACACAGTGCGATGAAAAAGACATCAGATTTCGGCTGCTGGACTGTAAAATGAACCAAATCAGCTTTTCTACACTGTAGAGATGTAATCCTAGCTGAATCTACTCAAAAAAGGTACTAGAAGTATTTTTTTTTTATTACAAAGGTATTCAGTGATGTGCTTTTAACATAGTAATCACATTTTACTGTCTGGATAAATGCATGAAGTTATTTCAAATACTTCTTATGCTTAGTAATGTTGGGGTAAACTGATTCTGCTTATTAAAACAAAAATGAAGTATTATGCTTACTGTTGGCATACAAATCTGCAATGTAATAAGTTTTATGGGAAAAGAATGGACACAATAATATTTATAGTTCTAACAACATGTTTATTTATTATTTTACTCAAACTACTGGATAATCTAAAAATAACATGCAAGCATGATAACATATTTTACTAACTCTACATGTATGCATCTTCTGGAAGATTCATGCAGTCACACACATAGTATAGAACTATATATACCCCCATATATATATATATATATATATATATATATATATATATATATATATATATATATATATACACAAATAGTAAGAAACTATAATAGAAGACAAGCATAGGGTTCAACACATGAGTAAATAACAAGATATGACAACATTCCTAACTTTAGAGAAAGCTTCTTTTTGTTTCTCATAACTCTCATACAATGCTCTCTGTAAAAAGTTAATTTAACAAATCCTTATTAACATGTCATTCTCATTGTTTTCTTCTGAAACGTGTGTTAAATATTGACAAGATTATATTTAAGAGATTGTATTCCTTTTTTTTTACACTTTATTCTAAAGTCTCACTACCGATTTTAAAATATAAAGGACTTGAGCGAAGATGGCAGGAAGTTACTCTAAATCCTTATAAGACAAGTGTGAATCTTTTTGTTTACTTAATTATTTTACTAACAAATATTTTGTTATTCAGCAATCACAACGTACTTATTACTTGAAATAGAATGGTTTGTGACATAACTTATGTACATAGCTGTTGATTAAGGTAGTCATTTCACAATCTAATGATACCTTAAAAGAACTGTTTAGAATTGTTACATAGGTCAGGAGAGTCGTCACATCCTGAAATGCATTGCACATTTCAGAAATTACAGGCTGAAGCATCAGACTAACAATGGCTATTGATTATAGGATGGTAGAAGGTGGCTTCAATGACTTCTTCATTGAACCAGGAATTTTAAATTCCATGTTTGATATTGTACATAGTTCTGATTATTTGTTAGATATGTGTAAAGTTAAAATTTTGTCCATAGTAGAATACACAATGTAAGAAATGTGTTTTCAAATATGTCTATATATAAATGTGTTTCGCTTAATGTCAATGGCCTTAATAACAATATAAAAAGGGGAAGTTTATGTAAATACCTTAGAACAAATAGAGTGGATATTACATTTATACAGGAAACCCACCTAATAGAAAAAGATGGGAATAGGTTGTTTTTTAATCATTATTCAACACTTGTCGCATCTCACTATCAGACCAAGAGGAGGGGCAATATGATTTTGTGGAAAAAATCCTTACCAATACCTAAAATTATTGATTCATATTCAGACAAAAATGGTATGTTAACTTTGGAAATAAATAGAAAATACATCACTTTAGTTAATGCATCCTGGATACCTGGTATCGGAGCAGGAACAGCAAACAAGTAATTAGAACTAATCCATTTAAAGGAGATATTATATTTGCAGGAGATTTCAACTGCATTCTTTCCAAGAATGACACTACTAAGAATTGTAACTTTAAAATGTGAGCTGCAGCAAAAAAATTAAATAACTTTATTACCTCTTCAAATCTGAGGGATATTTATACCATAAGAGAATCAGAATCCCTACAATATACACATTACTCTTATAGGTATGGCACCCAAACAACTATTGATAAGATATTTGTTACTTATAATTTATTATCTAAGATACAGGAAGTCAAGATCAGTACATGCCCATTGTCCGACCACAATGCTACTTTTTTCAAAATCCACATAACACCCAGAAGCGTGATATACTGGCAAAGATTACCTGCATACATAACCAAATTAAAAGATTTCAGAGATTGACTGTTAAAAAAAATAAAAACCTTTCTAGATTTTAATGATAACAATGAGACTTCTGGAATTATACTTTGGGATACAATTAAATTATACTTATATGGTAAAATCAAAAGTTAGTACTTAAACAAAAATAAATAATGGGATAAGGAGCTAATACACACACAGTCAAAAACTGACACATTAAAAAAGAACTTGGAGAAAAAAGATGCTACAAAACTTTCTGAAATAGAGCAACTGAATAGGACATACACAGACATTTTAAATCACAAAGTAGCAATAAACTTAGAAAAAAATAAAGCTACAATCCAAAGAATATGCATAGACTTGCACTTAAATCTAAAAGATTGACAAAAGCTAATCATATTAAGGAAATTATAGACAATTCCATGAAGAAACCTGAACATGTAACAGATTTAAAAGAAATACTAGAGGCCTTTAGAACACATCATGAAACATTAAATAACACTAACCTACATAATACTGATAATAGTATGAGAGACAAGTTTTTGAAAGCCAATACTGATAAAAGATTAAGAAAAGAACAAAACTCTAGACTTCTTAAGTCTATATCATTGTTTGTCTTTCGGCTTTTCCCGGTTAGGGGTCGCCACAGCAGAACTCCGGTCCGCTAATGATTAGCAGTAGGTTTTCATGAACGCCAAGTCTATATCATTAAAGGAGCTTAGGGGAAAATACAAAACATTAACAATAATAAGGCCCTGGCCTTGATGGACTAATAGGAGAACTATATAAAATACTTTCAGATGAGACCTTAGAAATTCTAATAGATGCTTTTGAAGAATTCAGAAAGAATGATGGCATTTTCCCTTCCTGGGAATATGCTATGATTTAACTCATTTTGAAACATGACAAGGACCCTAATTTTATAACATCTTATAGCCCTATTTCACATCTGAATGTAGACTACAAGATTTTTACATCTATTCTATCAGATAGATTAAATCAATTTTTACCAAAAATAATAAAAGATAATCAAACAGGGTTTATTTCACATAGGAAGGTCTAAGACAATTTAATCAGACTATTAACATTAATGGACTATGAAAACAAAGAAAGAGAGAATTAACAATTATTAGCCTGGAGTTGGACAAAGCATTTGATTCTTTGAGTTAGCCCTATTTATTTAAAGTTCTAGAAATGTATAACTTTTCCTCAGATTTTTTAAAACTGCTGAAGAAATTATACACTACTTCTAAATCATACATTAAAATTGGAGCTTTCTTGTCAGGACCACTTAAAATAATGAAAGGCACCAAGAAAGGGTGCACTTTATCACCCTTATTATTTGCTCTATCAGTGGAGCCCTTAGCTAATTACATAAGAACTAATGATAAAATAAGCAGCTTCTATGTTAATGCAAAGTGCAATTCCAAAATACAACTTTTTGCTGATGATATCTTATTAACAATTGGGAACATAGATTCCTCAATTGAACATCTTATAGAATATCTTCAAAACTTTGAAATGCTATCAGGCCTAAGTTTTAATCAAAATAAAACTGAAACTATTTTGTTAAACAAAAAAATAAACCCCATTCTGGACAGATATAAAGACCTTAATTGGGCTAACAATATGATTAAATATCTAGGCATAACCATTAAAGCAAACTGGAAAGACACTAGGGAAACAAATTTCATAATGTTAATAGACACCATTAAAGATTACTTAAACAAATGAAATAAAATGTTATTCACCATGGAGGAAAGCTATCATTACTTAAAATGATCATACTAAAATTCTGTATGTTTTTCAAGCCATCCTAACACCCCCTTCCAAAAAACTAATGAAACAACTTAACTCTCTATTAATAAAGTTTTTATGGTTTCCAAAAAAAAAAAAAAACAGTCATTCATGGTATTACAGAAGTTGGGAAGAGGGGGGAATCTCATTTCCACATCTAGAACTATATACTGAATCAATTATTTTTAACATTATATGTCATTGGCTAAACAGCAAATATACTTCCAACTGGAAAAATCTACATAAAGCAATATTACTAGACAATTGTGAGGAAACAATAAACAATGATATGTTTTCTGAAGTGGAAAAAGTTTACCTTGTCATAAAAAACATTTGCTTTAATACTGCCAATCATTAGCGGACCGGAGTTCCGCTATGGCGACCCCTAACCGGGAAAAGCCGAAAGACACAACAACAACAACAAGTAGCAAAAAAAATTTTCTCTCCATTTGTTAATTACATAGTAAACAATTTCAAATAGCTAATGTTCAAAGATTATAAGATGAGAAATTTTTTATTTATTATGTTTCCCATAGCTTTAACAAATAAATGCTTGGACTCTTATAACATGAAAAAATAAAAGAAATGAAAGGAAATTAGCTAGTTTTCTGGTATCAGATTCTTGATCGCTATTATATACAGGATGCAACCTCTCTCATAGCAAGATATAACATAAATCAAAATAACTGGCTAAACATATACACTTTTAGAGAACATATAGTTAATGAGTTTAAAATAAATCAAATAGTGAAATCCACACCTAGTCCCAAAATTCTAACACCTTTTTGTGAAATTAATACACTATGCATAAATGATGGGCTATCGGTGTCAAAGTTGGTTTACCTTTACATGTGCGTAATGCACATGTGTGAAATACAGAAGTCTGAAAGGACTTTTTCAAGTTTTCGTAAGGCTGAAAACAAAATGCATCGAATGCGCAATGAGCGAATGCACACTAACGTTCGTTCATTGCAGATTTGGCACTTTTGGTGCGAGGTGCATTATAGTGGGGATCGGGAAGTAGACCCTTTCCCCACTGTAGTGCGACCACGGAGTTAGAATAATAAAGTGGGAGGTGTGGGGGGCGCAGCCCCCCTGCATTCCACTTTGTCTTTTGAATTGAAGTTCAAAAATCAGCTAATCTGGTTTTCAATTTGCTGATTTTCGAACTTCGGTGCAGATCGGACTGACGATTTTCGTCATTCTGGTTCGCACAAAGGGCTGTTTGGTAGGTTGATTGTCAACCTTTCAAAGGTAAACCATCAAGGTTATATAGGACATTGCGAATGGATTTCCCAGCTCCAGATGTGTTCCTATGGAGCTATGCAGAAAAAAATGAATAAATCTAGCTTTTCAGAAAAAGAGAAATCAGTAATACTTAAATCAGTCAGTAAAACTACATCTCCCTTTTGGAAAATTTACACATGGAAATTTATTCACAGAAGTTTTTTCGCACCCTAAAAAATAGCATTAATATCAGGTAATAAGACATCATTATGTTGGAGATGTGAAGAATCAGAATATGCAGACTGGGTACATATGTTTATAAAATGCAATACTGTAATTCAAATCCTTTATTAATACGTGGTCGGATAAACGTGAAGTCGCTGACTCATTGTTATTATTTAATGCTCCGATTCCAGTCTATGTTCCAAGTACGAAAGTGCACCTCCTCTGGTCCCTTCTTGCAATAGCAAGAAAAACCATTACCTCAAATTGGAAAAGTAAGAAAATTACACCTTTTGTGGAATTGATATCACTGGCCAAAATAGTTTGTAATAGAGAATTAATGACTATGACTTTAAGAACTACAAGAATGACGCATAAAAACCTAGCTTGGTTAAAACTTTAAAAATTGTTAGATAAAATATGAATGTACTGACAAAGTTACTGCTATTATAGACATTGTATATAGTTAAGATTTGTTTATATTGTTTAACATTTGTGATGCATTTCTATTTATGAAAACTCAATAAAAATTATGTGGAAAAAAAGAATGTAAGTTTGAGTGGAATGGGGGAGGAGGCTGTTGCAGCAAGCTTAATAGGAATGTAAGTTTGTGTGAGTGCATGCTAAGCTCTCTCTTGTTATTCTCAGCTGAGAATGTTCTTTGCTTCCTGTCTATGTTCCCTATTAGGTATTTTTACCCCTTCCTTGGAACTCAGATTTGTGTAAATAGTTTTCTTGTTCAAGAATTTTTTTATTTTGCTACTTTTTTGTTATTATGGTGTACATTTTGCAAGATGTTTGGGGTCTAGGTTTATATGTTGGATATATTTGCTGGATAGGTGATACTGGACCGTATTAGATTATATGATCATGTAATTCCCCTTCCCATAAGCTTCATTATTTAACAAGTGGGAAGGCTTTGGAGGCCTTTAGTTCATATTATGTCATGTTAGTTGCCAGTGAGGAGTCACAGGAATGCAGCACTTAACTACTTGTGTAACCTAGGTATTCCCAGGTTGACCACAGACCTGTCAGCTGGATTACGGCTAGGTACAATGGGAGAGGTGGAACTCATATTGACTAAATTAGCTAGAGAAAAGGCTCCAGCCCCAGAAGGGTTCCCTGTGTACTGTTGAGGAGTGCAGATGTTTAAGGATAACTTCTTGTCACTGACAAAAGCTATCTTGTCTATAGGACATCATCAACAATCTTGAAAGTAAGCTGTTATCACAGTTACACTGAAACAAGATGCAGGCCTATTACATTTGTTATCATATAGACCGATTTCAGTCTTAAATCATGATTATAAACTTTTTATGATCATCATGGCTACCTGCCAGGCTAAACACATTTCCTCCATTTGGCACAATCAGGATTTATTCTGGGTCAAACAGGATTTGTAAATCTGATGAAGGCAATATTACCTGTAGGGGATGCTTCTGTATCTGCTAACACTCTGTTGCTTACAAGTGTAGATGCCAAGAAGGGATTTGAGAGAGTGATCTGGGTATTTTTGACCACCATTATGGTCTATATGAGTTTTCCTGGTTGGTTTATGGAATTGATCTTCATATTTTGTAAGGGATTGACTGCAAAAATTAAGATTGGAACTATATTTTCCTCTTCCATTATTCTTGTTATAGGTAGAAGGCAGGAGTGCCTGCTTTTCTTCCCTCTCTGTAATTTATTTTGATCCATTAGCTATAAAATTGAGATTATCCATTTTGGAGGAATGCTCTTACATTGGCTTGTATTATAAGTTGTCCTTATTCAATTATTTAACTTAATTAGCAAACCCTGAAAGAGACATCCCACTGCTATTACTGCTAGTTCTTGAGTTTGGAAAGATTTCTGGCTGTAAACTTATTGTTTTGAAGACAGAAACAGCACAAAGTAATTAATTATACTCTGTCTGTTAGTATTCAGGTAGAGTTTCATTTTTTAGTGTGGGTCTACTTTAATTAAACGAAAGCGGAATCCGTCGAATACAAATCCGTCGACATGTAAACAGCGAAACATGGAAACGTCAAAAGCACTAAATAGCAAAATTGGAAATGTCGAATTGTCATAGTTGGCCCATCTGCAGTATAGCTCCGTATGGTAAGTGTACGATAGTTACGTACCTTAGGGTTAGGGTGCGGGTTAAGGTAAGTGCATAGATAGGTACTGTATGTAAGGTTTGGTGTAGGGTTTTGTTAAGTGTATGTGTGTGGAATATTTACTTTGTGTGGGTATAGTTCTGTAGGTTAAGTGTGCGGTAGTTATGGACCTTAGGGTTAGGGAGGGGTTAAGGGTAGTGCATAGATAGTTGTGTATGTGGGGTTTAGTGTAGGCTTACAAGTGGGGTTTTGGTGCTTTAATTTAGGGTTAGTAGTAGGGTTTTGGTTAGTGTATGTATGTGGTTTTGTTGTGTTTGCGTAGGTAGTATGTTACGGGCGGTGGGGTTGGCCAACTATTGCGGTTTTGATGTTTAAATTTTGCAGTTTTGTGTGTTCGACGTTATCGCGTTTCACTGTTTATGTGTCGACGGATTCGTATTTGACGGATTCCGCTTTTGTTTAATTAAAATAGACCCCTTAGTGCATAGGAACAAAATTAGTTACCTGAAGATGAGATTCTCTCATTTTCTTCTTTTCTCTTTAGCTCTTCCCTGATCAATGAGTTGATAGCAAAATGAAGGGGATTATAAAGTCTTCCTGTCACATCCTCAGGGAACTTTTTTGGTGATTTAACGACACAATTTAGATTTTATATAGGCTAGGGAAGGGCATACAATTGATCAGAAGATGCTTTCATGACCAACTTCTATGGTATGTCTAGATGCACCTGGTATAGAGATTTTTTGCTAACGCTTCTAGAATTATGTATATTTTGGAGTTATTTTCTAATGTCCATCAGTCCCAGTTGAAGGACATGCTCATTTTTAAGTTAGGTAACCTTAGGAAATTATACCTGGCTATAGGTCATAGAAGGAATACCTACAGAAGCGTAAAGTCAGTGGATGTTATGTAGTCCAATCTTGCCTACATTCTTACCCGTGGGTTCTGAGCCGAACCTCGGCTCTGACTCGGCCATACTCTAGCTCAAAGTCTTTCAATTGGCTGGGCTAAGAAGGTGTCCCATGCTGCACTGCTCCCTTTTCCCAGATCTCGTTTGCCACTCGTATAGCTCAGACGTGGTTTCGCTCTTGGCTGTGGCTAAGTATAACTTTTGTCTTTATTGACGGATTCTTGCTTCAAAAAAAAGCTATTTTCATAGCTCTGTGTGTGTGTGTGTGTGTGTTCTTGTTTAATAATCTGGTGTAATTTTTTTTCTCGTAATATTGTCTTTTGTGATGTCCCACTAACTGTTTCCCCTAGGGGCTAGGCCCATTTCAGTTAGAGGACCTAGTCCGCCCCTTCTTCTGTGTTGCTTGTTAGTGTTAGTAGGTACCTATCCCTCGGGCTAGGACCGTTTAAGTTAGAGGACCTAGTCCTTTCCTTGTGTTCCTGTTGGGACTGCTTAAGTTAGAGGTCTTTTGTGATTGTCTGTTGGTTTTTTCTTAGTTCCCGCACTTGTGGCTCCTATATTAACAGTTGATCTTTATTAGCGGTTTGTGTTTTTTTTCCTTCACTATGTCTAAGGATACGAAAGAGCATAAGCCCTCGGGCTTTAAGAAATGTACTAAATGTGGTTATAAGATGTCAATCACTGATGGGCACTCTGTTTGTGTTTATTGTCTGGGGGCTCTTCACCTCCAGGAATCTTGTACATTTTGCCATGCATTTAGCCAGCATGTTCTTCAGGAGAGGAAGAACAAACTAATTTTGAAAGGACTTTTGAAACCCTCCTTCGAGGAGGATTTGGGAAGGGCTTCTAGCTTCAAGTCCTCTCCCTCTAAGAGTAAAACTTCCAAGGCTAAAAAGCATTCTCTGGCTCCATCTGTATCCTCAGAGCCTCTGGAGAAAATGGTAAAATCTACTGTGGCATACTCGGCTCCACTGTCTTCGGAGCCGCAGGACATTAGTGTATTGACTGAATCTGCATTGGCTCCAAGTCCCTAGGAGCCGATTGCAGAGGTGCTAGTTCAGAGCCAGTCTCCAAATTTTAGGCTGGTCTCTCCTCCTCGCAGGTCTCCTTTGGAGAGGAGTTCTAGATCTCCTGCCTTATCTTCTAGGTCCTCCAGGATTCTTTCAGATGTGGATGTAGATAGAGTGGTTCAGAGACTGCTAACATCACCGGTACTGGCAAAATTGTTTTCGGCTCCAGCCCAGTCGGCTCTGGAGCCTGTCACCCAGCCAGCATCGATACTTCCTCCTTCGATCGAATCTCAGCTTTTGGACCCCAAGTGGTCGGCACCGTCTGATGTCCCTAGGTTGGCTCCTATGGCCCATCCTGGCTTATCGGCTCCGGCTTCAGCTCTGACCCCATCGGCTCCATCCATGGGGTCCAGGACTCATGGTTCCTCGGTCAGACCTGAGGGGGAGGCCTTGGGACACTTTTTGGCTCCTAGCCTCCCTCTTGGTGCTTCGGTGCGGGGGAGCCTGACCTCTGCTTCGGCTTTGGACCTTGTCCCTTCTGCTACGAGGTTTTCCATGGCTGGTCGATCTTCGGAGATGGGGGGACCAGCTTTTGAGGCCATGCAGAGCACGCTGGCCAGGTCCTCAGTGGCATCATTCGGCACTGACACTCTGTCCATCCAGCTCTGGTGTGGGTCTCTGATTGCCCTCTATCTTTTGACAGCAGAGATCCAAGGCCTCAGGATACCCCCATGAGTGGTCCCCATATTTCTGAGGGTCCTTCACTGTTTTTGCCTGAGGAGCCACCCAGCAAAAGAATGTGCAAGAGGAAGCACATTGACTCCCAAGATGAGTCCTCATGTCAGACATCGACTTTGAGGAATCACAGGGGTCCCCCAAGTCATCCTCTGAGGATGTCTCTTTCTCTGACATCCTAGAAATTTTGAAGCAGAGGGGTGACTGGCCCTCCAAAGCTCCCTCTGAGGAGGAGTCGGTGTTCCTGAAGGCCTTTGGGGCTCAGCCCTCCACCTCCTGGGTATCTCCGCCCTTCGACGAACTTCTGGATCTGGTTTGTCGAAGGGTGTGGGAAACCCCTGACTCTATGGAACCAGTCCCCAGGAGACCCAACTAATTCTTGTCCGCCCCCTCTGACAAAGAGTTTCTATCCAAGGGAGTTCCTGTAGGTGCCATGGTGGTGGCAGCAGCCACCCAGAAGGAACTGGCTGAGACTTCGTCTATCGTCCATCCTCCTAACAAGGTGTCTAGGACCATGGACCGGTACGGGAAGCGTATGTTTTCTTCAGTGGCCTTTACTCTGCGGTCACTGAATTACTTATCACATTTTACATGGCTCCAAAGAGATCTCCTGAAAGAGCTTAGAGATACTCTGCAGGGTAACATTTCTGATGTGGTGGCTCAGAAGGTCAATGCTCAGATGTCTACCCTCAATTCAATTGCTAACTCCTCCATGAGGCTGATCTCTTACGCAGCCGAAGGAGCGGGTAGGGCAGCAAGTTCAAGAGTTGCTCTTAGGAGACACTCCTGGTTGCACCTCTGTAATTTCACAGAGGCCTTCAAGTCTACATTCACCAGTGCCCTGTTTGATGGTTCCTCCTTATTCAGAACCAAGGTGAAGGACACTCTCACTAGGTGCGAGGAAGAGTGAAAAACTCTGTCTGCTGTGGGACTCCATTTTTCCATACCCTCTAGGCCTTATCCCAAGACCCAGAGGGGTGGGAAGATGTGGTTCAAAAAATCACAGAGGTTTTTTCATGATGCACAAGGTGAGTCCCCCTCCAGAGGCAGGGGAGGGGGTGGTAATTCTGGTAGATGCCATCCTAGGGGCAGAGGAGGCCCACGTAACCAGGGAAACCACAATTCCTTTCGTGGTTCTCCCCACCAATGCTCCTGATGGGAGGCCCGACTATGCATTTCCAGACCCAGTCGGGGGTCGCATTTCACTATACCCAGAGGCCTGGCAAGGTATCACTCAGGACTAATGGGTATTAAATATAGTTTCTGGAGGATATCGCATTCCCTTCTCTTCAGCACCCCCTCTGATCAAAAAAATCCCAGATGTTCCACCCAATCAAAGGGATTCTGCAGCTTCAGAGGTTTTGAAGCTGCTAGAAAAAGGAGCCATCCAGCATGTCCCCTCAGACCAGATCAGATTATGGACTTACTCCAGATTATTTTTGGTGCCGAAAAGGACAGGGGGACCTGAGACCCATTTTGGATCTCAGCAGATTGAACACCCATGTGAAGAAGTCCAAGTTCTGAATGGTCACATTGCAATCTATTCTCCCATTGTTGGGAAAAGAAGTGTGGATGTTCTCCATCGACCTCAAGGATGCTTACTGCCATATAAAGATGGACAGGGCATCCAGAAGTCATCTATGCTTCCGGCTGGGAGCCAGTCATTTTCAATTTCGTGCCCTGCCCTTTGGTCTCACCACAGCTCCCAGGGTGTTCACCAAATGTATGGCAGTGGTAATGGCTCACTTGAGACATCAGGGATTCCAAGTGTTTCCGTACCTGGACAACTGGCTCCTTTCTGCCACCACCATGCATCTACTCCTACAAACCAGAGATGCCATGATCAAACTGTGTCAACAATTGGGTATCACTCTAAATTGGGAAAAGTCTGTCTTGTTGCCCTCACAGCGTGTCACCTTTATAGGCGCCGAGTTAGACACCATGCTCATGAGGGCATTTTTACCACTAGAAAGGATTCAAAGTTTACAGCAGCAGGTGTATGCGTTGCTCCCTTTGAGAAGAGTGAAGGCAAGATTGATCCTCAAATTGTTGGGGACGATGGCTGCTACAATTATGCTGATTCCTCTGATGAGGCTACACATGAGGCTCCTTCCATGGCTACTCTTCGCCCAGTGGTCTCTACAACATCTTCCGCTTTCTCATCTCATAATAATCACAGACAAGTGCAAGCAGGATCTTCACTGGTAGCTTCACACCAACAACCTCAATGCGGGAAAACCCTTCATTCTGCCCCCTCTGGTTGCCACAGTGACCATGGATGCCTCCCAGATGGGGTGGGGGGTATTATCTAGGCAGGACAGTCCATGGTATGTGGCAGGAGCATGAGATGCATCTGCATATCAATGTCCTGGGGAGGAGAGCAGTGCTACTAGCGTTGCAAGCACTTCAGAGCTTTCTTCCTCTCAGGACAATTGCTATCCACACAGACAATATGTCAGTGGTATAGTATCTAAACAAACAGGGAGGAACCAAGTCATACCCCCTTTGCAGAGAGGCCATGCAAGTGTGGCAGTGGGCAGTGGCTTTCCAATGTTTTCTTGTAGCAACGCACATTTCGGGGATGTCCAATGTGATTGCCGACAGGTTGAGCAGAGCTATTCTGATGCCTCACGAGTGGTCCCTGAACAATCAGGTTGCGTTGCAGATTTTCCACAGGTGGGGTCAGCCTTGCTGTGGCCTATTTGCCAGCCCCCTCAATACCAAATGCAGCAGCTACTTCACCCTTATCCCCCCCAGGGGGAGTCACCCAGGGATGCTCTAGTTCACGATTGGTCCTTTGGTCTACTGTATGCCTTCCCTCCTGTTCTTCTGCTGACAAAGGTTATTCAGGAAGTGCAATCTTTGGGAAGCAAAATGGCTCTGATTGCTCCACACTGGCCTTGTCAAATTTGGTTCCCCTTTCTCCAGCCTTACCTAGTGGATGCCCACTGTATTCTGGACCCTCAACCAGATCTGCTGACTCATATGTCAGGGCAGCTCCATCCCTCTCTTCAGATCCTCCATTTGACAGCCTGGTTCCTCCACTTCCATCATTAGGCTTCATCAATTTTCGCCGGAAGTGGTTCATATTTTGTCTTCCTCCCATAAGCCTTCCACCAGAAAAATCTATTCCAGCAAATGGAAGAGATTTTCCATATGGGCTCATGCAAGACAAATTGATTCTTATACAGCTCCAATTTTGTCAGTCCTGGAGTTCCTCTCCATGCTTTTCAACCAGGGATCAGCAGCGGCAACTATTAAAGTCCACTTTTCTAGTCACTGATGAGCCTAGTCTCATGGCACATAGACTTTGTAAGGCATTCCTGAAGGGCACTATGCTGCTTCGTCCTCCAGTTTTTGACCCAGTTATGCCTTGGGACTTACATTTTGTTCTACAATGTCTCACTTTGCCCCCTTTGAGCCTGTAGCCACTTGTGATTTAAAATATTTGACTTGGAAGACAATCTTTTTGGTAGCCATCACTTCAGCCAGATGTGTCTCGGAGCTTCAAGCCTTATCAGTTAGACCACCTTACTTGATTTTTCATAAGGACAGGGTTTCTCTCAGACCAAACCCTTCCTTTCTACCGAAGGTGGCTTCCGTTAGTAATCTAAACCAATCCATTAAACTACCTGTATTCTTTCCAGAGTTCTCGAACAAGGCAGAATTTAGATTTCATCAGCTGGATGTGCACAGACAATTACGATTCTATTTACATAGAACGAAGGATTTTAGAAAATCGGATCAGTTGTTTGTCTCATTTTCAGAAAACAGGATTGGGTCTCCTGTTTCCAAAGTCACCTTGTCTAGACAGCTCTCCAGTTGTATTTCTTTCATCTATGCTTCAGGTGGCAGGGATTTACCATTTCGAGTGAAGGCTCATTCTACCCGATTGGTGTCTACATCTACAGCCTTTCAGGCCAGGTTGTCTATGGATGATATTTGTGCTATGGCTACATGGGCATCTCCTCACACCTTTGTTACTCACTACAAGTTACATTTGGTGTCCAGAGGCAGGTCTTCTTTTGGTTCCACAGTGCTCAGGAGTATTTTCCACTGAGCCTCCCAGGATTCAGGTGCTGGGGATGCTGTCCCACGGGTAAGAATATAGGCGAGATTGGACTACATAACATCAAGAAGTTATGTACTCACCATAACGTTTGATGTATGTAGTCCGTCTTGCCTCACATTCTTACTTACCCCCCTCCTTCCCCCATCCTGGAGGACCTAGGGGTTAGGTATGGTTTCAAATTCCTTTCTGGTTGGTATGTTCTTCCTTCTCTATGTGTTGTTGTGTGTGGAGAAGTGAGTGATTGAGCTTGCAGCAAACTAGATCTGGGAAAAGGGAGCAGTGCAGCATGGGATATCTTCATAGCCCAGCCAATTGAAAGACTTCGAGCTAGAGTATGGCCGAGTCAGAGCCGAGGTTCGGCTCCGAACCCACGGGTAAGAATGTGAGGTGAGATGGACTACATACATTGAACGTTATGGTGAGTACATAACTTCTTGTTTTCTTAGAACTGGTAAAAACTATAATGTGGGAACTGCAGTTTATTAATAGCAGTAAAGGTTGTCCAGTTTAATCCCTATTGCCTGCTCCAGCCACTTGAGTTTTTTTCTCTGAGTTGAAAGGGAAATTTTGGTTGTATAAGGGGTTATTCTTCTGGAATCAGCTAGTTGACAAAGGAAGGGTTTCCATATGTAGCTCCTTTAGAGACTGGTATGGGATGATAGGATCACACAAGCATATTTATCAATGTTTAACAGTGGAGCTTGAAATGAAAAGATTGCTCCTCACAGATAAGATCTCTTATCCCTCCTTTATTAAGTGGTTTTATGATTTCAGACATTTTGACTCCCTTGAGAGGTATGTGTTTAAGTGAAATATATAAGGCGGTTATAAGTCAGAGACAGTTTGATTTAGAAAGATTAGAAGACAATGGGAGATGGAGCTGAATCTAACTTTAACTAAAAAGCACTGAATGAAAACAATTTTAACCCCTCCCCTGATATGATTCCTGTTTAATAAGATTTCATTTTTGGTTGGCAATACCAGCTTAAATATTTTTATACCTCCCCCTCTAAGTTGTTTAGGATATGTCCTTCAATAGTGTTCTGCTGTTTGAAATACATGGTGGTCCTGGGGGATGACTTCATGTTTTTGGGACTATTCAATGTTAGTGTATTTAAAGATGGTCTACAGTCTCTATTTAACAAGTTCTGCAGGAGTAGCATAAAATTATATCCTCCCTTGTTTGAACTTGGGTAGTAGGTAACTATTCAGGGGTGGGAACAGACAAGGAGATGTCTCTCCTAATGATTATGGCAAAAAAGTGTATTACCAAGAGATGGAAAAAGACCAGCCCTTCTAAAATAAGAGAGCTACATTCAGTTTTGGAAGAACTCAGATTTCTGAAATGACCATGGATCAACATATAATTATGAAACAAACTTTGGTTGAAATAGTCAGTTTGGGACAGAGCTCAAGTAGATGAAAATATTTAATTTATTGGTCTTCATGCATTTGGGGACTGTTTATAATAACTGACCTGCATTTGTACTCAGAAGGAAGGAATTATCTGTTGCTGGCAGTGTGTATTCAGCTGTAGATATGTAAGTTGCTTTTTGGCATTTCTTTTTACATATATTATTAACGTGTGCGGACTGAGCTTATTTAATACAATTGTTTAAAAATCTCAACAGTGCACAGAGCTCCAGAGATGATAGCTGCTTGACTGAAACCTTGAAAATAAAAATGGAAAGGTTTTAAAGATTTTCACTGGTTAACAGTGTGACCTCATACCTTTTTGATGGTTTATATAATCATTAGTCTAATAATGAAACTGATAATAACATGCAAAGGTTTAACTGAAATTAATAGATTAACACATTATTAATAAGTATGAACAGCACACACTACAAATCCCATATTTCTTTTGATGTCTATAATCAAATCAAAATAAAATGGAAGAAATTAAAAAGGGAGGCATAAATCATACTACACTCAAGAAAAAAATACTGTTAGCAAACTGAAGTAATAACAATAAAAACTAGAAATATATATTAAACATAGTAAGTATCATAGTTTACCTTAAGAATTGCCTGAGAAATAAGTTTTAAATCTCATGAAGGATACATATGCTTTAAATATAAAATGAAAAGCTAGTAGATTAATTACACAAAGTTTAAATAACTAGAATGAAATATATCAAAGAAAAAAATGTATTCAATGATATGTCACTCTATATTTTCAGAGTTAGGAATTAAGTCATTGTTTTGAAAAAGTGATGGGCTGGATTCAATAAAACTTCAAAAGAGGTCCCTGCATGTAAGTGAATGCACGACTCCAAAAAACAAAATCCAAAAGAATAATGAGCCACCAACTGTATGCTGTAACAAATATAAAAATATATTTATTGAATTACATAAAAAGGAACAAAAAGAACAGACTGGTTTTGGCTAGAATAATTTCATAGCCTTCATCAGTGTTAAAGGCAGAGAGCAATCACTTGTTCCTTTTATACAGTAGTACAAATTAATTACATACCATGATTGGTTATTTCATACATATTCATTTAATCCCGGCGGAAAAATTCCACCCAGTTTGATGATCCATTTTTTTCTCCATTGTATCCAAAAGGGAGTGCCATCCCACTTTATTTGATCTGTCACCCAAAATTCTGTCAATAATCATAAAATTGAATGATGCTGTGGGGTGTTTAATAGTGTGTTTATACAGAGCATTACTAGTTCTTTTATGTTTAATATCACTTAGATGCTCAGAGATCCACAATCTAAGTGGCCTGGATGTCTGTCCTACTTAAAATGCAGAGCATCTACATGAGGCCAAGTAAACCAGCCAGTCAGTACTACAATTTGCAAAAAATTCCATATCAAAAACCACACCACAATTTCTACTGGAAAATTGTTTGGACTTGTTCACCTTATTGCAGTGGCTACAGTGACCACAGGGCATACATCCAATCAGTCTGTCACCAGAAAGTGTTGTTTGAATGCTATCAGTAGAGGCAGATCTGTGTGGTCATTTGTAATGACTCAAATGTGAACCCAGGTTCTTGCCTTTGTGAAATGAAAACTGACATGTATCCCCAAGATATTGTGCTAAGGTGTTGTCAGCCAATAGTATATTCCAATGTCTCTTTACAATATCCATCAATGTATTGGTATTCCTGCCATATGTAGTTGTAAAATGTATGACATGGCCAGACCCCTGATGCTTTTCCTTGTATTTGAGTAAATCCTGTCTATTGAGGGTGGCAGCATAGTTACCAACTCCTAAAATGTAGCCCATCTTGTAAACCCTATCTCGAAACCTGTTGACAAGATCCCTTCGAAAGATCTCAAAGGAGGAATCTTGTGAACAAATACGCCTCATCCTGATGAACTGGGATTTGGGGATATTTTTAGTAATATGAGGGGGATGAAAGCTGGATGCATGGACTAGGGAATTGTACTGTGGGCATTTCCGGAACACTTCAGTACGTAATGTGTGATCTTCATTCCTACTAACCAGAACATCTAAATAAGCAATATGTTCTGTATGATAATTCACTGTAAACTGAAGACCCCATTTATTTTCATTCAAATACCCCAAAATTTCCATTAGATAGTCCACATCTGCCCTCCACACCATCCAGCAATCATCCAGATACCTCCTGCATATGTCCATTTTCCCCAAATAGATGTTATGCGTCACATCATAAATGATGTGTTCCTCAACATATGCCATAAAGAGGTCTGCATAAATGGGAGCAAAAGATGCCCCCATAACTGTTCCCTGCACCTGACAGTAGCATTGACTTTGGTAGGAAAAAACATTTTCTGTTAGCACATGTTCCATTAAGCAAATCAGGAAGGTATTAAAGCCAGGTTCATACAAATTAGCTTGATATAACCAATACTCAACCACATCAAGGCCTGCCCAGTGTGGAATGTTTGTGTAAAGTGCACAAACATCTAATGTGCGAGGGAGCCAACCCTCCTCAAGTTGCATTTCAGAAACAATGTCTAAAAACTCCGTAGTATCCTGGATCCTTGATCTTGCCCATTTCAACAAAGGCTGAAGGTGCCTCGTGAGGAATTGTGATAGAGGTTCAGTAAGTGAACCATTCCCAGAAACAATGGGTCGCGAGGCAGATTGAGGGGATCTTTGTGGATTTTAGGAAGAAAGTATATGTATTGGCTGTTGGGGTCTGATACTGTAAGATGGTACATGGATTTGTCAGTAATAATACCCTCCTGTAAAGCTGACCCTAAAAACTGATCTATTTGTTTTCTAAACATAAATGTAGGTTCCACAGGCATTTTGGTATAGTATCTACCATCTGACAGCTGTTTCTGTGCTTTGGCATCATATTGTTGCCAATCCATAACTACCACAGCCCCTCTCTTATCAGCAGAAAGAATCACCAATTCCTTATTCTCAATTAGCTCACATAAGCTATCCATATCAGTCTTTGAGAGGTTGTTTGCCTTGACATTAGTTCCCCCAAAGTTGAAATGTAGATCTTTGAGCACAGAAGATTGAAAAAGATGAACATTATGGTGCATCAGTGGTACAAAATAGGATTTATGATATGTAAATGTTATATCAGAGTTAAAATTAGAAACATTATCATGAAAATGCAACTTCAGATTCAGTAGTCTACAGAATGCCATAACATCTTGTGCTAACATGTCCTCTGAGAAAAAAAAGGGGATAAAACTAATACCTTTATTAAGCAAAGATACCTGTGTTTCAGTCAAAACTACATTTGAGATATTCAGCACATTGGTCTTGTTACATTCCATCATTTTTTCGTGAGGAGTTCCAATAACCCCTCCATGCTGTTTATTTTTGTTGTGCTTCCGTCCCGCTCTTTTGTAAGGCCTAAAGGGACAACAGTATTATTTCTTTTGGGAGTAGGTGAGTCTGGGGTCTGCTGCATGTCCAGGTCTGTGCCTGATGAAGAATCTGCCCCGATGAGTCCCTATACAACCCTCGTTTTTTAAGGATAGATCCGGGGCATTTATGTTTAGTAGTTTGACTAGTCTTACTGGTGCCCCCCTCAAACCTCACATGTTTATTGTAATTAAACGGGTTCCCCTTATCGTAATCCAATTGGTCACCTTGAAATTTACATACCTTTCTATCCCGTAATTGTTGTTCAAGGCCCAAAAGGTCTGTACTCAGTTTAAGACATACAGCATAGAAGGGCTGACCCTCACAGACTTTAGTCTCCTCACATAATTTACTAATATTGACAATCTCCCTGTCAATTACATGTTCGTGATACCTAGCTAGTGCTTCATCAAACCCCATGGATTTTTGCTGTTGTATACTTGACCATTCCTTAGCTAATTCAGCATCTATATCACTGACCAGAGGCTGTATCTTAACCCTAAGACCTCTAGGAGATATACCCTTGGCCATATAGGCTTTGAAAAGTTTGCAATGCCAAAGGTTCGATCTCAGAGATCTCATGTTTTTGTTTAGTTGCTGAAAATAAGCTTCACATTGGTTCTCTGGGCTGAGAGTTAGAGTATTATTCTCAGCATTATTAACATTACCAAGTCCAAAAATACCCAAATCCTCCCTGTCAGAGGATAGTCCTGCTAAGATCCTGGTTAAATCCATCATCAAATGGTACACTCTTTGTAGTAGGAGTAAACAATCTAGGGTGCCACAAATTATGAAAAATATTTTGTCTGATCAAACCCGCAACCCAAAAAAACAACACTTTATCAAGGAGGCAGAAATATCAAAAAATGATAAATGTTTAGTATTAATAGTGGACAATAATAGCCCTTGTCCAAAAATCCCCACCAGAAGGATTATTCAATAAGGACTGACAATGCTACGTCCATAAAAAAATTTGTATCAGCAACCCAATGTATATCAAGAAATCCTTGCAATGCTATAGGTGGTAAAAAATGTCAGTGCAAGTTCCCGAAGGTATATTTCAATAAAATATAAAAAGTACTATTATTCAGAAATACATCAATTGGTCATGCAATGCCACAGCCACATAAATATTGAACCCAGTTCTGGTCATTCAATAGAATATGTAGTTGATATGGACAATAATGGCCCTTGCATTCAAGCGATGTCCAACTGACACTGCAAAAACATAAAAAAATATACTCAAACCACAAAAAGAGCAATCAGTCTAATCAATGTATTGATCTATAATCAAACAGGCATCCTGTCCCCAAACAAAATGCTGTTTGTAAATCAGATTGGTGATGGATCAGATGATAAATCAACAATCACAACAGGGAACCCTGAATAGAAAACATATCAAACATAAAAAATATCCAAATACCATAACTAACAGTGTACCATAGAATAGGATAATGCACCAAAGTCGATGAAATCAACTTAAAGCCCCTCAAAATAAGGGCATCCACTGAAAAGAGAAAGTGGTTATTATAGGTACATAGGTTCATAGGTAGGTACTAGGCTATCTGCCCAAAGGCATTTATAAGCCTAGTCAGAATGTGTTGGTTTTCGCTGCCCCCTTAGATTAGTTCCCTGTGCCTCTGTCCAGCAGAGCCACTTAAGTGATCCCCGAGGTAAACTTTCTGTTTCCCATTCACTCGTCAAGGTTTCTTTTGAAGAGTGTTAGCGTGGAGCTCTTCCTAATGTAGATTGGGATCTTGTTCCAAAATATTGGAAGTCTCTGGGACAGGAATAAACTTATTATTGTTTCTGCTGACAAAATAATCCCATGTAGTACAACACAGATGTGTTCAAAATTAGAATTCCAGAACCCAAACTCCTTTTTTAAAGCTAAAGCTTGTAAAATAATCAGAAAGCCCACCTGAACAGTATACAATGCAAATGAGCAGACAGCACCTATAATTGACTCATAATATCCCTGTGGAACATTGGCAATTCAAACAATATTAACTTAATGTCCAAAAGGTATATATGACTGAAAACACAAATGAGAAACAACCCTATAGATGTAGAATAAATAAATATAAATGACCGTAAATCACAAGCAGAATGCAATTCGTATACATATCAGAAAGCTGACATTATTACCATAAATACTGAATCCCTTTAAGAGCATAATATCCACCAAACACAATCATATATGCCAAAATATAAATCCACACTCCAAATGATGGTAATAGTACTGTTTGTTGATAGACGATGAACTCCACAGTGTCCTCAAGAGCCGTTTAGGTGGACTACTGAATTTACGAGCAGAGGACTACTGTCCAGCTATTGTGTATTTCGATTAATCTATATCACAGTGAGGACCTTAATCAGCACGGTTTTGCCTTCATTTCCCTTTTTTGTTATACTAGCTACCTAATGGGCTCTTGGGGACACTGTAGTCCCACAGGGGCTAAGAATTTACAAATACCCTTTTGGTATAGTTTACAATGAAGACGTTATGAAAGAGTTTCATTCCTTCTTTGATGAATGTGGATTGGGGCTTATAAGTAAACTGATTAAACATAATGACATAGCTTTGGCTGCCCTGTATAAACATGTGGAAAAGTTGAATGATGATATTTTAAAAGATTTGTTATTCGGTGAATATGAACAGTTATATAAAAAGGTTCTGTATAAAAGAATTAATAACATATTTCTTTGGAAACAGAAAAAGTTTGCTAGGGGCAAACAACAATACGCTGAAGCTTTAGTTTATCCAGGTCCATATAAAAACAATTCTTACAATAAAAATAGAAATAATAATGAAAAGGTGGGGATTCTCACAGAAGTAAGGGATACCCAGTATGGAAGAGATGAGAGAGTTGACTTCACCCCATTTAGGCGGCTTGATGAATTGGACTCATTTTCTGAACATAATGGTCATTTTTTAGTGGTAAGAAGGTCAGAAAGGTTGGCCAGCAAAACCAGACACTTTCCAGACCCAGATCATCACCATGCTCACACGAACATGGGGGAAAATCAGGGGTGGAAAAAAGTTGGAAAGAAAGTGAAACAGTTTCTGTTGCAGATACTGATGGCATAGTAAGTGAATACAAAGGATTTAAGATCTTTCAATTATACATCTTTAACACTTAGTAAGGAATACTTTAACCTTTTTTCAAAAGGTTTTAAGTTTGTGTCATCAAGTTATGGGGATATAGCGAATATTCTAGTTGACCTTAAATTATATCTTAGAAAATTTAATCTGGGTATGGTTTTTAAAAACCTGAGGATACAGAGAATCTCTACCATATTGGATTAACTAGGAATAGTATTATTAATCCTCCCCTACACCCGGCTTTAACGTCGTTTGAAAAATGTGTCATTTAAAAGAAATGGGGTCATCTCTGACCCCGTAATTTAGATATAGGGGAAAAGATGTTACTTAATGATTTGAAGTTTCAAACTAAATTCCGCATCATGAAGCCTGACAAGGGTGGGGGTGTGGTGCTTTATGGAACTGAAGAATATAATAACACAATAACAACAATTTTGCTTGATACAAATACTTATTCCCCAGTATCTAAGAATGAAATCACTATAGCATATGGTAGAATTGATTCTTTATTAGAGGAATATTTGTTAGAAAATTGGATAGATGGTAAAACATACTATTACCTTAAGCAAACAAACCCCATTATTCCTAACATTTTTGGGGTGCCAAAGGTACATAAATGTGTTAAGGAGCCCCCGTTTAGACCTACAGTGTCAGCTAGGAACTCTAAAACTCACCCATTAGCAGTATATGTTGACCAATGGACCAAGGAAATTACAGTTAAGACAGACCATTTAATAAAAGACTCGTGGGAGTTTTTGAGTAAATTAACCAAGGATGTATGGAAGGAGAGTTATAGTTTTCTCACCATAGAAGTTAAGGATCTATTCACTAGTATTCCAAGACATGAGGGACATGAATTCTTCAGTGAGAGCATTAACAAATATTCTAGTATATCCAAAAATCAAATTCAGTTGATTCTTGAATTAATGGAAGTGGTATTAGAGAATAATTATATATGTTTTCAGGGTGAATACTACCAACAAATTAGTGGAGTAGCAATCGGCACAGCATCGCTCCCATCTAGGCAAATCTGGTAATGCTGGAGTGGGAGCATAGATATGCCTTTAATAGTCCATACATTAATAATAATATACGTCATTATCTGAGATTTTTGGACGGCATATTTGTTCTATGGGAAGGTAATCATGATACCGTGGAAATGTTAATGCAATATCTTAATGAATGTACCTCCTTTTTCAAATTTACACATACATGGGATAGAATTAGCATTAACTATCTTGACACCACTATTTTTCAAACCAGTGATGGGTTTAAATCCAAAATTTTTAGAAAAAGCACATGGTGTAATAGTTACCTGCATTATACAAGTAATCATCCCGTGTTTCAGAAAAAAAGTTTTGTTAAAGGACAGGCAGTCCGTATTGCGAGAATGACCTCAGAAAAGGCTGAGTTAATGGGGGAACTTAATCTTCTTGGTGAGATGTTTATGGAGAGGGGGTACCCAAGAGAGTTGGTCCAGGGTGTGTTAGACGAAATATATAAAGGGTGGGGTAATAATACAAGGCTTTACTTGGTAAACCCTTGGACAAACCTGTTAAAATAAAGGATAACAATAAATTTCAAAGGGCTTGTGTAATTGAATTCAATAACTTTTCTGATACATTCACTGACATTATAAAGACCAATTCGAGTATGTTAAAAACTAGGAAAGAATTGTATGAAATAGTGGGGAATGAACCCACATTTTCCTTTAAAACAGGAAAGAATTTTAAAAGAATATTTGAACACATGGAGATACCCAAGACTTTAATATGTAAGGCAACTAGTTCCTGTGGTAACTGTAAACAGTGTTCACACATCATTAAGGAGGATAGTATATGTTTACAGAATGGTATGAAAAGTATAGTGAGGTTCTGCAGAGGTAACTGTAACATCAAAATGATTGTGTACTTGGCCATTTGTAAAAGGTGCCCCGCATTCTACATAGGCAAGATGGAGAAGGCCTTGAAGGAAAGAATGTATGAGCACTTTAATGACATTAGGATTAAGAAGGAGACTAGTGTGCTGTACAAACATTCTATTGAATGTTCTTCTCCTTTTTTAGTGGTTTTAAATTTGGGATTATTGACTACTAATCCCAGGGGGGAGATGTTAAAAATGCATAGCTTAATAGGGAATTAAAGTGGCAGCTTAGGCTAAAATCTAATATTTTTCCTGGTTTGAATGAATACATTACTATTAAACCTGTGTTAATAGCCAAAGCAACAAACTTTGGGGGAACTAATGTCAAGGCGAACAACCTGTCAAAGACTGATATGGATAGCTTACGTGAGCTAAAGGAGAATAAGGAATTGGTGATTCTTTCTGCTGGTAAGAGAGGGGCTTTGGTAGTTATGAATTGGCAGCAATATGATGCTGAAGCACAGAAACAGCTGTCAGATGGTAGATACTATACCAAAATGCCTGTGGACCCTACATTTATGTTTAAAAAACAAATAGATCAGTTGTTAGGGTCAGCTTTACAGGAGGGTATTATTACTGACAAATCCATGTACCATCTTACAGTATCGGACCCCAGCAGCCAATACATATACTTTCTTCTTAAAATCCACAAAGATCCCCTCAATCCGCCTGGCAGACCCATTGTTTCTGGGAATGGTTCACTTACTGAACCCCTATCACAATTCCTCACGAGGCACCTTCAGCCTTTGTTGAAATGGGCAAGATCAAGGATCCAGGATACTACGGAGTTTTTAGACATTGTTTCTGAAATGCAACTTGAGGAGGGTTGGCTCCCTCGCACATTAGATGTTTGTGCACTTTACACAAACATTCCACACTGGGCAGGCCTTGATGCAGCTGAGTATTGATTATATCAAGCTAATTTGTACAAACCTGGCTTTAATACCTTCCTGATTTGCTTAATGGAACATGTGCTAAGAAAAACATGTTTTTTTCTGCCAAAGTCAATGCTACTGGCAGGTGCAGGGAACAGCTATGGGGGGATCTTTTGCCCCCATTTATGCAGACCTCTTTATGGCATATGTTAAGGAACACATCATTTATGATGTGATGCATAACATCTATTTGGGGGAAATGGACATATGGGGGAGGTATCTGGATGATTGCTGGATGGTGTGGAGGGCAGATGTAGACTATTGGAATTTGTGAGGTATTTGAATGACAATAAATGGGGTCTTCAGTTTATGGTGAATTATCATACAGAGCATATTACTTATTTAGATGTTCTGGTTAGTAGGAATGAAGATCACACATTACGTACTGAAGTGTTCCTGAAATACCCACAGTACAATTCCCTACTCCACGCATCCAGCTTTCATTCCCCCCCATATTACTAAAAATATCCCCAAATCCCAGTTCATCAGGATGAGGCATATTTGTTCACAAGATTCCTCCTTTGAGATCTTTCGAAGGGATCTTGTCAACAGGTTTCGAGATAGGGTTTACAAGATGGGCTACATTTTAGGAGCTAGTAACTATGCTGCCACTCTCAATAGAGAGGATTTACTCAAATACAAGGACAAGCATCAGGGGACTGGCCATGTCACATGTTTTACAACTACATATGGCTTGATTACCAATACATTGATGGATATTGTAAAGAGGCATTGGAATATACTATTGGCTAACAACACCTTAGCACAGTATCTTGGGGATACATGTCAGTTTTCATTTCGTAAAGGCAAGTATCTGGGCTCACATTTGAGTCATTACAAATGACCACACAGGTCTGCATCTACTGATAGCATTCAAACAACACTTTCTGGTGACTGATTGGATGTATGCCCTGTGGTCACTGTAGCCACTGTAATAAGGTGAACAAGTACAAACAATTTTCCAGTAGAAATTGTGGTGTGGTTTTTGATATGGATTTTTTTGCAAATTGTAGTAGCGACTGGTTGGTTTACTTGGCCTCATGTAGTTGCTCTGCATTTTATGTAGGACAGACATCCAGGCCACTTAGATTGCGGATCTCTGAGCATCTAAGTGATATTCAACATAAAAGAACTAGTAATGCTCTGTATAAACACACTATTAAACACCCCACAGCATCATTTAATTTTATGATTATTGACAGAATTTTGGGTGACAGATCAAATAAAGTGGGATGGCACTCCCTTTTGGATACAAAGGAGAAAAAAATGGATCATCAAACTGGGTGGGACTTTTTCCACCGGGATTAAATGAATATTTATGAGATAACCAATTACGGTATGTAATTAATTTTGTACTATTGTATAAAAGGAACAAGTGATTGCTCTCTGCCTTTAACACTGATGAAGGCTATGAAATTATTCTAGCCAAAACCGCTCTGTTCTTTTTGTTCCTTTTTATGTAATTCAATAAATATATTTTTATAGTAACAACCCAGAAGCTTTGTAAATTTATATAACGACCAAAGAAATGACCTGTGAAAAACATCTCCACTTTCCAAGCAAACACTTTTATTTTTTGTAAGAACAAGATTTCTCTAGCGCCTTGGCCTTCGCCGTTACAGAGTAAAACTTTCATTCCTAAAAAACAATTCTTTTATATTCAATTCAAATGCATCTCAATTAATCAATTACAACTCATTCTAATATACTTTTAAAGTCACAGTTAAAAAATCATAAAAAACACTGCCAATTACATTCCTTATTTAATCCTTTTGGTGACAATGTGTTATATTTCATTATAAGGATAGACTCCTTTCGTCTCAATATATATTTTAATAACTCTGCATTTTCATATTGTAATTTTACTTGTTCCAATATGGTTACTTTCATGGTATTTAATTCACCATTATGTTCTTTATTAAAATGTTCTGCTACAGGACTCATGATTTTCTCTTTCTTAACATCTCTCACATGTTCTTTTATTCTATCAGCCAATGATCTTTTTGTTTCCCCAATATAATATTTATTGCACGGACAAACTATCGCATAGATAACACCTTTACTCAAACAAGAATATCTACCCTGTGTTTCAAACTTCTTTTCACCTATGCTTTCTACTTTTGTTGTAATATACTGACATATGGTACATTTTCCACATGGAAAAGTCCCCTTTGTTTCTACATTTTTTAACATCTTATCTTTTGGCTTTTTATATTTTGCTTGCACTAAAAAATCCTTAAGGTTTCTTCTGCTTTGGTAAGAAATTTTCAGCTCTATTTGCGACAATGACTGTACATTTCTTTTTACTTGTTTCCAATATTCTCCTATCACCCCTGTCATTCTATGTGAAAATGAAGTGTATTTAGTAACAAAGAATAAATTCTCTTCTTCTGATGTTGTCTCATTTACCCTTAATTTCCTTCCTCTTTGTATGTCTCCTTTCACTATCTTTACATTTTGCTTATCACCAAATATTTTTTGCAAGCTCTCATTTATTTTTTCTTTGTTATAGCCCCTAGATTCAAACATCAAGGCTACTTCTTGTGCCTCATTATATGCTTCAATAACATCACTATTCAGTCTCTTTATTCTTAGTATTTCCCCTGACGGAATGGATTCCAATGTATGATTAGGATGACAACTTGTTGCATGTACCATAAGATTTTTCTGATTAAATTTTCTATAAATATTAGTATGAATTTTCTTATTATTTTCCCCTTTCATTGTTATATCTAAGTAATTTATCTGTAAACCCTTTTGAACATCATCAAATTTAATACCATACTTATTAGCATTGATACTCTATAAAATTACTCGATTCACTTTCTCCCCCTTTACAAATAAAAATCAAATCATCTATAAATCGAAAATACTTTTTTACATATTTTCTAAAAAATTCACTTCTATAAATATAAGTATTTTCTATTAATCCCATAAATAAATTAGCATATACTGGGGCGAACGCCGCCCCCATTGCTGTACCTACTTCTTGCCTATACAAATTCCCATCAAATTCAAATATATTATTCTTAAGGCAAAAATGTGTCATTTCCTTAATATACTGTGTTCTGGGATTGTCCCCCAAAAAACATTGTATAGCTTCAAGTCCAAAAACATGTGATATGTTAGTGTACAAACTCACTACGTCTGCTGTCATAAAATACATATCTTCTGTCCATATCACATTCTTAATTTTACTCAATAAATCAAACGAATCCTTAATATGAGGGTAATTTAATTACCTCTTTTACCAAAATTTCATGTAACCAACAACCTAAATTATATGTAAAACAACCAGTGGCAGAAACAATAGGACGTCCTGGAGGTCGAAAGGGATCCTTATGAATTTTAGGAACACAAAAAATGTTGATATTGCATTCCTTTTGACATTAAATTTATGTGTTATATCATATGTTGTAAAATAATGTAATCTCACACCTTTCTTTAGTAACTCTTGATAGTCAGTTTGTGCTTGAACTAAACTAGATTCATCTATCCTACTGTATACCTCCTGATTATTCAAATGTTGCATACACATACTATAATAATCTTTCGAATTCATTACTACTAATTTGCCCCCTTTGTCTGATGGCTTGAAAATTATCTCATCATTTTTACTCATATGTTGCAATTTTATCCATTCTTTTTTTGTCAAGTTATATTCTTTTTTCGAGACTCCAAATTCATCAAATTCCTTCTCTATTATTAAATTCACAGCATTATTAAAATTCTGAATAAATGAGTTCTTACTAGGTGGCATGAAAGTGTTGTTAGACTTAATATTGCTTGTATCTAATAGACTATAAGCATTCACTTCAGAATCCGATTCACATAAAAAATAACATTCATTGCTACTATCTGAGTCCAACACTTCATTATTCTCATTTTGGTTTTTATCTTTCAAATAAAAAAAATATACTTTTAAATACATTTTACGTATTAAGCTGAAAATTTCACCTTTAATTTCATATAATCTAGGCAGTACTGTCGGTATAAATTTAATACCTTTGTTTAAAACCGACAGTTCTGTCTCATCAAATTCATAATCAGATAAATTAACAACATATTGTGATACTAACGTATCGCCTACCTGTTTACATAGTCCATTTGCCTCTCTTAAAACGTCCTTCTCCCGGGTCTCTGTAACGGTCTTGGCCTTGCCATCCCCGCTTTTTGGTGTTATAATTCTGTCCTTTGGAACCTCCAAAGGTCTTCCGAAAGGAATCTGGATCCATTGCCCCTTGTAAATCTGGAATTTCTTTGGTCGTTATATAAATATATTTTTATATTTGTTACAGCATAAAGTTGCTGGCTCATTGTTCTTCTGGATTCAATAAAGCCTACACTAAGTGTACACTGTTCTGGGGAACAGACAACACACACATAGCACACACCTTCTTCCTCCTAAATTTAGATGTCCTACTGATATTTTTGCTGCTTTAAATATTGACAGGGATGCATAAAGGTTACTACAAAGTGTAGACTACATGTACATTTAGCACAATCTTTCTGAGTGACTAGAAAACACAAAAAAGTGATTAAAATTTTATAGACTACATATCGTGTACACTTAGTGTAGGCTTTATTGAATCCCGGGGGTTGTTTCTCCTACTGTATTAAGCACTCTTATTTTATTGAACAATAATTTAAACTTCGTTAGGTAACGGATGTGTGTGTTAATGTTCAGAACATCTTTCATTTGGTTTATATATGTTCTGCATGTTCAATGCCCCATTTAAGTAGAATACATTAGAGGTCTAGGTCTTGAAACAAATTTGGACTATTTATCATTTGCTAGTACTTCAATCTTTGCTCAGCACATGATGTCTAATGGTAAAACTGTTCAATGACCTCTCATTCACATGTAGAAATACAAAAATATGTCTATCTGTTGCCTAAATTTAACTTTAAAATTAATAAAATTTCAGCTGCCCATTTTATAAGAGGGATAACAGTAATAAGTCATGAGGGAATATATGTGGCAAGGATGTTACTCCAGAGAAGTCTAAGAGGAGTATGACTGGTTCTTAAGGTCAAAGTTTCACAACTCCTTTTTTGTTTGCAGCAACATCCGTACTATGTGGATACCTTATCACTTACTTAGCAATGTGTATCAGGGCAGTAACTGTGTGATAATAACTGGGCAATGATCTTGTCCTCTTAGACCCTTTTCAGCAATGACATAGGCCACCTGTCTAAGGGCAACTACGTTTCATATATGAACCATTTTCACTAAAGATGCCGAACCCTTGGAGATCGTACCCCTCTTCAGGCACTTAGGGATCCTGAATATAGTGGTAGGTCGTGGTGTATTGTCATTTTTTGTTTGTTAAAAATAAACAAACAAAAAAAAAAAGTTTAACTAAGAATAAGTTTCCACAGGCTGCTAAGCTAGTAATGCCTCACAGGTCTTTCAGGAATGTTTAAATAAGGACTAACCTTTAAGCTTTGGGATTAGTTCTTTGCATTCCACCTCCCAGATTTTCCTCCAGTCAGCTCCCCTAGACCCTACCACAATTGTCTGTAACTGGCTTTAAAATAACTGACCTGTTGAATGTAATGTATTAGAGCAAGAACATTCATCCATCTACCTACTTCAACTAGGCATCTTTATTACTCTCTCAGTGAGGATATTAAAAAGAGAGAGAGACTCCTAGATATATTAGCTACAGTGATTGTATATGGATTAGTCCTTTATACTCAGTTTCATTATGTTGAAACAGGGGAAACGGCCTCTCAGTTTGCTTGCAATGCTTGATACCATTGCTCTAATTCAGATCTTCTTGACATGCTCTTTATTTACTTTATCTTCTAACATTCACACGGGGAGGAGTTTTAAATATTGTATATAACTGTTATAAAAGTACTTTTTGCTTATTGATTTTGTCAAGCTAGACTGACTTCTCCATGAAAATGTTAACTACTGTCATATTGAGGTATCTTTGGAATCTGTATTGTCACTCTTTTGGTGTGTAACCCCAGGCTGAGTCTGAAAAGGTCCATTGGGATCTATGCTTTACCTGGTTAACAAATGAAATAAAAATAACTTTAATGTAGCTAATCACATTCTTGGGGAGGCAACAGAAGTATCAGGAGAAAGCCTACATAGGCAATAGGACAGCAAGCAATCCTCTTTTAGCAGTGACCAAAGGTTAGGCAGGACTGAAAATTGGGTAGATCATTGATGCCTGAGGTAGAAATCTCACCATAAAGACTCCGTGCTACACGTTTATGTCAAATGACATAGTTAGAATCGGGAACCCTTCTTATTCCCAAACTTACTATCTAGACATGCAGCAGGTGTGGAACACTTTAATCTCCACAAAAATAAGTTATTTTGTCATAAGTGTGAATGCCATTTTAGCACACTTATTGCAATTTTGACAACTTTTTCCCCAAAATAGTGGAAATTATACAAATGCACAATTCTGCATTTGTGGAACTGATCTAGACTCCTGTATCAAGCCAGATATATTAACTATGGCCCAAAATAAAAGTTCTCATTATATTTATTCAGGCTTGTTTGCATTTGGTAGTTTTACTTAACTCTAATTATGAAAGGATATGGAAGATGCATGGATTTTAATTCTCTTATAAATATGTAGCTTGTTCTTTTACAAAATCATGTCTCAGTATACTTTTAAGCATCTTCTGTGTGCATTCCCTTGTGATTTCACTGAATCCTTACACAAATTTCACTATGCCAAGATTTAGTTATTTATAACATTGTAATGACCTGCTTTGCTGAGCCTAGCCTTCTTTTTACCGCAGACCTGGAGAAAATAGTAGAAGCTAAACAAACAAGTTTAACATAAAGCTTTCTGCACAGTATTAATGCTAGGAGTTAACAGTACAATACAGTTATCACAACTATCTCACAGCGAGGGCACATAGTAATCTGATTGTATGGTGAAGATGAGTTTTTCGCAGCTAAATTATTAGCCCATATACATATATATATATATATATATATATATATATATATATATATATATATATATATATATATATATATATATATATATATATATATATATATATATATATATATGGTTCCCTATCAGAAGCCTGAAACACTATAAGCTTGAAAATCAAAATCCTGAAACCAAAAGCCTGAAAACTCAAAATCCTGAAAACCCAAAATCCTGAAACTCAAAATCCTGAAAACACAAAATAGACATACTGACGTAATTGTGGCTTTGCTATTGTTAGCCCTGTGGTGTTAGGTCATGCGTTGGGTTCAGGTAAGTGTGCGGTTGGTTTTATGTTAGGGTTAGGGGCGGTTTAAGTGAGTTAGGGTTAGGGCGCAGGTTAGGCATGTATGCAATAGTGACAAAAATTAGGGTTAGGGGCGGTTTAAGTGAGTTAGGGTTAGGGCGCGGGTCAGGTGAGTGTGCGATAATGACGGACCTTAGGGTTAGGGTTAGGGTCAAGGTCAGTCGGTAGATATTAGTGTCTTTGTATTGGCATATTAGCATTATTTGTGTTTTCAGGATTTTGAGTTTCAGGATTTTGGGTTTTCAGGCTTTTGGTTTCAGGATTTTGATTTTCAAGCTTATAGTGTTTCAGGTTTCTGATAGGGGACTATATATATATATATATATATATATATATATATATATATATATATATATATATATATATATATATATGTGTGTGTGTGTGTGTGTGTGTGTGTGTGTTTATATTATATATGGGTCTATATTATAACATTGAAGTCTAAAAACTTAGAATGTTATAATATTGAACCCAGTAGAGCGAACGTTTGAAATAGCAAAGCTGCAGAACACTGAATACTTTCCTAGGGAAAGTATTCAGTGGGCCATTTCTGCAGCTTCGTTATTTCCTCAACTGTGGAGCGAAGGTTACGGACCGGGTTAAGGTAAGTGTGCGTATAAAGGTGAGTGTGCGATTGGGCATGGTTTAGGCGAGTTAGGGTTAGGGTGGGTCAGGTAAATGTGCGATTGTGTGGACGTGAAGTTAGTGTGGGGTAGGCGAGTTAGGGTTAGGGAGCGGGTAAGGTGAGTGCGCGATAGTTAGGGAACTTAGGGTTAGGGTTGGGTTAAGGTAAGTGGGTAGCTAGTGGTGTATGTCTGGTCAAGTGTAGGGTTTTGTGAAGTGTATGTGTGTGGATTATTTATTTTGGTGTGCTTGAGTTGTGTGTCTATTTGTTGGAACAGCAAATTTTTTTCCCTGGGAAAAAATTTGCTATTCTGATATAACATTCAAAGTTTTTAGACTTCGATGTTATAATATAGACTCATATATATATATATATATATATATATATATATATATATATATATATATGTATATATATATATATATATATATAGGTTTATCTTTAAAATGTTGCAGCACACTTGTGCGACTGTTTATTTACCCAACTCAAAATGTCGGAAACAGCAATGTCGAATGCTAGGAAGAGTGATCCTGGTACTCAAAGAAAGTCGACACTCAGGGAATGTTGACTTTTGTAAAACAGCCGTCACTTCCGGATGTCTCTGACAACTGTTATACAGTGAACAAGCTCCCCTGCACCCCTCACACCCCCTGCTAATTATATATACTAACTCTGAGATCACACTACAGTGAGGAAAAGGGTACATTTCCTGATCCTCACTATAGTACGATCTCCACTGAAAATGCTGAATTCACAAGAGTGAATACACACTACCATTCATGTTGTGTGTTTGGCATTTTTACTTTTGCTAATATGTAGCTTTGAAAGTCAACCATGACATTTTGAAAGTAAACATACATATATATATATATATATATATATATATATATATATATATATATATACATGTGTGTGTGTGTGTGTGTGTGTGTGTGCACACATGTATATGTATATGTATATGGGTGGTACGTTAGTATATTCAAGTCATTCGTTCAAGTTGACACTTTAGCCACATTCACCATCATTATTCATTCTTCCGCCATAAATTTACCAAAATCTGTTTTTCATTCAAAAAACTTCATTTTTATTACAGACAAATAATGCACATAATTAGCTTTCTTCAAACATAGTCATAAAGATAATCCAGTTTTCACTGATAACATAATCTTAATATTAACAACTGGCTTTCTTTAAACATTGGCTTCATTTAGACATATTCAGCAAAGATAACAAAGGTTTCACAAGTGATATCATTTTAATATCCACAATACTTGGAAAACAGATCACTTGTTACTGCTAACTTGGTCCAGTTGATTTGTCACTTTACTTATAGCAGGATTTCATCTACTTATAGTGGGATTTTTTTCCCATTTCATTTCTAAACTCACTTTGATTCCTTTCTAGTTTGAACTAATTGCAAGTGGACTCCCCTTTCCACCCTAGGTCATTTGCCTTATTAACTTCAAATCTCTGTTAAAGGCAGATTTCTGGTAAAAACACTGTAGACTATTTCCAGAGCAGTAACAGACTGCCTTAGTTCTCCCTCTCACTCTCTGTCTCTCTCTCTCTCTCTCTATCTCTGAGTGCTTTTCATTGCAGGTTCAGCTGCAGGGCCTGCCCTGAGTCCACCTTATTTCAACATGTTGGGACTTTCCATTTGCAGCTTTAACCCTTTACCCTCTTCCATGTCACAGGTTCACTCCCCAGCTCAGAAGTAGGGGCTGCTGGCTGAGTGACCACATTGTCCACAAACATGCAAAACAGTGGCCAATCCACCTTGGTAGATAGTCTTGTCAAGAATCTCACTCTTGTCCAACACCCAATTCCTTGTCCCTAAGATCTTGTTATTAGACCTCTTCCCTAGCCCACCTTGTTAGGACCACATTGTCTTCCATTGGGTGGTTCTGTAAGTCCTCCAATCACCACTACACTGTTTGCTTCCATGTAACTCCCTTCTAGACTCTTCCAGACCCATTCTAATCTGAGAAACCTTGCTGGTGAACCTTAAACTTAAGGATTACAGTCCTAAGGGATGTGGCAGTGTCTGGTTACACTTTAAGGTCGTGTAACTTACTTTGTTCCCCCGTTTACATTACTGCGACTCACGTTTCTCATTTTTCTTTTGCATGTGCGTTGCTTAGCATTCACATTATCATTATGCATGATACTAACATGATTGTATTTGTGTTGCAGAGTACTTCTGTTACCATTTATTGATTGAAACATTGTAGCATTATGCATAGACTGAAACATTTTGTTCACTGTGCTCCGTACAGTATTACATGGTTCAATCCCTAACCAAGTGTCAAACTGGCAGCATGTCTAGTGCTTGAGTCTATGCAGTTTATAAACAATTCCATTCAGTTCTACTTCTTTCTTTTTCATCAGTATGATTAATCCTTACTTCACTTTCCTAAGTGCATCAGTCCTGTGTTCATCACGTTTGATATTCTGTTGCACTTCTTGTAGGTGAATTTTTTGTGGATTAAAAGATTCATAGCTATTCCAAATCATCTGAGTCTGATGACTATTGTCACCTTGCCAGAACCTTCCCTCAGGCACCATCTCCTTTCTCTAGGTGGACCATACTGGTCAGTCTAGGAGTAAATGTATGGATACCTATCCAATTATGTAGTTTATGTTTAAAAGACGATTGTCAGTAGCACTGTCTAACATGCTGGGGAAGTTTATTCCAGGGCTTTGGGAGGTACTGGGTTATACACCTATCCCTCAGTTCTGCTTTATATATCTATTACGGTAGATTTAGGTCCCTCTTTCAAATGTTGGTGGAGATATTGGACTTGCAGAGAAACAGGTGGTCCAGGACAATCAAGTGTTTAATGGTACCATAAGCAAGAGAGAGAGAGAGAGAGAGAGAGAGAGAGAGAGATCTCCCCTCAAATGTATATAAGACACTCAGTAAAGGGAGTGCATCCATGTTTTTTTGGTAGCTCAGGAACGTCAGGTCTGTGATCTTTTTGGTTAAGAACCTTTGGGGTCTTCCTGATTTTTTTATATGTTTAGTGAGATACATCCCAGAGGGGACATTGTACTTAATAACTGGCCTGATCAATGCTGTGTATAAGGGAATGATTGGTTCTTTAGACCCTGGCTATATTTCTTTGTCAATTAGCAGAGGAGGGGTCGTCTGCTAAAACTGCTGATACTACACTTTTCAGCAGCCCATTTTAGTGCTCTGGAGGGGTTGGGTGTGATAGGGTAATTTAAGAACAACTCCTAGTTTGCAGTCATCTGCTAACATTATAGATTAGTCTCTCTGCTTGGAGAATTGAGAAGTAAATACCAAAAAGGAAAGGTTCCAGCGGTGAGCCTTTAGGGACAGTACTGGTCATTTTCATGCCTTCTAATGACGCACCTGCAACTTGCACTGTGTAAGTTCTGTCTTTCAGACAGTTTGCCATGCATCTTACAGCATGAGGGTTGATTTTTAAAGCATTTAGTTTTTGTTTGATGCCAGCATGGGGTTTGGTGTCAAAGGCCTTAGCCAAGTCAAGATATGTTGTGTGCATCTATAGCCTTCATATCCCTTTCAAAAAAAATACCAGATTAAATAGACAGGATCTACCCTTTCTAAAACCAAACTGTTGGAGGGGGGTCAAGTCTAACAACATTACTGATACCATAGTTTATGAGGTCAGTTATAATACAGTCCATGGCTTTGCAGATAAGGCATGTAAGGCTGATAGACTTGTAATTGCCCACGTGAGTTGTAAGACCATGCTTATGGAGGGGCATCACCACTGCAGTGCACCAGTAAACATGGGCAAACCCAGTAGCTAAAGTTAGGTTAAATAGTTTAAGGACTGTGTCTACAACAGCATGTTTAACATTATTAATTAAGCTGCAGGGTATATAGTCTGGTCGTTTGCAGAAAGTAGTTTAGTCTTGTTTAGCACTTTCAGCGAAAGATCTTTATAGATAATTGGGGGGAGTAAGAGAGTTAGATATTTCAGGACTTTGAAAAGAAGTCTCTGGAATGAATCTGGAACTAACTTTCTTCCCACAGATCTTGGGTTAATGTTGTCATTTACTTAGTCTGTCTCTAAAGGCAGTCAATCCAATTAACTTTAGACTGACACTGGATACTGTCTTGGATATGCCGACCACCATCACATACCCTTTTATTAGCTCTCGTTGTCGGCTTTCACCATATGATGTTTCTCTTTCTCTGTCTCCAGAGATTTCTCATGAACCTTGCTCTAAAGTTTAAGTCTTTGGAAGCACTAGTGAGCAGATTTCTGTGAATGCCTTGATATTTAATGTGCATTTAGTGAGGTCTATGGCTGTGATTCATGATGATTAAAAATGTCCAAGTGTAATCCTTCCACAATGCAGCAAGATGCCATATGCAGCTAACCAAAAGAGTAGGTAGCCACATTATAATGATATAGAAACAAACAATACACAGTAACCATAGAAACAACATATCAAAATCAAAATTAGAGAGGGGTGGGCAATACAGCACATACTAGATACTCAGTCGTGGTAAATGTTAAGAGTGCACACCTCAATACCGGAGAGAGAAAAATATAAAATATGAGAGGAAGAGCATATTGTACATGTTACATAAACAAGCAGTAATCGATGTCAGTGGTGGGATGACATAGGTAAGCATCCCCTTAAAGAACGCAGTATAACATGAAAACAAATGAAAATATTGCAGCCTAGATCAACTGCTCTGCTACAGATACAGCACCACCACAACTGGCTATGTCTGTCCATGGCATGCAATATAAAGTGAGCAATACTACAGACATCAAAGAAAATATGTCGTTCAAATGGAAAGAACCATATACATACGTATTATGGAGTACTGCACATGACATATGGGATGCACAAACATACTACCAGAGTATGGGATATGGTTGTCAACTGCTATGTAGAAGAGACCCCTATATGCATATATACATAGGAAAGCAAGGCAGATTGAAGGTACATGTATACCTGTTTATGCTACAGAGATGTCGCAGCAAAGCTATAGTGCTGTAAGCACAGCAATATGCACATATAACAAAACCCATGACCATACAACACATGCATAAGATGATACACGCACCAAGAATGTAGTGACCATCAACGAGTCTCCAACAGTAGACTAGTATGTGACGGATTGTTATTGAATGCTGTAGAGTTTGCATAGACTCAAATATATCTATGTTAGCAGCTCAGGGTGAAGAATAAAGGAGTCCATTCATTTGCTAGATGAGGTACTAGCAGGCTGCATTGATGGTCCTCTGGAAGATGGTGATGACTTGACTACCTGCAGTGATAACCAGGAGAGTCTGCTTCTGAAACCCCATCTTTAACCTTTCTGATGCACTTGCTATACTTCTAGAAGTTTCCAAGCTACTGAGTTATGCATGCTGTTTCTGATGATACTGCTGTTCAACTAGAATTTAAGTTATTTATTAAAGTTGGTATATAATCTGTTAAATCATTTAATGTGTTTGGACTTTTTATTTCAAATTGCAGTGTATTTCATTAGGCAAAGAGCTGTATGAGATTTAAGAATTTAAGTATGTACATTAAGGAGAAAGACATAAAAGAAAATGAGAACCGTAGATACTTCGAGTGCATTTGGCATGAAAACCCAGTCCTAGAAGGAACCAGCCTAAAATGGTTGTCATGTTGTGGTTATAAATGCAATTATAAGAGATTGCAGAAAAAGGCTCATGCTGTTCTAAGTCTATGAAGTTTAATGAAATCTGATGCATCATGAAAAACCCAGTAGAAAGATCTATATGAAGCCAGTAGATTTATTAGAAACTATTTTAATCATAAAGTGAATTAGTGAATAATAGGGGGGCAAAGGCTCAAAATAGGGGCAAATCTTAAATATTGTTCTTATAAACTTAGGAAGTTGCTGTAATAAAAGGTTGAGTGTTAGTATACATTTTCTGAAGGATATGAAGTCTGAAACGCAAATACGTTGTTATTTAGCGATTTGGCAGAAAAATCACAAATGTTATCAGGAACAGACCAAAAATATGAGGCAAAAAATCTGGACATTCTGCAATAATTTGGACAGTTGAGAACTATGGTAAGTGATTACGAGGCTGAAATAAAAAATAAAAAAAAATACGCCAAACATGTAATTATGGATTGACATTACAGCCAAGGCTGAGGCAACTGTATGTAGCATAAATAATGGATGCATGCAAAGATGATTATTAAGAAATAAATTGAAGTTGAAAAAGTCTAAAATATTGCATTAACAATGGAAGAAACAACTGCAATGTAATAGATCTGCAAGAAAAATATCTTGCTGGTGGTGATACTGGGCGTAATTCAAGAGTCTGTGAAACTAATAAAAGAAACTGTGCAGGAAAGCATGTGGGTTTAGTACTGACTACTTACATGTTTTTCCTGAAATGAAAAGTACAGTGCTCCCAAAACAAAAATTCCTTTTATATATTGTATACAGCTTAAAAATGTAAAAGATTAACCCTTTTTGGGTAGAAATAAAGACAGAAGGCAAGTCTGTGATTTTGAGTTTAGTACCACAAGCAATGAGGCATTATGAATACATCAAAATGTAGAAATTCAAGTGAAAGTTTTGTAATCAACTGATATAACATTGGAAAGTTATAAAGAAAAAAACATGTAAAATAGTGTAACCTGCTGATATGAAGTTGCTTATAAGAAAGAAATTGCTACCTTTGATAATCTTTAATGTTACTGGTCGTAGCTTGCTTGGTAGAACCTTGCTAAATAAAATACATTAAACTTGTGAGATGTAAATCAGTTATGTGCTGAACGCAAAATTCTAGAAAAAAATTCTACTTAAATGTGAAACTGTATTTAAAGAAGAAATAGATATACTGAATGTAACTACAGCTAGTGTTTATATTCCAAAAGATGCTAAATATAGATGTTTTAGACACGTCACTTATTATGCAATAAATATGTAGAGCATGAAGCTCTTTGGTTATACCCTGAAACTGGGAAAAAAACGTGTTAAACATACCCTTACTGCAAGACCCAATCATAACAGCACTTGGAGGTGCTTAACAAAATCTTGTTAAGCACAATTAAGCACATCTTATGATGATAGGGTCACACTCTAGGGTCTAAAAGTGGAAAATGCCAACTGGCAAAGAACAGTGGCAGAAGGCAAAACAACTTCAAGATCAACAAGCCGAGGGAAGGGTGGATCGAATCAGGCACAATCGAGAGGGAGAAGTGTGATGAGAAACAAACGGAAACATGCAGATGGAATGGTGAGTCTGTTTACCATCAAGAAAGCTTTTCTGAACAGCAAAACTCAATAATTAATTTATCCACTCACATTCTATCTGTACAAGAATGTGTCATGTTAGGAAAAGGATTGTCCTTCATCCCAGCTCTTGACTCTGAAATCACTGATGTCGTACTTGACATCAAGCTGTTTTCAAGGAATTTGATGTTAAAAATTTTATATGCAAACAATGGTGATAGCAATGATAGTAATAACTGTGTTTCTAAAAAACCAAGTTCTTTCATGCCTAAGATAAGTCCTCTAATTTCTGCATTTGAACAAGTCTGTGTAGATGATGCATATAAAGTACTTTATGAACAAAAAATGAATCATCATAGGAATAAGTGGCATAACTTATCTAAAGATGAATATGCAGCACTAAAGAATTTACAAGTGAATCCATCTATCATGATACGACCTGCAGATAAGGGAGGGCAAATTATTATTTTAGATAGAATAGATTATGATAGAAGAATGTTTTTGTTATTAAGTGATGGTACTTTTTACTAGACTATCAGCATGACACAAGTTAATAGGATGATAACACATGTACACAATAGGATAAGGGAAATGGCCAGAATGAATCTTATTGATGAAAGCTTACTTAATTATTTTCTTATATTTAAACCCACAATACCTATAATTCAAGGCTTACCTAAGATACACAAAAATAGGGTAGATTCCCCCCATGAGACCCATTATAGCTGGCAGCAATTGGTGTACAGAAGCTATTTCCATTTTTCTTAAAAAGTTCCTGAGGAAACTTTTGGAAAATTCAAACCACATATTGAAGGACACTGAACAGTTCATCAGGGATTTGTATAACTTCAACTGTGAAAGAGAACAACAGGGTAGAGTGAAAAAGTTATTATTAGTCACACTTGATGTTGTGTCACTCTTCACAGTTATTCCCAATGAATATGAGACTCAGAGTGTTATCAAATTAATGTCTGATACACAAAAATATGACAATAATAAAATGAATTTGATAAATCCCTACTGGACTTAGTCCTAGGAAACAATGTTTTCATATTTAGAGATAAAATATATCTGCAATGCAATGGGGTAGCCATGGAAACATCATGTGCTAACAGTTATGCCAATGCTGTTATGCTGAAATGGGAACAGGACAATATAGTTACAAGTCAATTTAAGGATGATGTCCTGCTCTTTCGTAGATTCGTGGACGACTTCTTTCTGTTATGGGGTGGGTCCATAGAACAACTGACGCTATGTCTTGAGTATATTAACACCTCAACACATTTTCTTAAATTTACTATGAATTGGTCATATAGTAAGGTCAACTTTCTGGATGTCTTCATCTTACAGGAGCCGGATGGTAAATTAAGCACTCAAATGTATAGTAAGGAGTGCCATGTCAACAGCTTATTAAGCAGAGACAGTATGCATCCTCAATTTGTTTTCAGGAATGTAGCACAAAACCAGGCATATAGGGCATCCAGATTGAATGCCAGAGAGTCAGACTTTATAGCACAACTTGATAAGACAGTTATAGATTTAACAGAAAGAGGTTATGACCAGAAGCTTGTGAATCGAAGCATTGGCACTGTTAGAAAACTAAGACAGGGCAGAGCCAAACCATATTTTTCAGAACGAACTGAAGATATTACTTTGAAAGTAAAAACTACACAGAAATTAAAAATGTGCTTCAGTTATTCGAGAAATATAAGACATTATACAAGTATCATAGATAATAATTGGAATATTCTGACTTCTGATCAAAAAATTTGTGATCTGATAGGTAAGCATCCACAATTTACTTTTAAAAATAAGAAATCATTGAGGAGACAACTTTGTAACCCCAGGGACCAAATCATAACTAGTGACAATTCTGGAACTATACCTTGTACTAAATGTTAGTTTTGTAGGTTTATTGATCAGTGCACAGCCTTTCAACATCCAGACACTGGAGAAATTCATATTTTTAGAACCAGTGCCAATTGTGGTTCATCTCATGTGGTTTACCTAGCAACTTGCCAGATCTGTTATAAATTTTATGTCGGAAAGACTGATAGATTACTGAGGGATAGGATAAGAGAGCATATATACCACATAAAAAAGGCAGTATGTTCAATGCCCTAGCGAAACATGCTAAGGAGACAGATGTACAACACATATTTACATTTAAGGTACTAGGTAAAAGTCATGTTAACTTGAGGGGTGGTGACATTAGAGTTCAAACTGAGAACTTAGAAACTAAGTGGATTCTGAAATTAAGAGCAAACACTGGCCATGGCTTAAATGATTGTGTACCATTGAGACCTATTCTTAAGAATAGGCCACTTCGCAGGTGATACTATGTTTATGTTCATACATATATTTTCATTTTCTATTTCTATTTTTTATTTTTATTTTTATTATTATTTTTATTTTTATTTATATATATGTTTTAGATATATATATATATAAATACAAATGCATAGTGTTTGGTGTTTTACACTGATAGCTCTATGTAAATTGCTTTTATGTTACAGCTTATTTAATTGCTGTTTTATTTCTTTAAGAGAATCAATTTCAAATTGTGTGATATGATGATTGTTGGTATAAAAGTAGGTGTGTTTGTATCTTGCTTTATACACCTGAAGAAGCCTATTGGTGAAAGCGCTTGTGTTTTTATGATAACATTATTTGGAGAGACTGGAGCCATACCGCAGCATTGTTTTTTCGTTTGGATTGAGACTTTATTTGTTACTGAGGTACCTGGTTGCTGTTGGGACTGTTTTTTAACTTTTAAAAGCTGCTAGAACTTCACTGTGTCATACTCATAAACAGAACGTATGACAGAACAAAGCATCTAACAGCTTTTGAAAACATTTATTTGTCAGAATGACATTTAATTTTTGCCTGCACTATGTTTGGTAACATTGCGTGTTTTAGCAACTTTTAAAGGCTTTGAAAGCCAGTAGAACACTTTGTGTTCTTGCATGTTTTTTCTATAACTGATAGTACGTGGAGCAGCTAAAGCTCCATGCACTACAAAGAATTATGATCAAGTCATCTGTCATAACCGTTTATTATGGTTTCACAACATGGATGTACAGACCTACCTTGAGAGCTTTTCTTGGCATCCATATCTTAAACATAATAAGCTTGTTACGATCGCAGTCCCAATCATAATCCTCAATGTTACTTAATCCCGAAAAGTTTACACGCTTACAGATAACTGAGGTACCCAAGGTTAAATTTTTGGGGCAGTGTAGTAATACTGGAAACATTTAATTCTGAATTACCAAAGACATAACTTTGCACTTATGCATGAATTTATTTTGAAAATCTGGTCTAGAATAACTGAACCAAAGTTTACATCATATTATCCAGAGGGCTAGCATGAAGTGTTAGGAAATTAATGTATACTGTGGGGGGTCTAATGTAATAATCCTTTTACAGGGTCATTCTATAATGGAAATAATGTTCAGTCAAGATAGAATCACTCAGAATGAAATGTTAGGCATAAGATACATATGATGGTTTGACGTGGAACGGAATGTGGAAAAAAGCAGTAAAAATGTGTTATAAATGTTGAGCAAATGGTAAGACATCATCAATTGCACATTTATACTGATGGCTATAACCCAAGAAGCTATGCTCCAAATGACTTTTTTTTGGAAAACATTTCTGGTTCTGTCAGAAACTTGTTGAGAGTTCAAAGTATACGTTTGCCATGCGTTCTGTTACCTCACATGCAACCGCTGAAAAACTGAGACAAAGTTTTAGCATGCAAGGCATTTCAGAAATGTTACTGACTAGTAATGGATCCCCTTTCAACAGTATGGAATTTAAAAATTCCACTAAAAGCAATAGAATTCATTGTGTGCCTTTTGCACCACTTCATGCTTCAAGTAATGGCCTGCCACGGAGGGTCTGAAAGACTTTAAAGAAGAAAATGAATGAATGATGAAGCAAAGGAAACAATGTTGTTTTGGTTGTTGTGCAGCTACAGAATTACTTCTTGGATAATCACAACACCATTTTCAACAGATGTGCTTATGTCCAGAAGGCTGAGATCCATATTTGGAAATGCAAATATTCAGTTTAAAGAATGGGCACAGAAATATAATTTTAATAAATATACAAAACTGAAAATTTTATAAAAAGAACTGCAGTTATGGTTATAACTAGATCTCTACTGTTACTGAGGTTTGTTCAGGACCTGTATTATATGCTGTGGCCATTGGTCATGGTTTGTCTATCAAGAAACATGATGATGAAAAAACAATACGATTAAAAAGATATGGAACCAGTCTTGGAATATAATAACAAGTTAAAAAATCTGTTGAGCATCCTAGAGGTTTACATACATTTGTAATCAGAGGCATCTGTGGGACTTCCAGCTGACAAAGTTGTACCTGCACCCATGGTGACCAAAGACTTTGAGAAACCACTACCTGCAATTGTTGTAATAGAAGTCATGTATTCTTCAGAATCTTCGTATTTTCTTGGTGCCATCTACCTACTGTCTGACTCTAGGTGAAAGACACACAGATTCCTTAACCGACTTAGTGTATGTGCATGCAGTACAGACACTTCCAGAGTGCTTTGCTGGACATGGCAGTGATCACACCATCTGCAGCGAGCACTGTCTGACGTATGGTTATGTTACACCTTGATCACTACTGCCTGGCTTGATGTACACCATCTGAATCCACAAGCATATCTTACACTTATCATTCCCATTGTATGCATCTGCCTTCCTTCTTTCTGTGTTGGCATGTCGAATTTTTTAGATGGCACTAGTTATCTAACAGATAATGGCTTCTGAACTTCATAAATCTGTCACAGTTTGACAATGACATCATTTATGTAACACCTTCCCTCATTTCCATGACCTTGACAAGTTCTTAAGCTGTGGAAGCTGATTACTAGGGTCTATAATAAATCAGCGAACACTTAAAATAGCAAATGCTGATTTATCGACCCTTTAAAAGCGAAAGCTAATAATCTCGAAGACACGGAACAGCACTTTTTTTTCCCAGGGGAAAAAAATCGGTTTCACAAAAAAAAAAGCCCCCCACACCCTCCCTTACTTAAATATACCAACTCTGAGATTGCACCGCAGTGGAGGAAATGGCAATGTCTCAAAAATGGCCTAGCAATTTTTTTCCCTGGGAAAAAATCGTGTTCTGTGTCTTCGGGATTGTCAGCTTTCACTTTTAATGGGTTGATAAATAAGCGTTCGCTATTTTAAGCATTCGGTGATTTAATATCGACCCAATTACTACACGGTGATGTTCAGAATCACTGATGTTTTATGCTCTCACTCTACAAAGTATTTTTATATGATGCAGGTTTTCATGCTCATTTTATTGTTCATTCATCCAAGGGTATAATTTGGCTGGAGCCAAAAAGTAATGACTTGCTTGAAAGGTCAAAGATTATCACTGCTAGGATAGTTACCAGGTTTCACCATTCCTTCAGTTGATACTAAGGTCCACAGCCATCAAAAGTTCAGTGTCAGTGTTTGAGATCTGCCACTCATATGAGTAACGAAGGACCTTTCTGCTATTTCTGGAATGCTTTTGGCACAATATATGATTAGTTTCTTAGCAGTTTCCCTATTTAAGACATAACAGCTACCATCTCTGAGCCTGCAGTACAAGGTGGTTAGGTCTTACATATTGCAGAACCAAGCTTAATGGAGGCAAACATTTCCAGCTTGCCTTTCCTCATGATCGTACGAAAATGTCAACGAGCATACGTACAGTTTCTGGTACAGCCACACTGTATGAGTTATATGCGTTTAACAAGCTCTGGAAATTCATCCATTTTCTGATTATTCATTTTATCTATTTAAGGATTGCATGAAAGTGGGGGCCTATCAAATCACACAATATGGGCACAAGCATGAGAAACGATTCATGGATGTAAGTATTGCAGGACACACACACACACACACACACACACACACACCCTCATGCATGCATGCACACACTCGCACATACTCACACATGCATGTATGCATGCATGCACACACACATGCATGTATGCATGCATGCACACACACACAGGCACATAGATACAAACATGCATGACCACATACATTCCCACATGCACGTGCACACACACGTGCGCGCACACACACACACACACACACACACACACACACGCGCACACACACACACACACACACACACACACACACACACACACACACACACACGCACACACACACACACACACACACACACACACACACAAATGCATGTACACACACGGGCATACACAAAAACACATACACACTCACTCACCCATACAAATCCAGTTGGAGCATTAAAAACTGAACTATGGTATTTCTTTAAGAAACTGAATTAACTGGCAAAAATCCACTTGGACAAGGCATGACATGCAGTCTCCACACAGAAGGCAGCCCTACCAAAAAACACACTGGAAAACAAATCTGTCTGAGGTGACAATTCTAGTTGCTCTGTTACTGTGCCACCCACTTAGTTATCTTATTTGTGATGATTTTGGAATTAATGTAAATTTATCAGAGAAGCTTGACATTTATTCAGAACTTCTAACCTATCACACTGATCAGTTGGTATCTTGCAGCCCTTCATAGGTTCATATGTTCATAGGTGTATATTAGGCTATGACTGCTAGGGCCTTTGTAAGCCTAGCCATGAAACCAAATGTATGCCATGAGTTGTTGTGCATTAGAGGATATTATAAAAGGTGTATGTTAGGTAGGACATGATTTATTGATTGCCTTTGTCCATCAGAGACATAAGTGCCAGACCTGGGGTGAATTTTTGAGTCCCCATCCACTGGTCCAGGTTAGGCTTGAATAGAGTTAAGGAAGGGTTTTGCTTCGCATGCAAAGGAAGTCTATTCTAGAGAATGAGGATTCTCTGAGATGCATGCATGTACCTCCAACATGTTCTATTTATGTCGTAAGCAAAGTTTAGGTCCTTATATCTCATAGTTCTGATGCAGTTCATTCTGCAGATATTTAAAAGGTCCATCAGAGCAGGATCCAAGTTTGGCTGGCAAAGAACCCCTCCCGGCAGTCTGTAAGAAGCAAGAATATAGAGATATGTCTTTGAGGAGATCTGTATAGGACATTGTGTTTATGCCCTGTTTTCTTTTGTAAAGAACCTCTGTGGATGTTCCAGTTGTTGCATCTGTCTGGTCAGGTACATACCGAAAGGGATGTTATATTCAATGATGAGTTTGATGATGTCCAAATACAGTGGCATGATGGCCAGTCTGAACCTAGATGCCATGCCCTCATTTATAACTTGAACCTTAAACACATGGTGGCCAAAAGTCAGGTTACTATCTACATCTATCCCCAAATCTCTGACTACTTGACCTACTCTTAGGGGTGTTTTATTGATCAAGCAGTTTCCCAGAGTGGCTGACTTCCCAAAAGGTACTATTATGCATTTCTTGGCATTGAGTTTTAAGCTATGGCTTTGGCATCAGTCATTTGTTTATGTTAGATTTTTCTAGAAGACATTGGAATCTTGGGAGGATTCTATAACTACTCGTAGTTTGCAGTCATCTGCATACCTGGTTAGTGGTCTGCCACAGGCCCTAAATGTTGGCCTTGACTTTTGAAAAGTAGATGACAAAGAGAAGTAGACACAGCACAGACCCCTGATTGACTCAGCTAGTTACCGACATCTTTATGGAGGTGGTCTCTCCAATCCTAACTTCTTTGGTCCTATCAGTGAGCTAGCTGACTGTCCAGTGAATCCCATAGGGGCTTATGCCAACTTCAATGAGTTTCTTTACAATTCCTGAGTAGGGGTATTGTGTTGAATGCCTTAGCCAGGTCAGGATAGGCAGTATGCACCAAATGGCCCTCATCCATTGCCTTGGTGACTGGGTGGGGTCAAGTGTCTGAAGGTTTCCTATGTCATTATTAATTATTTCCATGACCTTGCATATCAGACTAGTCAGGCTAAAGGGTCTGTAGTTCCCAGGATATGTTAATAGTCTGCCCTTATGCAGAGGGATGCCTGTTACAGTCCTCCATTTGCTTGGCACAAAAGCCTGCTCGGAGGCTGTAATAATATAATGACTCTGGTAGCCCTGATAGGTCATATTTCAGGCTATTTATGAGGTACCCTGGGATATTATCAGGGGCCCATCAAAGCTGTGTTCTTGGCCTTAGAGGGCGTAGTTAAGACCTGCTCCCTATTGGTAGTTGGGGGGGGGTTATGTTAGACAGTATTTCTTGGGACGAATTTATGGGTGAGTGGCGGTGTAAAGGTTGAGCTGAATTTATCAGTCTGTAGATTTATTATATCTCCTCTGTGAACAGGGTGAATGTAGAATGGGTCCACATTGGTGAGGCAACAGGAATAAAGAAGGAGAGACCACTCTAGATTTATGTCTGGCAAACGGCTTGATGGTGACCAACACATGGTTCATCAAGAAAGACTGTCACATGATCATGTACAAGAGTGGCCAACATGCAACTCCTGGTAAGAAAAGGGCAGTGGGATAGAATTAGAGACTGCAAAACTATTCCTAGTGAAACAGCTGTCCCACAGCATAAACCACTGATTGTGGCAATCAGGAGCAAGCAGTGGTCAGAGAAGGCTCTAAGGTCAATAGTGACCAGGCTGAAGACCTGGAAGCTGATGGGAAAGAAAGCACAACGGTTCAAGGAATTAGTCAGGGCTCTAACATCTCAGAAAGAAGAGTAAATAGGTGGAGTTGAAGAAGAATGGCAGTGTCTCAAGACAGCATAGGTTCATAGGTTCATAGGTTCATACTAGGCTATCTGCCCTGGGGCAATTACAAGCCTAGCCCGATTTTATTTGGCTTACACCACCCCTTGATTTGAGTATACTGTGCCCTTTTTAAGGTTTAGTTTACTGTGCCTCTGTCTAATAGTGACACGGAAGTAATCCCCGGGATAAACCTACGATCCCCCATCCACTCATCAAGTTTCTTCTTGAAGAGATTCAGTGAGGTGCTCTGCCTAACATGAATTGGAATTCTATTCCAGAGCGAAGGGAGCCTCTGGGTTATGAATCTGTCCCTCTAGCAAGTTCTATTTATTTCTGTGCTGAGGTTCAAGTCCCTCGAGTGTGTGGCTCTAAGGGATTTAGATTTACTGAGGTGGAGCATGTCCATTAATTCTGGATTGGACATAGCTTTATATGTTAGGCATAGATCGCCTCGAAGTAGGCGGTATGCAACTGAGTAGAGCTGAAGTTTTTTTAACCGAGCAGCATATGGCATCTGCTTGAGTCCCTTGATCCTCTTGGTGAGGTACTTTTGGGGTCTTTCTAATTGCTGCAGGTGTCGGGTAAGGTACATGCCAAAAGGGGCATTGTATTCTATGATGGGCCTGATGAGGGATGAATAAAGGGGCACGATTACCTCTCTTGATCTAGATGTGAATCCTTTCATGATGAGGTGGGCTATGTAGAAGGTCTTTCTAACCACTTTGGCAATGTGGTTGTCAAAGGAGAGATTGCTATCAACTTGGGTCCCCAGATCCCTAATTAATTTCTCTGTACTTAATGGGTTACAGCCTATGTGGTAATTTGTAGGCACATTGTTTTTGCCAAAGGGTATGACTATACACTTTTTGGCATTTAGCTTTAGACCATGGCTCTGGCACCAGTTATCCGTCTCTGTGAGACCTTTTTGAAGGATGTTTGTGTCAGCCGGAGAGTCGATTATGGCGCCCAGTTTGCAGTCATCTGCAAACTTCGTGAGCCATATGCTCCCACATTGGCCTGTACCTCGGAAAAGTATATACCGAACAAGAGTGGTCCCAGGACAGAACCTTGTGGGATGCCACTTGTGACGGTTTCGAGTCTGACATGGCTCCAGCAACTCTCACTCTCTGGGTTCTGTCTTTGAGCCAGTTTGCGACCCATCTTGTGACATAGGGGTTTATATTTAAGCTGGATAGCTTATCTATGATGCCCAAGTGGGGTATTGTGTCAAATGCCTTTGCTAGGTCCAGATAGGCTGTGTGGACTACCTTCCCTTCATCTATGGCTTTGGTGACTGTTTCAAAGAAGTCGACCAGGTTCAAAAGGCAGGATCTGCCCTTGACGAAGCCAAATTGGGTAGGATCTAGTGTCTGTAGGTCCCCAATGTCTTTGTTTATGAGCTCCATGATGATCCTCTCCATAGCCTTGCAGACTAGGCTGGTCAGGCTTATGGGGCAATGGTTTCCAGGGTCCGTAGAGGCTCCACCTTTGTGGAGTGGGACCACTGTTGCTGTACGCCATGCTGTGGGCACATATCCTGTAGTGAGGCTGAGATTGTACAGCTGTTTTATTTGAGGGATTGGTTCTTGGAGTTCATGTAGGACGCAACCCGGGATGCCATCTGGTCCCATGGAATCAGTGTTTTTTGCTTTGGAGAGGGCAGCCTTCACCTGAGCATCAGAGATGTTTGGGAGGCAGCCCTCTGCCGGGATAGATACTTGCTCTTTTGGGGGGGAAGGGGTGGAGAAGTTTGCACTGAATCTGTCTGCCAGGATATTGGCGATGTCTGTGGGTTCAGTGTATTTTTTGTCGTTTAGAATCAGCTCAGAACAAGTCTGGGAGTTGCATGTGTGAGGACTACAGAACAAATATGCAACCGAGTCACATATGCAAATAAGGTAAGGAAAGCTGGTGGTGGAATGTGAAAGTCCAGGAAATAATCAAAAGAAAAAAGGTGTTATGGAAAACGTGGGAGGTAGAAAAGATGGACCAGGCTAGGAAGGAGTAATATATGGCTAACAAAGAGCCTAAGAGAGGAGTTGCAATAGCAAAGAACAAGGCATCAGAGGAACTCTACCAGATTCTGGAAAGTGACTCAATAGATGGGACAAAAAAACTATATCAGGTTGCAAAGCAAAGATAGAAAGATAAAGAAGATAGACACCCTTCATAAGAGATATCAGAAGCAACCTGCTCACCAGCCTAGAGGAAACTAAGGCAGATGGAAAGAGTACCACCAGCAGCTTTTGAATGAAGGATCCCTACAGAAGCTATACTGCCCCAGACACAGCCTATGATGAAAGAAGAGCAGGATCCCACCATAGAAGATGTAAGAACAGCATTAAGGTAAAATCAAGTCCGGGAAAACAGCAGGCTCAGATGGGGTCAAAGCAGATATAATATTAAGATGTTAGGTGAAATAGGGTAAAAATGGCTCCTGTGGATACTCATGGCAGTATTTATTTATTTTTATTTTACATTTGTTAACCGGGGGTGTCTGACTGAGCTGAAAAGGGCTTTTTTCAGCAGAGGCCTGGGGAGAACAGCTCCACATAGAAAAATTACACATACATTTAGATACTTAGACATGATCAGTATACACACAAATTACAATAGACATGTTTTTTACAGTGGTATGCAGCACATCAACAGTTATGGTGGAGAGAACAAACAAGAAAATATTAATTTAAAAATAAAGGTAATTAATAGATTTGTGGTTTCAGCTGACATTTGGAACCAATGGCAGCTGGTGATTTCAAATTAAAGGGGGGCTGTAGGAGACAGCTGAATGGGTGGGGCCAATTGGAAGGGGTGTGGCCAATTATAAAGGGGTGTGGCTATGTTAAAAACCACAGCAACTGGAACTTTAATAAAATACCCTGCCCTGGGTGCCAAACCATCATTACAAAAGTCCAATCAAGACAAAATGAAGTGTAGAAGAAAAAAATATTTCAATGCCTTGGCTACATGACAACTTAATATCTAGATGGAAACACAAAGGTTGTGATGCTTGAAAAAATAAATTATTTTTTAAATACATTACTGGAATGCCAGTCAGAATCAAGTATAAAAAAAACAAGCAGCACTCAACTCAAACCACTTCTCCTTGCACTGCAGTTCTAATTATAATTTATATTCAGCTTTATAAAATTACCAAGTAACATGCTGAAAGTAGCAATCTCTGTTTGATACCCCCACTTGTAAAAATGTTTCTTATCCAAAAAAGACCTGCTCCCTGACAACAACTATTTACTTGTTTCATGGGAAGACATGATCAATGTAAAAAATGAACAGCAAACAAGAAACAAGCTCAAGATAAACTGTTTAAAGGATTACTGCTCAAGTTATGGACCACACATGATAGATTGGCATTCTGTTTTGTTTATGGGTAAAGCCTGCAAAGATGAATGCAAGTCTCTAACAAATGTAATGAGCTTCTGAAAATACTGTAATCCTGTCCTTTATTACAAATACTGTCATATGCATTTCAATACCTAAGGCTTATACGTTATCTAGTTATGTAAATAGTCTCTGAATGGCAACAACCAAAAGGCTTTCAATGTTGGTAATTCTTTAACAGTATGCTTATTAAAGCTTACTTGCATCTTACAATCTCTGACAAGCTTAACTGATGGTCATTAAAGCATTGCTGTTTAAACATAGAGCAACAGGGCACTGCGACAACATGCATTTTCTGAATAATAAGAAGCATAAACAGTATAAAAATATGACAGAAAACCAGAACATTCTGCAAAATCAAGAACAGATGAAACGCCACAGTAGTACTTGTTGTCTACCTTGGATGGGGGAATACTCTGCACACTTACACTGCATAACTTCTCCTTGCCTTGCGTGGACACATCCAGAGCCACTAAAATGGGGAGTGGGGTGCAACAAGTATGTCACTATTTGAAATGTCTCTGGCTGACAGTGATGGCTCTGACACTCATACCACACAGTAAGAAATCTGGACAAAGCCATACATAGAAGTGGGACACAGGCCAAAAATAAGGACAATTTTTAAATATTGCTCTTATAAACTTATAAAGTAGTAGGTCTTGCATTAGTATGAATTTTCTGAAGGGTATGAAATCTGAAACTCAAGTGTCTGCCATTATTTTCTAACTTCAATCTTTAATGATTTGCCACTAATTTGCCAAAAAATGCAATTTTATGAAAAACAGACCAAAAATGTGATGCAAAAATATAAAATTGCCACACAATACAGCTGGGAACCTGCCAAAGAAGGGATACCTTTTTAATATTAGTACTGTTAACTTGAGCAGCTGACAAAATAAGAACATCTACATGCATTTCTGAAATAAAAGTAATCTATAACTCTGATCATTATAGTTATTTATAATTGTAAACCCTCCACGTTTTCTTCAAAAATTGTCATTTTGCAGAGGGATTATTAGGGGGAGAGCAACATTTTGGGCCAAAATTGGGGACAGTTGAGAGGTTTAGATGTTCCTAATTCTATAAAGCAATTTATTTGCATGTACCTTTCAACCTCTTAATGCAGGAAATCTGGACAAGGCAAATATATTGGGGGAACATGCAAACAGTACTAAAAATTGCTCTTGTATAAACTTGACAGTTAATAGAATAACAGGTCTTGCTTTAACATGCATTTTTCTGAAGGTTATGATGTCTGAAACTCAATGTCTGTCATTATTTAGTGACTTCATTCCTAAATGATTTGCCAGAAAACCACAAATTTTATGAGGAACAAACCAAAAATAAGAAACAAAAATCTATTTATTCTGCAAAAATCTGGACAGTTGAAAGGTATATTTCAGCTGGGGTCATCTTTGAGTTTGCTGCCATTCCCCCCTCACAAAATCATGGTCGAATGGAGCCTACCCCTGCAGCCATTCCAATGTCCCATTCCTTGGTTATTTCACCCCATTTACCATAAACACTGTAATGTGCATACTGCTTTACTTCTGTGATGATTTGGATTTCATTTAAACGTTTTATTTTGCATTTTACAGCACAAACTTTAATAGATATTTGCTAAACAAAACACTGCAGTCTCACAATGAAAATAGACTTAGCATTAAAACTTCTCTGCCCTTGAAACTCACATTCATTGAAACAGCATTAAAACCCACATTTAAAGAAAATACATTTTGCCAGTGGCAGATAAAGATTAACTTTGGGCTGTTTTCAAAATCATAGGCCCATTGAACACGAAACATACATGTGCTCTTTGATACACCTTCCTGATTGTATTAAATTACATTCCTTGTACAATACAGTACAGTTGTTAGAGGGCATTTTAAATTTATTGTTTTGAACATTTTTCCAGTAAACAATGAAACAAAACTGCCCAATTCAGAACATTTCTATCATAAAAAAGTCTACTCAAACTTCTACAGTCCACCAGTATCAGTAAATATGCACACTCTAAAGAAGTAAACGTCATCTAAATAATTCCACATTAAAGAAATCTGTAACTAATGAAAAGGTTGCTGCTATTAAACAACTTTATATGTCATTGTTTCATCTACAAATAAAGTGCTTGTTGCCCTTGAGGAATAAATTGCCTATGTTGCATTAAAAAAAATGATAAGCTAGTAATATCGCAATAGGGAATGGATGGCAAACTGATAACAGCTTCATAGTTACTAGGTATATTCACCAAAAAGGACTGCAGCATCCACCCCCTTTACAACACAGTACAGTATCAGCAATGCATCTATATACTGCAGGAGTAGAACCCACAGCCTTCTGCATCGAAAGCAAGTACACTACATGTTGTGCTATTAGCAATGCAAGCAGACTCAGCATAAGCAGCATAAGCTTTTGTTCCCCTGAAGCTCTCAGTACCTTATAAAATCTACTCGACACTCAGCTGTATCTTTGAACTTTGCAGCACAAGAAATCTGGAAAAAAACAACATTTATGGGGGGGGGTGACAAAAGCCCAAAAACCAGGGACACATTTTAAACATTGCTTGTATAATGTTGGAAAGTTTCTAGAATAAAATGATGTGTTACCACCATACATTTCACTGTCAAGTCTTGAACCCAGGAGACCCTGTGCAAAACAGTCAGAGCAACATACCACTATGCCAAATCATCTGTTTTGTGAAAGAGAGGAAGACTGAAACTTAAATGGTTACCATTTAATGAATTCAGTTCTCACCATAGCTGTCAACCTCTCAACACAAAACACCTGAACAAAGCCAATAATGGGGGAATGCAGCCCCCAAAGATATTCAGTGAATTCAGTTCTCACCATAGCTCTCAACCTTAGCACAAAAAAAACCTGGATGAAGCCACTAATAGGGGAATACAGTCCCAAAAATAGGGACACATTTCAAATATCCATATTATAAACTTAGAAAATAGCTAGAATAAAAGGTTTTGTGTTACCATGTACTTTCTGAAGAATATGAAGTCTGAAATTCAAATGCCTGTTATTTTTATTTAACATTTGTTAACCAGGAAAGTCTGACTTGGAACAAAAGCCAATTTTCAGCAGAGCAGGGAAAAACACTCCAGACACATGTTCTTTGTAAGATGGGAGGACATGCAGACTCCACACCAAAGGCACCCCAGCCAAGAATCAAACCAGAGAACCTGTAGCTGTCAGGCAACAATGCTACCAGTGCACACAGCACTACTGACTTTTCAAGGAAAAACAAACACACAGACACCACAGATTTTATGAGGAACAGAACAAATATGAGGCAAACATCTGCAAATGTTTTACAAATGGTGGTGGGTAGGGAATTCAGGCCCTTGCCACCTGCACCCAAGGTACAGGGCTCAAGCCTGAGTATTCTCTATCCACCACCATGTGTTCTCTCTAGCCACCAAACCAGTATATAGCAACTGGAGCATTTTACACACACACACACACACACACACACACGCACACACACACACACACACACACACACACACACACACACACACACACACACACACACACACACACACACACACACACTACCTGAAGCACTCCGGTAGGTAATCCAGTCTTCTGTTCCACACTGCAGCTAATCCAGTCGTTCCCCTTGAAAACAAGCTCCTCTTCTGTTCCACACACTGCTGCAGTAATCCAGTTGTTCCCCCTGAAAGTAATGCTCCTTTGTAGTCCTGCCTGTGCAAGCTAACAGCTGGTTTCCAAAGCACTCCCCTGTAGTCTTCTCCTCAGCCTGCATACACTAATGGCTGGTTTCTGGTTTGGCTCGTGAGAATAGGCTGGAGGCTCCAGCCTGCCGATGATGCAGTCTGGTATCTTTCTCATCTGTGCGGTCATCACCGCACAGACTTCCAGGCTTGCAGGGTGGAGATGCCTTTCTCCTCTATTCAGACTGCCTAACACAGCAGTCTGGAGTTCTGTGAGTACCCAGGAACTCCAAGCATGCATGCATGGTGTTCTGGGACTCGTGATTTTTTTTTTTATTTTCTTGCACAGGTAGGGGGATATTTCTTCTTTCTTTTGTACAGGTGGGGGGGATTTTCTTCTTTATTTTGTACAAGTGGGGGGCTGCAGTCCTGCAGCCCTATAGCATGAGCCGTCCCTGTTTGCAACAAAGGTAGAATACATACATAGTACACAGGTGCAGTACATACATTGTACATTAGCCAGTGTTTGTGAGTAAGAGTGAAAACTATTATCAAGTACTCTAGGTTTAGTATGTGTACCTTATCTGCTTTCACTAGCCTAGGGAGCAATCATGGCACTGCCAACTTTACTTAAGATGTTCCCTAATGAGGTTTTTAAAGGAGGCTTTGGATGGTGTGTTTTGTATGCTAGTGGGGAGAGAGTTCCATTTTTTAGCCACTGAACTACTATATAGTGTGTCTCCAAAGCTGTTGTAGCTGTTGGTGACTTCTAGTAGTAGTTTGCTTGATGATCTAAGAGGCCTTTTGTTGTACTAGGTCTTTGAGGGCAGGACACTTATTGGGGAGGTAATAGATAGAATTACAGAGGCAGAGCTGACTGTAGGTTAGGAGATTGGGCAGTTCGAGCCAGTGGAGCTGTCTCAAAGCAGTACAGTGATGAGTTCTATATGAGCAATTTGCAGCAAAGCAGGCAATTCTGTTATAGCAGGCTTCCATTTTGCCTAGTTCAGTTTTGTTGATATTAGTCAGAATGGGAGATGCATAGAGTAGGGTGGATAGAAGTTGGGAGTGAGCAATGGCTGATATTGTGTTGTTGGTAAGAAATGGTTTGATACGGTAGAGTGATCCCAGTTTGGCATGTACTTTTTTAATAGTTAAGTTGAGATGACTATCAAATTTTAGGTAGGAGTCTATGGTTATTCCCAATAGCTTAGCTTGTGCCACTGGAGCGATTGGAGTAGCATTTGTGGAGTAGATAGTGTTATCAGTCAATAGACAGACTGTTATTGTTTTTGCTAGAACTGGTTATAATCATAAGCTGAGTTTTCTTTGGATTAAGGATAAATTGGGCTTGGGTAAGGTAGTTTTCAACTTCAGAGAATGCTAGTTGAGTTGTTTGCAGGAGGGTGGGAATATTTTGTGCAGCACAGATTAAGGTAGTATCTGCATACTGAATGATAGATGCATGCTGTGTGGAGGTATGGAGGTCATTTATGAAGATTGTGAATAGTAGTGGTCCTAAGATAGAACCCTGTGGGACTTCTTTAGTTAAGGGCAGCTGAGGAGAGAGATAATTTTCCCATTTCACAGCTTGGTACCTGTCAATTAAGTAGCTTTGGAACCAGGTTAGAGTGGAATTTGATAGGTGATACTGGTTTAGTTTGTATGGAGAAAAAAGTGTATCCCAGATGACTGGACAATAAGCATACTAGTACCAGTGTACAAGAACAAAGGGGGCATGCACAAATGTGGACAGTACAGTGATATCAAGCTCCTGTCATACTGCATGAAAATTCTAGAGAGGGTGACTGATAAAGAAATATACACAGTAGTAAAAATAAGATGGGAGATGAGCACTTTGAATTCAGATCAGGATGCATCACACCTGACCCGATATTTGCAATGAGACAGACACTTGCGAAGAAGCTGGAGATGAGGAAAAAGTCAAAATGGGCATTCCTAGATTTGAAGAAAGCATATAACAAGATCCCAAGAAAGCTAATTTGGACAGTCCTTCAGTGGTTCAATGTCCCAAAAACATTGGTAGAATTACTGCATGCTACATAGAAGGACCTAATGATTCTAGTACAAACAGTGTTTGGTCTCACAGAGGAGTTCCCTGTGGCAGTGGGTGTGTATCAGAGTTCAGCTCAGAGCCCGCTGCTGTTCGTGCTGGTGATGGGTTACATTAACAAATAGGTTGGAGAGGAAAGATCAACAACGTTGCTCTATGCAGATGATGTGGCATTACAGGCAGACTCTGAACAAGAGCTTCAGCAAAGGATAGGGAATGGAATGCAAAACTGAAGGTACACAGGATGAGACTGAGTACAAATAAGACAGTGGTAATGGCAGCAAATGGGGAAAATCAGATGTAGCTGAGAGCTGAGATTGAAGGGAAAATAATAGAACAGGTTAACAGCTTCAAATGTCTGTGGGGTTGGTCGAGGAAAAGGAAAGTCTGAATAAGAACATCAAAGTTAGAATCAGATGGGCTGCAGTCAAATGTCACAGGGCATCAGGGTGTAGTTTATGACAGAAGAATGCCAAAGAAGCTGAAAAGTTTGGTGTACAAAACAGTGGTGCAACAAGTACAACTGTATGGTACAGAAACCCGGGCAGTAAAGGCAATGCAGTTAAGGAAGTTAGAGATGATGGAGGAAGGAAGTGCCTGAAATGGATGGAAGGTTGTACAGTATAGGACAGATAAAAAAATGAAGACATCAGAGCAAAAGCCAAAATAGCTCCAATTGCAGAAATGGTCAAAGAGAACAGGTTAGCACTGCTCAGGTAGATGTGCAGAAAAGCAGAAGACAATCTGGTAAAAGATTTGGGGCAAACAGGAAGAAGGCAAGATGAAATAAGGGCCTCTAGCTAAGAGGTGGATGGAATGTGTGAGACAAGACTTGTGAGAGTCAGGCATGAGTGTTGAAGAAGGTTGGAGAGTGGCATTGAAAAGCACTGCTAACCGCCGCTGTGCAGTGAAGAGCTGTATGCAAATGCACCAGATTTATACAGACACTAAAAACACTTAAAGCTTTCCTGTGTGATCCCAGCTCAGACAGACTAGGGCACCTTTTACTGCCACTAGAAATTCAGTCCCAGGCCTTCTTAATGTAAAACCACACTACAATTAGCCCAAAGTGAGTTTAAACAGGACAGTCACATAAACTAGCTAGAAACACATCTATTTACAGTATCTGTCTTCAATTTCAAGACCGCTGTGTCTGCAGTTATGGTGCTGTGGTTTGTGTGACGTTCCCATACACTATTTGTGGTCAGATTCTGCTGTTTTTATCTGTCTTGATACTTGTCATCTGCAGCTGTAAATTTAGGTGATAGAGCTAAAGTAGCTTTTTTTTGTGCACCACTTTTAAATAGCTGCATCATATGTGGCCAGGGAATGTAATCAGACATTGTAATACATTATGTTTGTATGATAGCCTGGAAAAATGAGCCGATTAGCCTTTCATCTCTGCTCTCAGAGTACATTTAACATTCTACCTTGCTTTCATATTTCTCTCCTCCTTGACGCTTTATCTGTCCTAAGCTATTGCCCTACGACCAAGTCTCATAGTGCATTCTATGTCTACTTACCCCACTGCATGAGAAGGTAGATTTGTTGAGCTCAACAGACTGCTGCTCATTCTCTCATGTTTCCTTGTCAGGCTGACCCCTTTCATATCTACCCTGCATGATATCAACACCAAAAAACGTGTGTTGCCTTGCAACCAAATCCAAGAGTGGTTTGGCTGGCTACAATCAACTGTATTAGAATCTGAAGTTAAGTATAAGCTTGTAGTTTTAAAGATAGTACTGTATTTTATTGTTCTGTCTATTTAATTGTTTAACTTAATTTTGCCTGACTGAAATATTTTTTTGCCTGACTGAATTATTTTATATATTTTCTTGCATTGCTTCCTGTTCTCATCTGTCCTGAAACTGTTTTTTCTATTTGTTTCACTGAATAGTGTGGTGTGTCTGTCCCTCTGCAGTTAGAGGGGGTTATTGCTGTTCTCACCTGTTTGTTATTCGATATTTAACTCTTAACCTAGAGGGTTTCTCTCTGCTTTAAATGTTAGCCACATAGCTGGGAATTTATTTTCTGCTCAATATCTGAGTGGTTTGGCTGGCTATAATCAACTGTATTAGAAGCTGAAGTTAAGTACAAACTTGCAGTTTTAAAGATAGTACTGTATTTTATTTTTCTGTCTATTTAATTATCTTAATTTTGCCTGACTGAAATATTTTCTTGCCTGACTGAATTATTTTATATATTTTCTGGCATTGCTTTCTGTTGTCATCTGTCCTGAAACTGTTTTTCCCCCTCCCTCTCCCCTATTCTTGTGGTGTTGTTATAGTTGGTGGCTTTGCAGTTGCCCGCCCCTACTGTAAATTTGATTTGGGACACCCCTCCTAGTCTAGTGTTCACTCTATTTAATACAAAGAGAACATTTGAGTAGGCCAACCCACTTCCTCTCTCCTTGCACTTTACTAAAAAAAAAATAAAAAAAAATAAATTGCACTTTATTCATCTGCTTTTACTGTATTTGTTTTTTCCTACTGTATTACCTTATTTTGCTTTTACCTCTTCTTAAAACTACCCAGTTGTATTTATTCTGCTGCATTTATTACTGCTTGGTAGTAGCCTGGTTAAACTGTAACTGTTATTCTAAGCCTGTTGGTTTAAGCACTTGCGCTTCAGACTATTTGTTTTACATTAAGAAGATTTGTGGTCTGCACTGTTGTGGCAGAACAGGTAGCTTACATCCTTCTAAGCTGGGAATTGCTGATTGAAGGCTCAATGTCTGTTATTCTAAAAGTGTATTAGTTCTGGTTTAAGCACTTGGGCCTCAGGCCAGTTACTTTATATTAAGAAGGTTTGTGGTCTGCACTTTTGTGAGAGGAGAGGCTAGATTCTGCCCTTCTGAGCTGGGGATTTCTGATTAAAAGCTTATTGTGCCTGCTTATTTTAACTGTTCCTGAAATTGGTGTGCCTTGTTTGCTGTAGCAAAGAATGTATTCAGGCCTGCTGAATCTAGCTGTGTTTGTATAAATTGAGCACTAATCCAGGCCATCTTTTTTGGCGAAGGTTCCCCTGCACCCTAGTGGCAGGAGTGTCCAGTTAGAACTTGTCTGATTGAAGACTGCTGGAATGGGGCTCAGTTTTGAGCTTTTTTACTGGTTAATTGGATAATTTGTTTCAATCAGTTGCTCATTTTCTATTGTTTTGCACTTTATTCATTTGCTTTTACTGTATTTGTGTTTCTTCCTAGTTTATTACTTTATTTTGCTTTTGCTGCCGGTTCTTAAAAGCACTTAATTGCATTTATTCTGCTGCATTTATTACTGCTTGTTGGTAGCCTGATTAAATTGTAACTGTTATTCTAAGCCTTTGGTTTAAACACTTGGGCTTCAGACCAGTTCTCTTACATTAAGAAGGTTTGTGGTCTTCACTGTTGTGGCAGAACAGGTAGCTTACATCCTTCTAAGTTGGGAGTTGCTGACTGGAGGCATAGTGTCTGTTATTCTAAAAGTGTATTATTTCTGGTTTAAGCACTTGGGCTTCAGGCCAGTTATTTGACATTAAGAAGGTGTGGTCTGCCATTCTGAGCTGGGAGTTTCTGGTTAAAGGCTTATTGTGCCTGCTTATTTGAACTGTTTCTTTCTGAAATTGGTATGCCTTGTTTGCTGTAGCACAAGACTAGATTCGGTCCTGCTGAATCTAACGTTGTTTGTATAACTTGAGCACTAATCCAGGCCATCTTTTTCTGGAGAAGCTTCCCCTGCACCCTAGTGGCAGGAGTGTGCAGTTAGAACTGGCCTAATCGAAGATTGCTGGAACGGGGCTCAGTTTTTAGCTTTTTATTGGTTGATTGGTTAATTTGTTTAAATCAGTTTTCTCATTTGCTACTGTTATATTAAAAAAAAAAATATATATATATATATATATATATATATATATATATATATATATATATATATATATATATATATATATATATATATGCACACTTTATGCATCGCCGCTTAGCTAGGGTTAAAATATTCCCGGCACTATAAAGTCTGCTCTTCAAATCTTTCCTTAGAACTAGCCAGTTTTTCTAGTTTTAGCACTCAAATCTGTTTCTTTGAGCTCAGCACTTGTTCAGAATTCATTGTAATCACTAAATAAGCTACAAATTACTACAGCACTCAACTTTCCTCACTTGTCTAGAGGAAAACAGTTTTTAGTACTTAATAAATAAGCACCTATCCAGAAATGTCTATGGGTCAGCTCCTGGTGTTTTTCTCCTGTCTACCTGATGAATCTGGGCATCTTGGGGCAATGCAGCAATTGCCTCATGTATACAGACAACCCTCTCCTCCTACCACCCAACACTACAACCTGTGAGAGATACACTTATATAGCCAAACTGGAAGCAAAGCCCTCTTCACCCAAGACTGGACTAGACAGTGAAAAGGAGAGGGTAAACACTTGCACCACACCACACCACACTCATCACATAGTCCCTCAAAACCTATACCACCAAAACACACACATAGAAACATAAAACACACACCTACATTCACGGAGGCTCTCAATAAAAATCTGCCCAAGCAACAGAGACCTCTAAAGCAGAAATGCAAGCAACCTCCACCTCCAAACACAACCCAAATGACACATAGCCCACAAACTCAGTGTGCCACCCAACCACAGCCCATAAGGCATAACAATGTACCCGGCACTCTAGTCATAGGTGACTCTATAGTCAGGCACACTGATGTTCTACTCATCAGGATAAACAAGGAGAAAGTTACTGTCAGCTGCCTGCACACACTTAGGTCACTCCACAACAAGTACAAATATGACTCAGTCATTGTCTATGTTGGTGTGAATGACCTGAGATGTACCTCCCTGGACTACATGACAAGAGACATAGAGGAGCTCTCCAATCTTGTAGCCCAGGCAGATATGACCCTAGCCTTGAGTAGCATCCTGCCATCACCCAGAATGATACCACAGTACAAGGACAAAATGATTGACTTCAACAATTGGCTAAGCTTCTGGTGTCATTCTAAGGGGATCCAGTATCTGTCTGCCTGGGATGACATGATTGACAGACCACGATGCTTTGCCAGAGATGGCCTACACATATCACCCTTGGGATTCCGGATACTGGCTAAGACTCTTGCCACCCCTATAGTGCCTTTTTTAGGCAAGGTTCAAATGACAAATTCACCACCATAACAGGTACACGCAAGCAAAATCTGAGGGTAATGCTACTCAATGCTAGAAGTCTAAACCTTAAAATGCACTCACTCGTGGCACTCTTTAAAATGGAGAACATCAACATCTGTGCAGTGACAGAGACCTGGTTCAATCCACAGAGAGCACCCCTGCATTACCAGGCTATAATTCATATCACACCTTTCGGCCACCTAACCTGGACTGAAACACTAAAGGTGGAGGAGTGTCCCTATTTATTAAGGATGTCCACACCTCCAGGCTAGTTGCTCAACATAATGCATCCAAGATTATCCAAGTGCAACTAACTCTGGGCAAGACCACAATCCAAATTCTAGCTTGCTACAGATCTCCCACCATGCCCCAGGATTTCTACTCCTCATTTCTTGATATACTGGAAAATATTAAGGTACAACCCAAACCCTAATTATGGGTGATTTCAACTACCCCACCATTAACTGGGAAAACTAATCATGTATTAACTCTTTTGATCAATGTTTTCTGGAATTCATAAATTCCAATGCCTTGGATCAACTTATCTACACCCCCACCTGGGGCAGCAATATACTAGACCTGGTCATTACCAACATGGGCGACCGGTGTTCCACACCAGAGGTCAATTGCTCATTGGTCAGATCCAACCACAAGCTAATCACCCCAGCCATCTACATCCCGCCCTCACCCTTCATTATGGAAACCACTGTAAAAAAATTCTCCAAAGCCAACTTCATGCTTCTTAAGACAGAAGTGGCAAACTTCACGACACCCATCCAGATGGACAATAGATGTACAACTCCTGAATCCTACACACATGCACTTTATAAGCACTTACACAAGTGCATGGATCATGCTATCCCTAACAGAACCAAGATGTTATCCTCCAAAAAAGGAAGCCAATCTGGTGGTCCCCTGCCATAAACAAAAACCTATACCACCAAAACACACACATAGAAACATAAAACACACACCTACATTCACGGAGGCTCTCAATAAAAATCTGCCCAAGCAACAGAGACCTCTAAAGCAGAAATGCAAGCAACCTCCACCTCCAAACACAACCCAAATGACACATAGCCCACAAACTCAGTGTGCCACCCAACCACAGCCCATAAGGCATAACAATGTACCCGACACTCTAGTCATAGGTGACTCTATAGTCAGGCACACTGATGTTCTACTCATCAGGATAAACAAGGAGAAAGTTACTGTCAGCTGCCTGCACACACTTAGGTCACTCCACAACAAGTACAAATATGACTCAGTCATTGTCTATGTTGGTGTGAATGACCTGAGATGTACCTCCCTGGACTACATGACAAGAGACATAGAGGAGCTCTCCAATCTTGTAGCCCAGGCAGATATGACCCTAGCCTTGAGTAGCATCCTGCCATCACCCAGAATGATACCACAGTACAAGGACAAAATGATTGACTTCAACAATTGGCTAAGCTTCTGGTGTCATTCTAAGGGGATCCAGTATCTGTCTGCCTGGGATGACATGATTGACAGACCACGATGCTTTGCCAGAGATGGCCTACACCTATCACCCTTGGGATTCTGGATACTGGCTAAGACTCTTGCCACCCCTATAGTGCCTTTTTTAGGCAAGGTTCAAATGACAAATTCACCACCATAACAGGTACACGCAAGCAAAATCTGAGGGTAATGCTACTCAATGCTAGAAGTCTAAACCTTAAAATGCACTCACTTGTAGCACTCTTTAAAATGGAGAACATCAACATCTGTGCAGTGACAGAGACCTGGTTCAATCCACAGAGAGCACCCCTGCATTACCAGGCTATAATTCATATCACACCTTTCGGCCACCTAACCTGGACCGAAACACTAAAGGTGGAGGAGTGTCCCTATTTATAAAGGATGTCCACACCTCCAGGCTAGTTGCTCAACATAATGCATCCAAGATTATCCAAGTGCAACTAACTCTGGGCAAGACCACAATCCAAATTCTAGCTTGCTACAGATCTCCCACTATGCCCCAGGATTTCTACTCCTCATTTCTTGATATACTGGAAAATATTAAGGTACAACCCAAACCCTAATTATGGGCGATTTCAACTACCCCACCATTAACTGGGAAAACTAATCATGTACTAACTCTTTTGATCAATGTTTTCTGGAATTCATAAATTCCAATGCCTTGGATCAACTTATCCACACCCCCACCTGGGGCAGCAATATACTAGACCTGGTCATTACCAACATGGGCGACCGGTGTTCCACACCAGAGGTCAATTGCTCATTGGTCAGATCCAACCACAAGCTAATCACCCCAGCCATCTACATCCCGCCCTCACCCTTCATTATGGAAACCACTGTAAAAAAATTCTCCAAAGCCAACTTCATGCTTCTTAAGACAGAAGTGGCAAACTTCACGACACCCATCCAGATGGACAATAGATGTACAACTCCTGAATCCTACACACATGCACTTTATAAGCACTTACACAAGTGCATGGATCATGCTATCCCTAACAGAACCAAGATGCTATCCTCCAAAAAAGGAAGCCAATCTGGTGGTCCCCTGCCATAAACAAACTCTACAACAGAAGAAAGAAACTGCTGCAAAAAAGAGTAAAATCCCATGATTGGAGGAACTCCCTGGTCAGCCTCAGTAAGAAGCTGAGATCCCTCATAAAATCCTCCAAAGCTACCTACGAAAACAAAATTGCTACTGTTTCTAAAGACAGCCACAAAACATTCTACAGCTATGTCACGAATCTCAATGGCAACACTCAGATCTGCTCTGAGTTATGGCACAATGGCACTAAATATACAGAACCAACTGATATTGCCAACATCCTGGCAGATAGGTTCAGTGCTAACTTTACCCCCCCCCTCACCCCTAAAGGGCCCATCTCTATACCAGAAGAATGCAAAGTTCCTGTAATCACGGCTGCACAGTTAAAAAACACACTCTCCAAAGCCAAGAACACAGCATCCATGGGACCTGACAACATCCCAGGCTGCATTCAACATGAACTACAGAACAAACTGGCACCCCACTTATGTACCATGTTGAATCATAGCCTCACCTCAGGCTTTGTGCCCATTGAATGGCACACAGCGATGGTTATCCCACTCCACAAAGGGGGATCCAGCATGGACCCTGGGAACTACTGCCGCATTAACCTGACGAGCCTGGTCTGCAAGGCCATGGAACATATTGTCATGGAACCTATAAACAAAGACATTGGTAATCTCCAAACTCTGGATCCCACCCAGTTTGGGTTTGTAAAAGGCAGACCATGTCTCCTAAACTTTTCTGAAGCAGTCACCAAAGCTGTAGATGAGGGTAAGGTGGTTCACACAGCCTATCTAGATCTCGCTAAGGCATTCGACACCATCCCGTACTCTGGAATTATAGATAAACTCACTAAACTAGGTATAAATCCGTATGTCACAAGATGGGTTGCCAACTGGCTCAGTGACAGAACCCACTTTGTGAAAGTAGCAGACTCCAAATCCGACTTCAGACCAGTGACAAGTGGAGTACCACAGGGTTCAGTCCTGGGTCCTCTCCTGTTTGGTATGTACTTCTCTGAAGTACAGGCTAACACAGAAGGTCTTTGGCTAATGAAGTTCACAGATGACTGCAAACTAGGAGCCATAATCAAAACCCCTAACGATGTGGACATCCTACAAAAGGGCCTCACTGAGACAGATGTCTAGTGTCAAAGCCATGGCCTCGAGCTCAATGCCAAAAAGTGCATTGTCATTCCTTTTGGTAAAAACACTGTAGCCATGAACTACCACATATGCGGGAGTCTACTTAACACCGAAAGTGTGATAAGAGACCTTGGGACACAGGTGGACAGTAGTCTCTCCTTTGATAATCACATCACCACAGTAGTCAGGAAATCCTTCTATGTGGCACACCTCATCACAAAAGGTTTCTCATCCAGGAAAAAGAGGTAATTGTTCCCCTCTACTCATCGCTCATTAGACAAATTATAGAGTACAATGCCCCTTTTGGTATGTACCAAATAAGACATCTACAATAACTGGAAAGGCCGTAGAAATACTTCACAAACAGATGCCATATGCAGACGTCTCAAAAAACTTCAGCTTTACTCCATCGCATATCGCCTACTCAGAGGCAATCTCTGCCTAACATACACAGCTATGTCAAACCCAGAGCTGTTGGACATGCTCCACTTAAAGAAATCCCAGTCCTTCCAAGCTACACGTTCTAGGGACCTAAACCTTGTCACCACAATAAACAGAACATGCTGGAGGGATAGATTCCTGTCTCAGAGACTTCCCATACTCTAGAACAAACTACCTATCTATATCAAACAAAGCTCCTCATTAGCACTCTTCAAGAAAAATCTTGATGATTGGAGGGGAAATAGGAAATTCACGCCAGGGATCACTTCTGTGTCTCTGCTAGTCAGGGGCACAGGAAAATAATTTTCTTGGGTGGCGAAAGCCAGAGTACCTTTTTGGCTAGACTTATATAGGCTCTAGGGCCAATAGCCTAGTACCTACCTATGAGCCTATGAACCTATGTGAGCACCACTATTTATATACAAGGTAGATACAAATATTAATGATATCAAAAAGGGATGAAAAGAAAGACCAGGTACTACAAAATGTGGTTGGTGTAGATTTTGTTATTACATAAATGAGAACAAAGCTTTTATTTTGGACAATTACTGTAGGTCAAAAAATGTTCTACAGAAAGGGAATTGTGAATCTATGTGACTGGTTTACCTAGCAATGTGTACCCATTGTCAGGCTTATTACGTGGGGAAGATGGAAAGGAAAATTGCTAAGAGAATATACGAACATTTTTATGACTTGAAAATAGGCAATACAGATAATGCTTTATTTAAACACTCTCTAATGTGCACTAGATTTACTATGTTTGAGTTTGGGATCATAGAAATAATTCAACTAAATGCCAGAGGGTGATATTGAGAAAATAAATTGGAATAGAGGGAACTGCTATGGAAAATATACCTGGATGCTACAGTTAAACCTAGCTTGATCGGCAATGCATCCATTCAACCAGATCTCAAAATGAGAGCAGCGAAATTGTGAAGAAGTATTAAAGGAATTAGTAAATTATTTAAAAAAAAACATTTTACTATGATGCACTTATTATAAGGATTTTATAAAAGTTTTTAATTAGGTTATTTTAACCACTTTTTTTATTTTATTTGCCACAGGGACACCCGGGTTCGAATTTTTGTTTTCATCCATTGTGTATTGGATTGCTAGTATAAAATATGACGCTATATCTTTACGTTAACTAGTTAATTGTTTGACCATTTAATTACTTGATTGTTTGGCTATTTAAATGAAGGTTGAACAATATTTTGAATGTTCTGAAGAAGTCCAGAGCTTTGGGGAGGAAAATGCTTAACATGATTTATTTTTAATAAAACAATTTTAGACACCTTCAGTGGAGTAGTATTTACAGTGGTATAGAGAACTTTTACAACAAAAACAGAGAATCCAGATTTCCTTTCCAGTCCTGGACTATGTGGACCCACATTGGTTAATGCCCTGCACTCTTGTGTTCTCTAGTTCCATCACACATATGTTATTCTAATGATTTTTTTCAGGACTATTTTAAGTAGTTTCATATTCCCCTTCTTGTATGGCCCTCACAATGGCTTGCGGCAATCAAGCTGTGGTCTGATTGGGGCCTGGTACAGTGACAGGGTTAGTTCTTTGCTTCTGAAGTTTAATCTCATGATCATACTCCCCAGAATTCTGATAACTGCTACCACGGCCCTCTTATTCCGCCCTTGGTGGTCTAGGTACAATCAACACCTCCAGGTCTTTTTCTTGCTTTGTAATGCTCAGGTCCTCTCCTTGAGGAGGTACTTCCCAATGTTACTGCTGTGGCCAAAATGAAATACTTTGTAGAGGTCTGCAATGAACCTCAATTCCCATCTCTTTTTTTCTCCACTGGCTCAGACATTTTGAGCTCTTTCTTACATTACTTATATCCTCCACTGCTGCATGGCGGATTCAGTTCATTTTCCCTCAAATGTGTTTGAAACAAATACAGTAAAGAGTACTAGACTCAACAAAAGTCCATGTGATACTCTGCTGGTCACGTCCTTATTTTGGAAACTGTCCCTTTCACTGCAGTTGCCAGTTTGCCACCCTCTAGCCAAGTAGCAGTCCAGTTCCTTAGCATCAGCACTACTCCTACATTTACTGGAATATCCCTTTCAAGTTCTCCTGTGACCCAATCATAAAAACTGGATCATGGTTGAATTTCAGCACCTTTTAGCCATAAACCCATGTTAACTGTTGTCCTAGAAACTGCTGTCTTCTAATACAGCAACCATGTTCACCCTCAGGATTCTCTGGATAATAAAACTGGATTGGATTTCAATGAGTGCTCCATCTAGACATGAATTCATGTTGGCTGTTATCTTGAGAACTGTTGTACTCTTTTCTTGTTCCTTCTCCAGCACACACACCCATGCACACCAAGGCACACACACACATGTACTTGTACACCCACACACACACACACACACACACACACACACACACACACACACACACACACACACACACACACACACACACACACACACACACACACACACACACACACACACACACACACACACACACACACACACACACACACGCACACACACACACACGCACACACACACACACACACACACACACACACACACACACACACACAGGCACATGCACACACACACACACACACACACACACACACACACACACACACACACACACACACACACACACACACACACACACACACACACACACACACACACACACACACACACACACACACACATGTACACACACACACACACACACACACACACACACACACACACACACACACACACACACACACACACACACCTATGCACACAATTCTTGTACAGCACTTGCTATCCTCCAGCTTCTGACATGTTTCCACATCTGACATCTGAAATTATCTGTTTACGATGTTGATGTCCTTCGGCGGTGCACGACAGGACTTTGGCAGATTCCTGAGTTCCTAGATAACTCACTTACTTCCTTGTCTTTCCTGATGACAACCTCCTAGTTCCCTCTGTACATCTTGCCTGGCTATCCTGGCTTCATTCCACTGTCCTTCCCACTTTAGCTGAACTCCCTTCAAGAAAGCTTGGTTTGACAGTAAAAATTAACAGTAATTTTACTGCAAGGCCCATGTACTGAACAACGTTTATCTGTTTTGCAGGATTTGGGTCAGCACTTTGAAGAAACTACTCAGGAGGGGCTTCAAAGAATAAACTAAACTAAATGACCAAAGACTAAGGCATCATCTATGATTTATTTCTTAAATTTAAAATGTATGTTTAATCTGTCTTATAATGTTATTATTTGCGTTTTACATTCTTCATACTGATATTATTTGACCAGAAAGACCTAAGAGATTTTCCAACCTCTGTACCTTCTTTTAGCTTCATATAAAGCAGGGATTCTTTACTAAATCCAGCAATTTTGTTAAGCACACAATAAAAGTTTTGTGGATACTGCAAGAGTTAAGTCACTCTAGGGATTTAAGGTGTCTTTGTCCAATTATTTGTGGCTGGTCGTTTTGTTTATATTACATCCACTATGGATTTTCAGACTGGCTGGGTCATGTTTATTGCTCTCAGTTTCAGACGGTATCAGTGTTTCATCATTTGTGACAAGCCTTCATTCTTTCTGTTAGTTGCTTCTGTTCTTTGACCTGCCGGTCCCATGAGTTAGCAATGTGTCCTCTGTGGTTCCTTGTATACAAAATGAGGTCATTTTACTTAAATCTAAGAAAGCTGGTTGACCTGTGAAACGTTTCTTCATCACAGTAATTCTTTTTCTTTGCATGGTTTGATCCTTCTCTTTGGCTTCGTCTGCCCTGTTGTGCTTTTAAAATAATGCAGCCTTTGTTTTCAACGTACGTTTAGCTATTGCTTTCATCAGCCTGTTGTACTGCACTTTATAATGATAAATGGTGCAAACCAGTGATAACGTTTTCCTTAACTGGTGTGCCATGTACTTTTTTTTTGCCCAAACATGATTTCTGGCTCCAACAATAAACTTTATTTTTCCCTACAAACTGGCCAGCAGTAGTACACATTTGTAAAGGCTGCAGCAAAGAGATGGGAAGGATTCCTGTTAAAATATATTTTTAGTTAAAATTATGAAATACATTTTTCCATATTTGATGTGTTTGCTACTGCATTACTTTTCAGTAAAAGAATGGTTGCAGGTGTGCAGCTGTGATGTCAAAGTTGAACACTTTTTCTTAAATGGGGTCTTTCATGGAATTTCTTTCTTTTTTTTTTTTTAGTCTCCTACCTCCCTGTTTTCATACCTTTCAACCTCTTAGCTCAAGAAACATGGACAAAGCCAAAAATAATGGGGGCCAAAGCATAAAAATAGGGACAGATTTTAAATATTTTTCTTATAAAGTTTGAACGTTGCTGAAATAAAAAGTTTTTGTATTATCATGCATTTTCTAAAGTATATGTAGTCTGAAATTCAAATTTATGTCATTATTTAGTGAATTCAAGCCCCACTGATTTTCCAGAAAACCACAAATTTTATGAGGAAACGACTAAAAATATGATGCAAAAATCTGGACAGTCCATGAAAATCTGGGCAGTTGAGAGGTACGTGACTGTTTTATCCCTGTGAGGCCCACCAAACCTATAAGTAGTAGAAAAAAGTGAATGTGCATGTGACTAATACCTGAATCAGTGCACAGCTACCTCCTTAAATGTTCGACTAACCACGTTAGAATGGTTTGAATTTCTTAACACCCAAAGAAATTATAATAACTGTAAGATGCCTTTGTAACAATGTATTGATATCTAATTACGCTCATTTAGTACTTACATATTTGCATATTATCAATGTTTTGTAAAAATTTCTACTCTAACACTCATTGCTAATAATTATTTTATTTACATATTAAGAAAGTTTATATTTGCATTTGTAATTGTGTACTGGCTGTTGCTTTGGTTGTGGCTGAAGAGAATGCTTGGCTTAGCTGACATATCTGGTAGGCAAACTTAAATAAAAATAATAAAATAAAACATTTCTCTGGTGTCCTGCTTAAATTTATATCAGTCTGTATAAACATTAACTTGCATCTACCTTGAAAACAGGCTATAGGCCTAGTGGCACTACGCAGGTCAACAAAACAAACTAAATAAATTAAAATAAATAGGTCCTCCATAAATGCGTCAGATAGTAATGTGAGCTAGATAGTGGTGTCTACACCTCCTGATGCATAAAAGTCAGGGGCTTTTAGCTTCATGCATTATTTTTCCCAAGAGTATCTTAGTAACATTGATTAGGTGACATGCAGTGAGTTCAGCAGACATTGTGAACTCAATTCTGCAAGTATACAACACTTCTAGGAACCACACTTTCTATTCTCCTTGCAGCTTGGCCAAGATGTACAGAATTCAAAATAGACTGTTTTCTTCAAGGTACCTTATCATTACTCCAGTGTGTATGAGATGCTACTTCGTCTAGATTCACTGGTGTTCCACATGTCTACCCTATCTCTCTGCTGCCAACCCAGTCAAGCAGGGACGTTTTCTAACGATGTAGAGAATTCTTTATTATTAACGTCACCAAACACATGATCACTTCCCTTGAAGCAGAACTAATCATTCTTCATGATACAGCAAGTAATGCCCCTCCCATCCCGAATCAACTAACACGCTCAAAGATCTCTAGTTGGATTGATAGGCAAGACATGGTAAAAGTGAGGAAGTACCACTTATTAGGACAGAAAGTAGGAGGTAATAGACAGATTAAATTTAACACAAACTGGTGTATCTGACAAACAAAATGCTAAAAGTGGCCTACAGAAGAGAGAAGACACTAACAAGAAAAGCAGAAATGGTTACAGAGTTTTGATAATTTTGTGGCTTTGAAATATTTTGGCACATGCATAGAGTAAGATAGAAGTGAGCAGATGGCGGGTTTAGGGGCTGTTGAGATACACAGAAGTATGCAACAATGGCAGAAACTGACAGTGATAGTGAACTAATGACAGTCAGAGTCTGAGTAGTGTACTCTGTGTAGAGCTACAGATGTTGGCAGTTGACATAATGGTTAAAGTGTTTACCTCACAGATACAAAGTACAGAGTTTGATTCTCACCTTTGAAAGAGAAATTAGGTTAGTTTCAAATGACCACAAGGACAACTAACCTATGAACCTAAAAGATAGTTTCTCAGTTAGGGCATATGATAAACTCTGGAAGAAAATGACAACTGAATAAACATGTAGTGATTAAGTGGTTATTGAATATATACTAATGAAACTATATCATGACATTTCTTTATTACATAAGTCTTTTTGGCATGCTAAAAATCACAAAAATGTGCTATTTATTTTCTGATTTTCAGAAACGTGTGGGGAGGACACACTTGGCCCATCCTGGAAAGGCTTGACCAACCATATTAGAATGGTTTGAATTTCTTAACATCCGAAAAAAATGCTAGTAACTATAACTGTTTTATGCTAACTCAAAATGTCCAACTGCATGATGCTCTTGAATCTCGTAATCCATAAATAGAGCTTCCATTTCTTACCTAGGTGATATTACCTGGTGGAAAACACATTTCTACCTGTCAGCTTTATAACTCATTTACTCTGTCTTTCGGCGGATGAGATGTTAAACTGCGGCCCCATTTTCCTGATCTGGTGATACCTCAAGTGGATGTAAAAGATCCCATGACACCTATAGAAAAGAGTGGGGGAAGTTTCCCAGTGCCCTGGCCACATTACTCCCCGCAGTAGAAATGCCACCCTGGTCTCCCCTGAAAAGAGGCCATTGGTCTAGTGGGACTGACCTAATCAAAAAAGTGTAAATAAATAGTTGTGATTTATTTTTATTTATCCTTTGTTGACCGAGTTAGTCCCACTAGGCTAGTAGCCTCTTATCATGGGAGAAGTAAGGTGGTAAATAAATAAAATTAATTATTTCCTTGAAATTCCTGTTGTCTCACTATGGATTGTCTAGCATTAATGGTTTATTTTGCTGACTACATAGTCCCTTTGACAAACTTAATCCCCCCCCATATACTTTTGCTTGACATATAAATTCACTCTGTAATTCCCTAGCTCACACATCCTAAGTTCACCTTTATTTTAATGTATCTTCTGATGTAGTTAAATCTCTTATCACTTTAAGCATTACAAATACAAGCCTTTTAAAGGCTATGACATGCCCAACTGCTTAAGATGTAAAAATAAGGGCGAATTTGTAACTATATTTATTCTGTCCTATAAAAACTGGCATTCACCCTCAACCAGGCACCTTTCATGAAAACATTACACTACATAACCCAAACTACTTTCTTGGTGTAGTTGTCTTGACTAAAATTAATCATTATCAATGCACTGCAGATGTAATAAATTAAATATTTTGTTCACAACTGGCTTATATTTTATTTAATTGATATAGTAGCTAGAACCAAAGCATGGCTTCTATGACACATTCCTTGCATCAAAACTTATCCTCTTTGCTATATTAGCCTTTATAAAGACATAGAAGGGCAGAGGGTACCAATTGTATATGCAAATGCCATTATTTGCATCAGATGTCCACTCTAAATTCCAGACACCGCAGAGGTAGTTGTGGTCTGAGTTAAATTCAGTGAATGTAAACAGATACAAATCCATAGATCTGTGCTATTCAAAAACAGTTGCTAGACTATGTCCTGCAGGAAGATCACCTATCCCCTACAGAACATGGCTTCCATCCTTCCCATTGTACTAGCACTGCCCTTCTCACCTATACAGATACTGTCAATAAAGGTAGAGATAATGGTGAATTAGTCTCTTTCTTATTTCTAGAATTGTCTAAAACCTTCGACACAGTTTGTCCCATGCAAACTTCTACTTCAAATATCCTCACTAGGTCTGTCTCAGCCCACCCTTCTGTGGTTCATAAGCTACCTTTCCAATAGGTATTAGTCAGTAAAATGGCACTCCATGCTCTCTGCTATTTCTCCCAGTTACCACCGGTATATTGCAAGGCTCTATCCTTGGTCTATTCCTCTTTAACATTTTCACCAACACCCTTTATACTTCCACACGACAGGCCACCCTAATACAGTATGCAGATGATTCCACTCTAATTTGTACATCTGACAACATGATATACCTCCAAAAATGTACTCAGGAAGCTTTAAGCTTTAGCAGCCACTGAAACATGGCTTCATAACTCATAACTCATGCTCAACCCAAAACAGACCAAACTACTGCGTTTTTCCCCAAATCCCTCTTTCATCAAAAAAAAAAACTAAGGTCCTCTGTCTTGATAATACAACCATTGAAGTCACTTCTCATAGCAAACTGTTAGGGATGATAAGCTTACATTCGATCTGTACATATAAAATTGCATAAGAAAAACTCACCAAAAACTAGGGACCCTTCACAGCACTAAAAACTTTCTCAATGATGCAACTAAAATGACACTTCCACTATTTATCTCCCCCCACTTTTCTTTATGATGCTTCCATCCTTACTAACTTCCAGGCTTCACAAAAATTAAAACTTGAACAATGCTATAACAAAGTTGCTAAATTTGCAGCACATACCCCTTTCAGGACCCACCACAATATAGCACTGAAAAGCCTAAATTGGTTAGAACTGCCACATCATGTACCATATACACTACTTCTTACCACCTATAAAATTATCCTGCATCCATCTGCCTAGCCAGCACTAAAGACATTCTACACAATTATATTCCCAGCTGGTCATTGCGATACAGTGACCAAAAACTCCTATTGGTCTACAAATCTACCAAATCTGCTGGGTATTGTCTGTACTTGTACAAAGTTGCTAAGGCCTGGAACTCCTTACCTGTATTCATTAGGTCTATATTCTCCCTCCAGTCTTTCAGAACCAATCTGAAAGACTTCCTTGCTAAAATCTGTCTCTGTTCTTGCTCAAATCCAACATAAACTATATCCCTAAATGTGAACAAGTACCTTTTTATTCCTTATACCTCCTTACTCTCCCGTCTTCACTTACTCCCTTTCTGCTATCTAATTATTTTTCCTGACTTTCTCTCTAAATATACCATAAGCCTGTTTCCCTCACTTCATATTGTAATGCCTATTTGTATTAGACTAACTTACCTTTTAATTTCTCTACAAACTGTCTAAAATTTCTCTAGATATTAAATGTTTTTCTTATATTATGTCTAATTTGTTATAATTATTTAAAGTGGAGATGCTTTTGGTTTATTTTTGAATATTGTAAAATTATTGTTCTTAAAATGTGTTGTAATAATTTGGAGCTTTTCTCCCGGGGCTTGTGCTGAAAATGTTTTTTTACTCTGTTTGACTTTCCTGTTATAAAATGTCAATAAATAAATAACAATAAATAAATAATGATAAATTAGATCAGACAGAAAAAAAGCAAAATGAAACAAACATCCATTTCCTAGTTCATAGTGTGCTGCTAAAAAAAAAAAAAAAAAACAGGAACCAAAGCCATCAGAGTGCTAAACAATGGTAACCATTTGAAATATTGTGACCCACTAGAGCGAGTCCTGAAACATACATAGGTTCATAGGTTGGTACTAGGCTATCAGCCCTAGGGCCTATACAAGCCTAGCCATAACAATTCCCTGGCTATTTCTTCCCACACTATTTACTTCCCTGGACCCCTGTCTAGCTGACACTGACGTGATCCCCGGGGTGAATTTCCTTTCCGTTCCGTTGCTCCTTTTCTACAATTTTTCCTTCAATTTTATTATTTTTCTTAGCAACGGAGCATTCACTGGACTGGTTTGCGGTTTTTCTTTGGTACTTTCTGGTTTTATTTCTGGTTATCACCGCAACCCTCTGGAGCAGGAATATGCAGCCCAATATGAGCATTGAGCTGGATTATAACCCTAGAAGAGGGGATGGAAGGAATGAAGTCCTACAATGGAGGTTTTCGCAATATTTGAATTGCTCTAGAAGTGTTTCCTGGCAATGCGAGTTTCCTGCCTTAACTGATGACATCAGTAACGCGACTATAGACCTAGACAAACTGCAGCAATTGCTCGACGATTTGGAGAGAGACTTTTCGAAATTAAAACGGCTCCAAACACAGAGGTTACATTTTCAATACTGTCTGGACAAAAACATCATTCCTAGAGGGCTACGGATTTTTAATATGCCCAGCCAAGGAGCTCAGTATCCTGAGCTGTTAGCCCGATGGCAACAGCTAAATATTGAGGTGAGCCGTAAATATCTTTCCCTGCTTATAGACTTTTTTGAGCCTGAAGAGGCTGCATTGACTGAGACTATTAAGGTTAAAAAAGTTTATTTTTGATAACTTTTTGAATGCTGCTGTGGAACCGTTGTTTGAGAGCTTGCTAGATGGAATAGCAGCCCTCGAGAGAAAACTTTTGCATCAAAAGAAAAATAAGATCATCAGGGATACTAATGACTTTAAACTGGGCCACGTCTTTATGTGATCCAGGTATGGGCATGGTCGGAGCACTAATTCTGATAATGAGAGTGTATCTATGGCCAAATTAAATGGACTGAACAATCATGTAATTACAACTAATACTAATAAGTTTGCTAATAGTTCTGCCACTAATGTTGTTAATAATGATACTGCTGTTGTTGCTAATATAGGTAGTAAGAAAGAGGATGTTGCTGGTACACGCTTGTGTGAGAGAGTGAGTGAACAAACATGTGTAATTAATAATGAACAAGCGGAACTTGAATCCATTGACATTGACACGAGTATACCTAATGTTTCTATAAGGACTGGAGTCGCTGACAACACATGTGAATCTGACAGTAATGCTATCATTATTGAAAATGAAGGAAATTTATACCCTGAGGTAAAGATAGTTAAAAATCAACCTCCTTCTTGTATAACACCAATAGTTGTGAGGTCAAAGACTTCTAATAAGTTAGTGGTTAATCCCAATCCTGTAGAAGGTGGGATCCCTTTTCTCCTTCCTATCCGCACAGACAAGGGCCTGAGAAGGACACAGTCAATGAGCCGTGGCAGGCAGAAGAGGAAATACTCAGACGAGTATGCACCGCATCAGACCATCAAGAAAATGTGGGGGAAGGGAATGAGTCAATGATTTGTAACATTTCTAGATATGTGCTATCTTTAGATGAAGAGAAGCTATTGAGTAGAGGACTTAATTTCATCCCTAGATGTCATAGTAATCTTACAGACACAATTATGGATCTTAAGATTTTCTGTAGGAATGTCATGCTTAAGTATATCTATGACAAGCAAGGTTTAGATGAAGTAAATGTACAAACAGAACAGTACTTTCAATTTAAGAAATTAAGTAGCTACGTTCCTATGAACCATCCATTGGTGGACGCCTACTTGAAACTCACTGAAGATGAGCTATTTAAGTATTATGATGAGAGATCAACAAACAGGAAGTTTAAGAGATGTAATAAACAAGATAATTTGAGTAAGAGAAAGAGAGTGTGTTTGAAACATTTACAAAATGAGAATTCTATAACAATTCGACCTGCAGATAAGGGAGGCAGGATCGTAGTCATGGATACTCTGAAATATGTTGAATCTATGGATAAACTTCTAGGAGATAAATATTATACAAATATTACCAAGGAATATGTGATTGATATTGTACAGCATGTCACTGATACATTATTGGATATTTATAGAAGTGGACTTATTACTAAAGACGTGTTTGAATATTTAGTTATCAGGGATCCACTCATTCCACAAATGCAAGGCCTACAAGATACATAAAAATATACTTGAGCCACCCATGAGGCCGATAGTTGCAGAAAGTGGGTGGGTTACAGAACATTTATCGGTATATGTGGAAAAACACTTAAGACCAATTTTGAATATGAATACATATGTCTTGAGAGATTCTAAACATTTTCTGATAGATCTTTATGAGTGTCTGCACAATGTTATAGACACAGATGAGTTAATTCTGGTTACTTTTGATGTTCAGTCACTATTTACTGTTATTTCGAATGATTTGGGTGTACAATATGTCCTGGATTATTTAAAGGAACATAGCACATATTTGAATGCCCAAACTGAGTTGATTGCATACTTTTTAGAATTAGTCTTAGAGAACAACTTATTTATGTTCCAGGAGAACATATTTAGACAACAAGATGGTGTAGCCATGGGTACCCCCTGTGCCAATAGTCATGCTAACATGTTTTTGGCACAGTGGGAAGTGATTTTTTTATTCATGGTAGATGAGTTTAAAGAACATGTGATTTTCTATCGACGGTTCGTCGATGACCTTTTTGTCTTATGGAAAGGAAACAAGAATGAGTTAGGTCTCTTACATAATAAAATTAATAGCTTAACAGAATTTTTGAAATTCACCATTAATAACTCTAAGCAGAGGATAGATTTCTTGGATATATATATAGAAAGGCTACCAAGTGGGTTATTTAATACTGGGGTCTATCGTAAACCATGCTACTTTAAATCACTATTAATGAGATCTAGTATGCACCCCACCTTTGTGTTTAGGAACATTGTGAAAGGCCAAGGCATGAGGGCATCTAGATTGAATCCCTTAGATAGAGGCTTCACTGATGAACTTGATAGTCTGAGATCGAAATTTCTAGATAGAGGATACAAAAGTTCTGAAATAAATAAACACTTTGAGATAGTGACTAAGTTACGTGATGGCACTGCAGCACCTTATTTTGGGCCTTCATTACCCAATAGTCATTTAGAGAGACATCATACTACTAATTTTGTTAAAATTCCAGCTTTTTATACCAGTGACAACCAGGAACTTAGAGACATTATGAGCATGAATTGGTCTATTTTACAGTAGACGGTAATATTAAGAAGATTGTTGGCGAACAACCACGCTTCTTATATAGGAACAAAAGGAACTTGAAGAGATTTTTATGCTACCCTAGAGATCATCAAGTTGTCCATGATGATCGATCTACTAGACCATGTGGGCAATGTAATTTTTGCTCACATATAGATACCAATAGATGTTTTCATCCTGATTTGAGAAGAGAATTTAGTCTATTAGCCAGAGCTGACTGTATGACGATACACCTAGTCTATTTAGCAGTATGCCAGGTTTGCACCTCTTTTTATGTTGGAAAAATGAATAGAGCTTTTAAGGAGAGGATCCGTGAACATCTATATCACATAAGGAAACATTCAGAGCATAATGCTCTGGCTAAACATGTTACACAGCACGATGTTAGTCATCAGTTTTTGTTCAGAGCTCTTGAGGTAATAACACCTAGTATGCGAGGTGGTGACATCAGAAATCATACTGAGGACAGGGAGAATGATTGGATCATCCGATTAAGGGCTGATGGGGGGCATGGGCTCAATGAGAGGGCTTCAATTAAGCCCAAGCTAAGAAAGCGTCGACATATTAAATAGGTATACTTAAATGCAGTGCCCTTCTTGCTATTCTATGTTTTTTATACATATTACATATATTTTGAGTTTATTTACTATGTATTATACATCTGTTCTATGGATATGTTTTTATGAATACACATATATATGTATAGATTTTTTATAAAGAGTTTATTTGTATGTATTTTATATAGATATATATATTTTTTACATATTCTTATAGGGAGGCATTGACCTTGGTTTTTAAATGAGACAAAGTGTATGTCTTTAAAATGTTAATTGATATTTGACCATGATTGGTCTTTAGATTTTTGAATTTGTATTTAAATGTCTTGAGTTTTGAAGCACAGAGTATATGGATCTGAAGAAGCTTGATTAGCGAAAGCGCTTATCTTCTGTTGGAATTTGTGCTTAATAAACCTTTAAGGATATATTACATCAGTGTCTCGCCTGCTGTTGCTCCGTTTCTACAATTTTTCCTTTAATAAATAAATAATGATAACTTAGATCAGACAGAAAAAAAGCAAAATGAAACAAACATCCATTTCCTAGTTGATAGTGTGCTGCTAAAAAAAAAAAAAAAAAAAAAAAAACAGGAACCAAAGCCATCAGAGTGCTAAACAATGGTAACCATTTGAAATATTGTGACCCACTAGAGCGAGTCCTGAAACATACATAGGTTCATAGGTTGGTACTAGGCTATCAGCCCTAGGGCCTATACAAGCCTAGCCATAACAATTCCCTGGCTATTTCTTCCCACACTATTTACTTCCCTGGACCCCTGTCTAGCAGGGCGACTGACGTGATCCCCGGGGTGAATTTCCTTTCAACCATTCAATCGTCAAGGTTCCTTTTGAAGAGGACCAAAGAGGCACTCTGCTTGACATGTATGGGCAATCTATTCCAGATTCTGGGGAGTCTCTGGGTCAGGAACCTATCCCTCCAGCATGTTTTGTTTATTGTGATGACAAGATTTAGATCCCTGGAGTGTGTGGCTCTGAGGGATTGGGATTTCTTTAAGTGTAGCATGTCCAACAGCTCTGGGTTTGACATGGCCTTGTATGTTAAGCAGAGATTGCCTCTGAGTAGATGATATGTGACAGAGTATAGCTGGAGATTTTTAAGGCGGTCAGCGTAGGGCATCTGCTTTAGGCGTGTGATTCTTTTAGTGAGGTATTTCTGCGGCCTTTCCAGTTATTGCAGATGTCTTGAGAGGTACATACCAAACGGGGCATTGTATTCTATAATGGGTCTAATGAGGGATGAGTACAGAGGGACAATGACCTCCTTTTTTCTGGATGAAAAGCCCTTAGTGATGAGGTGTGCCACATAGAAGGATTTCCTGACTGTTGTGGCGATGTGGTTATCGAAGGTGATACCACTGTCCACCTGTGTCGCTAAGTCTCTTATCACACTTTTGGTGTTTAGTGTACTGCCACCTATATGGTAATTCAGGGGTACATGATTTTTCCCAAAGGGGATAACTATACATTTCTTGGCATTGAGCATGAGCCCATGGCTCTGGCACCAAGCATCTGTTTTTGTAAGGCTCTTTTGTAGAGTATCTACATCATTTGGGGATTCAATAATGGCTCCCATTTTGCAGTCATCTGCGAACTTTGTTAGCCAGAGTCCTTTAGTGTTGGCCTGTACTTCAGAGAATTAGATGCCAAACAAGAGCGGTCCCAGGACTGAACCCTGAGGTACTCCACTTTTCACTTGTCTGGAGCTGGATTTGGAGTCGGCTTCTTTTACAGTGTGTATTCCATCAGACTGAATTGCAGAAAAACGGACTTAAATATACCAGTTCTGAGATGATCATTTCTTAGAATATTCTCAAGGTAATGCCCTTACTTATGATGATCTTACTTAGGTGATCTTGGAGTTAGTATATAAAATTTTGGGGGTATGGGGGGCTTGTCCCTTGCAAAAAATAATTGTAAAGATGAAAAGCAGTCTTTGAGATTGCTTCTTTTCCTGGGGTTTTCAGTCTTTTTTTCTAGCTTATCTGCACTCTGCTTTTCTTGTGCCTACATTTCAATAGGAAGCCTAAGCAGTTCTTGTAGGAATGTTTAAGTTTTATTTTTAAAAAAGTAAAAGCTAGAATCTTCCCTTGGATTATGCCAAAAATGAAATCTCTCATGACCTAGCAGCAAAATAGTGCAAAAAAATTGTGCCATTAGTACAAAAGATATACTTATCTTATACAATGTAAAGAAATATGCATAAAAAACATTTCTATAATAAGGTACAGTAAGAAACCATGGTTTTTGGCTCTTCAAATGAAACATAAATATAACCTAGTTCACGAAAGTTCTTCTAGGCTATAACCATCTAATTAGTTCTAGAAAAAATGTCAGCAAAACCCCCATTGCCATTAGATTTAGTGGACAGTACCTCTCGATGTCATGATCTACATATCGAGTCTGTATTATATACTGATTAGCAACACTATTTTCCCATCTTATGCCCAAATAAACTCTTTAATTTTATTCTCTCACGAGTCGCAACCTGTGTTGTGCAGAAACATTTACCCAGACTTAAGACAGACTTCCAAAAATATAGTCAATAAACTCCCTGCTGAGTTTCTCAGACTCATAGCTGAAGCTATCACCTGTCTCATTTCTACCATAATCAACTGCTTTATACATGAATCTGTACTCTAGTGAGAGGATTGTGCTGACTGGTTCCTGGCTGGTACAGGCTGGCTGGTGTATGGCTTGGAGTAAGCACCTCATTGGTTCTTTTGAGCTTTTTTTAAAGTTGTTTTAGGGTTTAACCCCCACCCTTGAGTGGGTTTCTACTTGTTTGCTCATTGTGCACCACTACAGACTGCCCCACAATTGTGCGCCATAGCTGAACAGATAATTCTGACAATTTTCCCTAGATACAGCTGTATCCCAGCAGTGTAGTTCCTCATCTCTAGCACATTTCTGGACAAAGGCAGTACTAGTGAAGCTGTCAAGCACTCCATTGTAATAACAGCCTCAAGAGTTTTTCTGCATCTCAGCTCTTCCTACTAGTCTAGCATTAAGCCGAGCCTCTGAGGTATTAACACTAGTTATTCCTACGTGTAACCCCTTTCCTACCATATTCCTGTTTCTGACTATATAAATTCACCTAGCACTATGAATGGGCAATTTCCCACAGTTTCTCCAGCCAGCTTGGTCGACATGGGCATCCTGAGGCAGTGTAGCAACTGCCTCATGTACACATACAATCCTCTACTTCTAGTCCACACAAACTCAACATGAGAGATGCAGCTATATTAAAAACCTTGAATCAATGCTTTCTCACATGCCAGTCAATACATCTGACACCGAGCGGGTTGTCAGCATGCACACCTCACCGCCTACTCCACCCAAACCCACATCACACATACCTACATATGCAGATGTCCTCACCACAAACCTAACTAAACACCAGAAACATCCCAAACACAAATGCAAGCACACTATGCATAATATTTCCTCTGCAGAACACAATACACACAATAGCTCGTGCACCAGTGAATCACCTGTCAAGCCCATAAAGCTAAACACTAAACCTAGCATATTAGTCATAGGAGACTCCATTGTGAGACACACAGATGTCCCTCTCACCTGGCTGGATAAGGAAAAGGTCCACAGTCAGCTGTCTGTCAGGTGCCAGGATCTGCCATATCACACATGCACTCAAGTCTCACAACATCAGGTACCATTATGACTGTCATAGTCCATGTTGGTGTGAAAGACTTGAAACATACCTCTCTGGATTATATGAAGAGAGACATGACTGAGCTCTTGGACTATGTGTCTCAGGCAGGTCTGTCCTTAGCCTTAAGCAACATTTAACCTCCACCTATAATGATGCCTCAGTACAAACAGTAAATGATTGACTTCAATAATTGGCTTAGTTTTTGTTGTCATTCTAAGGGAACACAGTATCTGACAGCCTGGGATGACATGATCGACAAACCTTGATGCTTTGCCAGAAATGGTCATCTGTCACCCCTGGGATTTTGGCTACTGGCTAAGGATCTTGCTGCCCCTATAGTGCCTTTTTTAGGCAGTGTCAGAAGGACAAAACTCCTGATGTAAAAATGTCAACCAAAAACAACTTCAAGGTCATGTTGCTAAACTTTACGAGTCTTAAAATGAAACTGCACTCACTGGAAGCAGTTCTCACCCTGGAGGGCACAAACATTTGTGCAGTCACAGAGACTTGGTTCAAGGCTGTGGAGAGCACCCCAGCCATACTGGGTTATACCTCCTTCCACATGTTCAGACCACAAACTGAAGGCAAGAAAGCTAAAGGAGGTGGTGTTTCAATATTCATCAAGGATAAATACACTTGCAGATTGGTTAAACAGTATGACACCCTAGAGATACTTCAGTTGTAATTAACTGTTGGTAGGACACCTATTCGAGTCATTGCCAGCGACAGAACATCCTCCATGAACCAGGAGACCCACTTTGCCTATTTGGGTCAGCTTGAGTATATCAAGATACATGCTAACATCATAGTCTTGGGTGACTTTAACTACCCTAGCATTGACTGGGTGAATTACTCATGCTCATACTCACTTGCCCAAAGGCTCCTCGACTTTGTCAACTCAAATACCATGGACCAGCTGGTTGACACCCCCATCATGGGCGCCAATATCCTTGATCTGGTGCTTACAAATATGGGAGACCACTGTAGCTCCCTCACTGTGAGTTCATCCCTGGTGAACTTTGACCACAAATCAGTCTCATTTGAGGTTACTATCACATCTGACCTTCCCCTAGCAGCAACTGGACTAAAAAACTTCTCCAAAGCAGATTATAGCCTCTTACAGGATGGTATAAATAGCTTCATTGCACCTCTCCCCTCAGACGGAACTTGTAACTATGCCAAACTCAACACCAATGCCCTATACAAGCACCTGTATAACTACATTGACTTGGCACTACTTGTTAGGACCAAAACAAGCTCTTCAAGAAAAAGCAAACCTGCCTGGTGGACAACTACTATTAACAGACTTTACAAAAAAGGAATAAACTGCTGTCTAAGAGCAAGAAGGAGTGGGCTCTAAACTGGAGACACTCCCTTCTCAGCTTAAATAAGCAAATAAGACTTCTTGTGAAGTCCTCCAAGGCAAACTATGAATCCAAGTTAGCTTCTTCAACCAATAGCAACCATAAGGAGTTGTTTAATTACATCCTAAAAGGTAAGGCTCAGATTTGCATCGAACTGGTAGTTAATGGTAACACATACACTGAGCCAGTGGCCATAGCTAACCTGCTAGCCAACAGGTTCATAAACTCCTCTGTCCCCACCACATGTGCTTCATGACATCCCTACTACCTGTCCCCTACCTTGTATCTCTAAAGAGCAGGTCATAAATACCCTCTCTAAAGCCAAAAATGCAGCACCAATGGGACCTGATAACATTCCAGGCTGCGTCCTACATGGGTTCAAACAAGAATTAGCATCACCATTGGTACTCTTTTCAATAACAGTCTAAGCACCGGCTTCATCCCAGCTTAATGGAAAACAGCCACTGTTATCCCCTGCGCAAAGATGGTGTTCTACTGACCCTGGGAACTACATACCTATTAACCTGTCTAGCCTTATCTGCAAGGCACTGGACAGAATCATCATGGACCTTATCAACAAAGATATAGGCAATCTTCAAACACTAGATCCTACCCAGTTTGGATTTGTCAGGAGGAGAGCATGCTTGTTAAACTTGGTGGATTTCTTCGAGACAGTAACAAGGGCCCTGGATGAGGGGAAATCTGTGCATACAGCCTACTTAGACCTGGCCAAGGTGTTTAACACTGTCCCTCACCAAGGCATCATTGACAAACTCTCCCAGCTGGACAGCAACTCTTATATCATAAGGTGGGTTACAAACTGGCTCTCTGATAGAACCCATACACTCAAAATAGGGGAATCCACCTCCAACAACAGACCCGTTACCAGTGGTGTTTCATAGGGATCAGTCCTTGGACCGCTACTGTTTGGAATCTATTTCTCTGAAGTACAAGCTAAAACCAAGGGATTGTGGCTGACAAAGTTTGCTGATGACTGGAAACTGGGTGCAGTCATAGAATCTCCAAAAGATGTCAAAATCCTTCAAGAAGGCCTTATGCAAACAAATGATTGGTACCAAAGTCATGGCTTCAAACTAAATGCAAAAATATGTATTATCATTCCTTTCAGTAAGAGCAATGTTCCTGCAAATTACCACATCAATGGCAATACCCTAAGTACACAATCAGTGGTGAGAGATGTAGGCACTCAGGTTGACAGCAACCTTGCCTTTGATCACCATGTCTCCAGAGTGGTAAGAAGGGCATTCCATATGGCTCACCTCATAAGTAAAGGCATTGCCTTGAGAAAAAGTGAAGTTATCACATCCCTGCACTCTTCACTCATTAGGCCAATAATTGAGTACAATGCCCTTTTGGCATGTACCTTTCAAAGCACCTGCGGCAAATGGGGAGACCACAAAGGTTCGTCATAAAGAAAATTCAAGGTTTTCAGCAGCTATCCTATGTGGATCAGCTGAAGTCACTGTCACTTTACTCTGTTTCATGCAGATTACTCAGAGGCAGTCTCTGTCTTGCATATAAGGTGATCGCTCACCCCGCTTTATTGGAAATGCTGCACATCCATAAGTGAAATGGTACACGGGTTACATGCACTAAAGACCTAAATCTGGTATGTGGCATCATTAGAACTTGCTGGCAGGACAGTTTTATTTCCCAAAGGTTACCACACCATTGGAATAGACTCCAACTTCACATCAAACAGAGCATCTCATTGGCCCTCTTCAAACACAATCTGGACGATTGGAGGGGTAAATGTAAATTCACCCTGGGCTTCCACCTGAGTCCCTCTTGGACAGAGGCAATAGGTTTTGATCATGGTAAGAAGGGGAAAAGTTGGCTAGGCGTGTAAGGGCCCTTGGGCCATTAGCCTATTAACTTCCTATGATCCTATGTACTTACGTAAAATATAGAAATACTGCAACATCATCCCCTTCATAATGGTGGCAATCAGTGGCTTTACTTAACTTTAGAGTCATAGCCCCCCCCCCATTATCTCCTTTAAATTCTCAGGAGGTGCATGTGTAAAAAATCAATGGTACACTTAACAACATGCTTCTCTGCAGCATCTGGCATAGCTTCTGACCAGGTCACAATCATCAGTCTGTATAACTAGCATTCTTTGAGTATGTCCAAACCAAGCTAAATGCTACAGAAGTTAATATGCTCACCGCTCTTGCATTGCTAAGACTTCCAGTGCTGTCTCCCATGCTATAATGCTGTCTGACTTGAAAGAACTAAGTATTAATGATGATACTGCCAAATGGTTTAACAGCTGACAATGCAGGTCAGAGTCCCCTGGGGACTATACTAAGCCTTGCACTTCTCAAAATGTTCATAAAGAGCATGTCTGCTCTGTCTCTCAACCAAAAGGTTTCTCATCAAATAAGCAGTTGAATCAAATGTATTTTATTTGTCTTGTCCTGCCTTTGTAGTCACCACCCATCTGCTACAATTCTTCACTGAGATACAGGAATGGTAATCTAAGCTTTTCCTCAAATACAAATGAAGGAATCATGCTGCTCACATGCAGCTAACCTGCTACAAAGCCACTCCCTGCAATCTGAATAAAGTATAGCATGGGCAATATCACAGAAGTAGTGGAAAAAGTTAAACTTGCATGGGATAGCACAGACCATAATCTAAAAATGTCATAATGACAGCAATAACGTTTATGGAAAAATAACCAAAAGCTTGGGTTCTTGTATAGGATTTCTCCTTTCCTTACTAAACATACAAGCCATAGCAGCCAGTCTGGTGAAGAAGAGTGATAACACCCTGATGACAACCATGGCAACCCGGGTTCATTTAGGGGCTTGGTCAGCTGAGGGACGATCAGGTTGGGATGGGCATGGCATGGGCATACCAGTTCTCGGTAAGAGGCTGCTCATCAACAAAGGGAAGTGAAAGAAACAGAAATGAGGGGACATGAATTCCAAAGTGGACATGTGCCTTCTGACATAATCAATGAGTGTCTAAGGTGGGGAAAAGGGAGTATGTAGGGCATATACAAGAACCCCCCAAGAATGGGAGCATAGATGGCCAAGCCCCAGGATGCCCTTAGCACCACAGTGAGCCCCAGAAATACCAGTGTAGTCTGGGGGAGAGTAGGAGAATGGCTAGTATACCCAGTGTGGAAGTGTGGCACTGGGGGCTGGACCAGTAAGATAAGGTCTGAGGGGACCGAAAAAAAATTAAAAAAAATACAAGTCATAGCCTATATCTTTTTTTACCAACTGCCTAGGCTCCTACGTGCATGCATGTATGAGCAGCTTCTACTGACTTGAATAATCCTGCAGTAATTAAAGTGGAATAGATATACAATAAGATAAAACTGTGGTTTGATTTTTGAGTAGATCCTTTCTTTGTCTTTCTTTAAGGAAATTCAGTGGTTATGGTGTAGTTATTATATTGCTGTAACACAGTTCACAATGGCATAATCAGTCCTTTGTGTCCAGTTAAATGTCCAGCTATCCAGTCCATTCTGTGGTAATATATTTCAACATGATTACTTGAAACAGAATTAGAAGATTAATCGAAGGAAACAGGTGCAAAAATCATCCAGATAAATCTTTGTTTCAACTTACAGTTCCAAAGGACAGGAATAAACTACAAAAGGACTAAAGAAAATACTTTAAAGCCAGAACAATCATGCCATCAGATGACTTCCCTCTCTGTCCACTGCCTACCTTTTTCTTCTTAAGTGTTGTATCTTGTGCCATTGATTATCTTTGGCATCTTTTTCTTCTCTATTCTGGTATTTCACCATGCTTTATCTTTTTTTTCTTTTTAATAAGAAACATCTTTATTAAATTACCATGAGTGACATAGACAATCACACATTTATATAATTGAAAACAAACCACATTGACATAATTGTAGTTGCAAAATTTATACATCACTTATAATGTATCCAATCATCGTCAGTCAAACATTACATAGCAAATACAAATCCTGCCTTCTTTTAAACCTCCTTCCTCATCTGCATGCATTGTTCCCACAATTCCCATTTTTTCCTATGCAATTTGCTCCTACCCTTTTCTAAAGATCCCGATTTCAGTTATTTTATATATGTTACTATATTTACTACTTCTAGTAAAGTTGGTTTAGACTTTAATTTCCATTTTCCAGTAAGGGCTTTTTTGGCAGTCACCATAATTAGTCTCAGCAAGGCCTAACTATGTCTAGGCAATTCCGATTCTGTATCACAACTCAAAAAATCATTTCCTTACTTACACCAGTTTGCTCACCCAGTATCTCTGACAGAGCAGTCTGCACAAAATCTATAAAGTATTCCAGCTCCTTATACTCCCAGAAAATATGTTCCCAGTTGCCTTTTTCTTCCCTATCACTCCTCCAACATTTGCTGTCTACCTGAGGAAAAATTCTTTGGAGTCTACTTGGGATATAAAAATACCTTATGTAAACACTTCCAAGCAAAGATCCTAAATCTTCTAGACCCTGTTGCATATTTGGAAGACATACACATATTCCCCATTGTTTCTTTGTAAATTGCTTATCCAGTCTCTCTTTCCAATCCTTTCTAACCTCCTCAGATTGATTCTTATAGTTATCATGCAATATTTTATATGCTCTACTAATTATTCCTTTTTAACAGTAGCTTCTGTTCTAGATTCTTCTAAAACCTCTACCATGTTGGTCTTTCACTTAGGATCCCCCTAGTTCTTTCTCTTTGCCTATACTCTGATATCAGTCTTTGATAGGAAAGGTAATCTCTGTCCTGCAGTACAAATACATTCTTGGCCTCTTCCCATTCTATTACATTCCCTTTCTAATTATTTGCTGTCAATACCTTGGTTCTTTTACCAGTTTTCTCCAATAAATTCCAATTGCCTCTTGCCTATTGTCTGTTTTCTTAATTGCAGTCATCACTATCGTCAGAATCTCCTTTCTCCATTCCGATGTTGGCTTAGTTCTTAAAATACTTTCTGGTACTTTATATTATTGTTATTCTCCTTAAGGATCTGCATCCAAAAACCCAGTCTCTCCTTGTTTCTTGAGCTTCCCCGTTTTATCATCATCACTTTCCACTTTAAATGATAGATTTCTGCTTGTGCTATGTATAGGAGTCTTAACTGCATAGCTCTGAAATACCCCTTCAAATCAGGTAACCCCCCCCCTCCATGCTTATTCAGGTCTATATTACAAGATCGAAATGGCCGATTTAACCCAGGGAAACACTTCCCTTGGCCGCATCAAACCCCCCCCCCTTGAAATCCCAAATTAAGTGGGGGGCTTTGTACCCCACACCCCCCCTTAACTAAATATACTAACTCTGAGATTGCTCCAAATTGGAGAAAAGGGCATAATCCACATAACGGCCAAGGGACATGTTTCCCTGGGTTAAATTGGCCATTTGAGATTGATGTTTAGTTATTCGATTAACTAAAGTTTCGATCTTGTTATATAGATCAGCTTTTTCTTATCCTTTCTTTTAAACATTGCAATCAACCATTTCTATTAATTTAACAAATTAGATATGTATGGGTATGTCATCTATTAGCTGAGATGAAAAACATCAACATCTGAAGTACATTATATACAGTACTTATTTTGCATGACTGCAATTCATTGATTTGACACCAAACAGCAGTTTTGAAAAACATTGCTCTGCTGCAAACACAGAAATTTTACAGTCAGATTTGAAGACTGTTGGTTTGTAAGGTATAAAGCCCACCAGACCTACCATCAACACCCCCTTTACTAATATAGGTTCATAGGTTCTTAGGTAAGTACTAGGCTATCTGCCCAAGGGCATTTATAAGGCTAGCCAGAATGTGTTGGCTTTCGCCACCCCCTTAGATTAGCTCCCTGTGCCTCTGTCCAGCAGAGCCATTAGTTCCCTGCACCACTGTCCAGCAGAGCCATTAGTTCCCTGCGCCACTGTCCAGCAGAGCCATTAGTTCCCTGCGCCACTGTCCAGCAGAGCCAGTGCAGTGACCCCTGGGGTAAATTTTCTGTTTCCCATCCACCCGTCAAGGTTTCTCTTGAAGAGTGTTAGTGAGGGGCTCGGCCTGATGTATATTGGAATCCAGTTCCAAAGCATGGGGAGTCTCTGGGATAGGAATCTATCCCTCCAGCATGTCCTATTTATCATTGTGGTGATGTTTATATCTCTAGAGCGTGTGGCTCTCTAGGATTTGTTTTTTTTTAGGTGGAGCATGTCCATCAATTCTGGGTTGGACATGGCCTTGTATGTCAGGCAGAGATCACCTCTGAGTAAGCGGTATGCAACTGAGTACAGCTAGAGTTTCTTGAGTCGGGCTGCATAGGGCATCTGTTTGAGGCCAGTAATCCTCTTGGTGAGGTACTTTTGTGGCCTTTCCAGCTGTTGCAGGAGTCTTGTAAGGTACATCCCAAATGGGGCGTTGTATTCTATGATGGGTCTAATGAGTGATGAGTAGAGAGGCACAATAACCTCTTTTGTTCTAGATGTGAACCCTTTTGTGATTAGGTGGGCCACATAGAAGGATTTTCTAACCACCTTGACAATATGATTATCAAAGGAGAGATTACTATCTACTTGGGTCCCCAGATCCCTTATTACATTTTCTGTATTTAGGGGACTACCACCTATGTGCTAGTTCACAGGTACTTAGTTTTTTCCAAAGGGATGACTATGCAATTTTTGGCATTTAGCTTGAGGCCATGATTTTGACACCAGGTATCCATCTCAGTGAGACACATCTGGAGGGTGTCTGTATCAGCCGGAGAATCAGTTATGGCCCCTAGTTTGCAGTCATCTGCATACTTGGTCAGCCATATCCTCCTATGCTTGCCTGTACCTCTGAGAAGTATATACCGAACAGGAGGGGTCCTAGGACTGAGCCCTGGGGGACGCCACTTGTAACCGGTTTATAGTCGGACATAGAGCCTGCAACACTCACCATGTGGGTTCTATCCATGAGCCAGTTGGCAGCCCATCTCATGATGTAGGGGTTTATGTTCAAGCTGATGAGCTTGTCTATAATACTAGAATGAGGAATGGTGTTGAAAGCCTTTGCGAGGTCTAGGTAGGCTGTGTGGACCTCCTTTCCCTCGTCTAATGCCTTGGTAACCATCTCAAAGAAGATCACCAGGTTTAGGATGCATGATCTGCCCTTAACAATTCCAAACTGGGTAGGGTCCAAGGTTTGGAGGTTCCCAATGTCTCTGTTAATGAGTTCCATGATGATGCGTTCCATAGCCTTGCAACTCTTGAGGGTGTTGCACCTTGCGAAAAGGGAATCTTCTCTACAATGACATCTGTGAAACAGAGTGCATTTTTTGCACTTTTGCGTTGAAGTGCATGTGAAAAAATATCTATTGCAGAGACACATTACTACCAATATATATGTCAGCCTTCACTTACTCATGTTTTCCTGAATTCCATTTTATTACATTTGCCACTATATGTTATACCTCAAATTCTCATTTTCACTTCATTTTTCATTCATTTCTACTACAATAAATTTTGACAAGGATTTTTTTTCATTAAGCATTACATCTAATCATACCTCTTAGCACAATGAATCTGGACAAAGCCAAATATAATGGGGAAGGTCCAAAAGTAGGGAACATTTTAAAAATTGCTCTCATAAACTTAGAAAGTGACTAGAACAAAAGGTGTTGCGTTACCATACATTTCCTGATGGATATGAAGTCTGGAATTCAAATATCTATCATTATTTAGTGAATTCAGTCCATACAGATTTGACAGAAAGCCACAAATTTTATGAGGAACATACCAAACATATGAGGCAAAAATCTGGATATTGTGTGAAAATCTGGACAGTTGAGAGGTATGCATCTAATGTTCCTGCTTACCCCTGCCTGTCAGTGGTTCAAGTGAATATTACAGATCAAACTGGAAATCATTATGTAACTCTTGCTCAGATTCTCAGCATAACCTAAACTGATAAAATGAAACTCAAATTCATATAATTAAAATCTTGCTTGATACTTTGGAAGAAGGTAAGCACTTTGCATAAAATCCCACTACACTACAAACCTCTGAAACCAGCTAGGGACCACCTGCACTCACACTTAGCAAGTACCAACATGAAGGGGACTCAAGTCATTGAATTCTACCATAAACAAACTCATCCCAAGAAACAAAAATCTAAAGTGAGGGTTTTTACAGGGAACATGCCCACTACCAGCCTACCACCCATGTGAGGAGCTTAACCCACACAACCCCTGAACTTATACATATGCCCAAGTGCATATAAAGGTAATATTACATTTTTGCTTTTTCAGTCTTTCTGTCTCTTTTTTCTTTACTTTTTCTAGTTGACTGGTCACAGATTCAAACAGTTTGTATTCCTTTTGCAGTCAGTTAAATGAGGGATGCCCCTGCCCCTAATCCCATCCCTATACATTACTTTGCAAGAAATCCTTTTCCTAACAGTAGGACTACACAAGACACACACACACACACACACACACACGTGCGTGCGTACGTGCACACATACACTGTTACTCGCTAAGGCCAAAATATTTGGTATATCTGAAAGTTACAGCATTAGCACAAATAGCCACTTCAAGTAACCAAAAGTTCTTTTCCTAAAATACATGTTCATTTGGCATTTGGTAAACCCTACACCTGACAAATCATGTATTAAGTAATAAGAGAGAGCAGTACAGTCTTTTGCAAAGCAAACCATATATATGTCAAACATCAAACATCAAACAAGGAGGCATAAAGCAAAGACTGCATCAACAAACTCCCAGAACTAGAACTGAAAAAAAACTGCTATACCAATTATAAGCTTTTGGCAGTGCAAAGTGTAGGAGCACCGTGCTAATGTGCATACCTGAAGCTAGACCCTCCCGATCACCAATATATAGTACTTGTGTGTATATATGTGCAACTGTGTCTTTGTGTGTGCATGTGTGTACATATGAGTGTGCGCATTTATGTGTTTGTGTGTCTATCTGTGCATGTGCATACATATGACTGTTTGCATACATGTATTTATGTGTGTGTGTGCTTGTCTGTGTGCATGTGTGTGTGTGTGTGTGTGTGTGTGTGTGTGTGTGTGTGTGTGTGTGTGTGTGTGTGTGTGTGTGTGTGTGTGAGTGTGTGTGTGTGCGTGGTGTGTGCTTTTGTGTACATATGAGTGTGCATGCATGTGTGTGCGTGTTTGCATATGTGTGTGGCTGTCTGTATACATATGTTCATTTGTGTGTGTGTGTGTGTGTGTGTGTGTGTGTATGCGCTTGTGTGCATGTGAGCTTATACATACATGTGAAGAGGAAAATAGTAACATGGGAACACGGTAATAAAGTTTTTGGAAGGCCACTAGGTCATAAGCCTTAGAAGTGACCCTGTGATACTTCAGACATTACTGTTCTTTGCAGGAGCAGCTGAAATAGAACTGCCAGAAGGGGAGAAAAAGTTTTTTTTCTTAAAGATAGAAAAAAATGAATGTAAAAGGGAAGTAATTCATTACAGGATAGTAGGTAAAGCACATCTACAGAAGGTAAGAGGACTTTTTACAACAAACACTAAAGCACTGAATATGTGCATTCATACATTTGTTTTTTAGCTCTGTAGTTTACAGGAAGAGAAATAATTATATTTGAATCCCATAGTCATTAACACACTTTCAGCATGCTGCCTGCTACCTATCCAGTGTCACTGAAAAGCACTGTTGTTCTATAAATGCTATACCATCGGGTGTCATTTATTTTGTACAGGCAGTTAAATCCATGTCCAGAAGCAATAAAAACCATACAAAATATCCTGTAATGTGGAAAGCAGCAAATCTGTTAGACGACCTTGAATGCATAAACAGTCTTCTAGACATTGAGGAGACTGTGACAGGCAGCTGTTCAACTCTTTAAATCTGTGTGTGGAAAGAATCTAGCTTGTTGGTATCACTGCATAACACAATTGCGGTCATTTGTTACAGTGTTCTGTAGCTGATAATCACTGTTAACTGCTAAAATGATCAGCTGGTGTTCACAGTCAATTAAATGATATTAAAAGTTTGGAATGAAAAGTTCCCAATCTGTTAACAACCCCAGAAAGCTACAAAACAGCAAAGGGTCTGCTTTTATAAGTTTTAAGTGCATGTATCATAACATAAGTACACATTCTGAAGGGAGATGGTCCCAGAGTCACTGCAAAATGTTATAGGCCCATCCAGCTTGGTGGTCAGCAGAATGGGACTATTTCACTCATTTTGAGATTCTTCTATGATCTCAAGTTTAACTATTTTCTATTCATCATCCCTAACTGCTTGGCACTTGGAGTCTGGTATCTAATGTAGTTCCAAATTTACTTTCTCACAAGGCATACATTCTGTTGTTGTTGTGTCTTTCGGCTTTTCCCGGTTAGGGGTCGCCACAGCGGAACTCCGGTCCGCTAATGATTGGTAGTTGATTTTTACATGCCAAGTTACCAGCCCTAACACACAACCTTCAACGAAGGTACGCCCATTCACGCACGTCTCCACGCAGAAGACGCTCTAGCTGAGAATCGAACCGGACAGCGTCTTACTGTGAGGCGACAATGCTACACATTCTGCACTGTGTTGAATTAAAGTGACACTTTAAGTAACTCTAAGAATATATTTTTTATTCCTAAGCACAAATTCCACTGCTCCATGTTTTGTAGACATTATTTTAATTTCAGGACATGCTATAGGAACCTTAACATTTTCTGCATATAGACCTACTACAGAAACTTAATTTTTTCCCCAAGACTTCAAAGCATTTTGATTGTATAACTGCTCTGACTCTTTTTTTTTTTTTTTTTGTTTGTCTCACTTTATAAATTATTTCACTTACTTTTCTACAACTTCAAACAGTCTTTGCCACTTCACAAGGAATTTATTTTCAGCAGTGGATACTCACACAAGCACTTTAGCTCCTGGCATGAATTCTCTGAGGGAATCAGTTTTGTTTTATGTCTTATGCGCTCTCTCTCTCTCTCTCTCCCTCTCTCTCTCTCCCTCTCTCTCACTCTCTCACTCACTCACTCTCTCTCTCTCTCTCTCTCTCTCTCTCTCTCTCTCTCTCTCTCTCTCTCTCTCTCTCTCTCTCTCTCTCTCTCTCTCTCTCTCTCTCTCTCTCTCTCTCTCTCTCTCTCTCTCTCTCTCTCTCTCTCTCTCTCTCTCTCTCTCTCTCTCTCTCTCTCTCTCTCTCTCTCTCTCTCTCTCTCTCTCTCTCACTCTCTCTCTCTCTCTCTCGCTCTCTCTCTGTTGTTTTACTATAGGCATTATAGTTTTTAACCTGTGTAGGTACGAACTGTGTTCTATCACATTTTACTCACCCCAGATTTCTCTTACTATAGCTAGCAAGTCACAGGTCTACCATACATACAGCAGTTTAAATGGTGCAAGTCCATTTGAGGCTTATATTGACTCCCTTGTAGCCAAAGAGAAGATATGGAAGCAGTTAGTTTCATTTTCTCCAGTGTACTTGTATAGTCTTTATAACATAGACTTTAAAGTTTTATCAAAGCCCTAGCACATCTGTTTGTGAGGAATGAATAGAGAAGCCTTAAGCTGTTTTGCTTTAAAAAAACTGACTAAAGTTCATACATTACTCTGTGCATGAATGGGATGCCCTGGTTAGTAAAACATTTACTACTATAGTAGTACACCCTCAGGAAGCTTTGCTGTATAATTGCTAATTACCAAGATATAGTGACAGAGGACCCACAGTGGTGGTGCTGCGGTAGCGTTGTCGTCTCACAGTAAGATGCTGTCCGGTTCGATTCTCAGCTAGAGCGTCTTTTGCGTGGAAACATGCATGAATGGGCATACCTTCGTTGAAGGTTGTGCATCAGGGCTGGTAACTCGGCACGTAAAAATCAACTACCAATCATTAGCAGACCGGAGTTCTGCTGTGGTGACCCCTAACTGGGAAAAGCCGAAAGACACAACAACAACAACAACCAAGATATAGTGACAGCCTTTACTCAGTTTTACCAGTGGGCCCACAATATCCATTGCATGGTGCTCAAAAGGGATCTCCCCAAGGGGTAAGAGTATAAAAGGATTCTTAAACCCTGGGTTAGATGCTATCTTGTGACATTCTACACAAGCTGCTTAAAATTATATGCGCCTTTCAAAATTCCAGGCCATTAAAATCTAGCTAAAGTCATAGCTTTTGTCTTATCCATTTGTAAATCATCACAAAATGTGGCTATGCACTTACTTCAGTACACATGTTCTAAAAGACCTTGGGAATAACATCTTTCTCATTATCCATTCTCTAACTTTGGTTACCCTGTGGAACAAGCCATTTCTAAGTTCAAAGCAGAAGTAGGCAGTGGGGCTGTTCTGTTCTGTTCTCCTGTTGCTCCAGCTACCCTAGCTATCTATCACTAGCTCTTCCTACTGTACTGACTTCCCACTGGACCCTTTGTTTGAAATTGACACGGCTTACCTGGAGGTCAGACAAGTCAGTAACATTTTGTTCTGTATTTATAAATACAGGTGCAGATTTCTCTCCATCATCATTGTCATCCTGTAAAATGACAAATCACAATAATTTTATTCTCCCATGGGTACTGGTCATTTTTCTTTTTCTTTTTAGTTGTTATTTTCTTTTCTTTGCTCTTAAAGTCATGTTTTTGTTTCTGAATCTCTGCTTTGGTGTGGCAGGGAGAAGCTTAACTCACTCAAGCCTATAACGCCTTTTTTGTATACTTCCAGTTCACACTCATACCTCCTTATAGTGTCCAGAACTTTTTAGAGTTTAGCATCCTTAACTAAGTGATTTGCCAGATAATAATATGCAGTGTTAGAAAGGGCAAGGAGTTATTACAAAAGTGCACTAAGATTATCTAGGGTGCCCTGTAGTGAAGAAATTAATATTTGTTTTTCCTGTGTTATTCATATTTTCATATTTATGTTCATATATTCATAACTGAGAGACCTACATTTTATTGAGGCATATGGTGTGAAACACCAGTATGGAAGATAGGACAATTCAGTGAAAATCGTATTTTATATCACACTATACCGTTTGTTAGTAATTATAAAAATAAGCAATATTTCCATTTGTACTTCATACTCCAAAAATTATTTGACTTACAAACTGTTGCATGACAGTAGGCGAATCCTTAGTTTTTGTTGAAGAAAACTGCATTTGACATCTGCACTGCAAGTTGCATATATCGAGGGATATCCAGTATTATTTGTATTGTTAATTATACAATTAAGCATATGTTTTATATTACTGTAAATATCTCAACAAATACACAATTTTAAAGGGACTTCTTCTTGTCATCTAAATGTTTATGTATGGTTAACAAAATATTCTAACAATAATATGTCTAGGTTGCATAGTTTTCAAGATATTATTTTTTGAGAAGGTTTTGAAAAAGTATAATTTGGGGTTCACGTGCATTATAATGTATTACAGTATTTTTGGAAAGACTGTGAATGCACTGACTGTTATTAATGTAAAGAAGACTTTGTACTGATAACATTGCTATACGTATGTTTTATTAGTTTTTATTTTTCAGAGAATATTTGCATTTCTTTGTCTTGTGCTTTTAACTTTATTTTCCAGAAAATGCTGAGGAATGCAAGGCGTGTGTAGTCTGCTAGAGATGTGGGATTCTCCATTCACAGCGGTGTTAATGAGTTAAAACTCTGTTTACATTCCCCTCTCCCTTTTTCTTCTGTATGAATCTCATCCGTCTCTTCCTCAGGTTTTATATGCATTTCCCATAGTGTGTTCTTAATGCTTAGCTTTTCCTTGTCAGTTTTGACATTGACTTATTTTATTGCTTTTACTGCTACAGCCTTTTGGTAAGACTCATCTTCCCCATCAGCCTCTATACTGATTTCTTCTTCCTGTTCTTCTTTCCTTCTTTTTTTATAGCTTTTGGAAACTATTGGCAAAACTCACTGTCAAATGTATCTAGTCCTTTCACCCAGAGACAGATCTTAAGTCCTTTGATGGTGTTTAGAGCTTCTCTCCTTTCTTTAATGAGGCAATGTACTTCTGTCAATATATATGATTGAACCTTCCTCCCATGACTTCCATAGTTATTTAAACTGGGAAGAAGTATTGACCAGTTATCACATCATGTTTTCACTTTCATAGTGGAATTACTGAGAGCAGTTGTGTCTTTCGGCTTTTCCCGGTTAGGGCTCGCCACAGGGGAACTCCGGTCCGCTAATGATTGGTAGTGGATTTTTACGTACCGGGTTAATACCAGCCCTGACGCACAACCTTCAACGAAGGCACGCCCCATTCACGTATGCCTCCACACAGAAGACGCTCTAGCTGAGAATCGAATGGGACAATGTCTTGTTATGAGGTGACAACGCTACTGCAGCACCACCACTGCAGTCCCTTCTCTGCCTACATTATAAAGTATTGCTTTTTGTCCCAATGTGCTCATAGTGCTTCAGCTTTCCATTCGCTAGTTGTTTTATGTTTACAAACTCATTGTACAATAACTAATGTTATCATGCTCCCCATGTCCAGCAAACCTTGCATTTATTTTCCCTGTAGCACAACATTGCAATCGACAAGTTTAGTAACAGCAGTGATAAAAAGAAAATATTATCCTTCTAGTAGTCAAACCGTCAGCATTTTCACATTCTATAGACTCAAATTCCATTTTGGATACATCTTCTTCGCTAGCATTAACAGTTTTTACAGGTATAGTGCTGCTGCTACTAACCACAATTCTTGACTACACTCTCTTTCCTTTTCTACAATATTTAAAATATAATTATTCAGAATGTAACATTTTCTTCTTGATTGCAGGCAATGCGGCAATCTTAGGTAGAGGCATATTATTAGCCCTTGGTGCATATAAGTCTGGCTTAATATTTGCCCTTTCAGTTACTATCAGACATTCTACTGAAATAACTAGCTGTTCAGAAGACTTAGCATCACTGTGGAATACCCATTTTCTTAAGCTATTTTTATTTACATTTGATCTTCCTCTCAAAATTTTCTACCAGTCTCATAAATCTTGACTGCTCTTTCAATTTTCTGTTCAACACCCATGTTGGTTATCCATTCCATGGTTGTACAACCTCTTCTGTGGAAAGAATTTATAGAGATCCAGGGAATAGTAGTTCCCTAAAATGTCCTGTCTGTTCCCCTTCCCCTCCTACGCTGTCCTTCTTATTAAAGATGATGCCCCTCATATCTCCCAAACATTATCTTATGTTCCAACATCATGCCCCCCATCTCTTCATGTCTCTAGAGTGAATGGCTCCAGCTCCTCTAGTCTTAAGTCCTAGTTTTCCCCCTCCATCATATGTACCCTTCTGTTGACTTTCCCCTGTAGTGCTTCCAAAAGCTTGCTGTCACTTTTCTTGTAGGATCTTCAGAGGAGTGCAGCTTACTCACAGTTTGGTTTGACCAAGGACCCAGTGGAATGAACACATTACCTTTTTGTTTTTACAGTTTGTCATCTAAGGATATACCTCTATATTTTGTTGCAGCTATCCTCACCCTTCCAGCCTGTTTTTGGTGGTCCATTCCTGGTATGATCAGTACCTCCATACCATTTTCATGATGTATTCCCTAACACTGATACTTCACACTAGGGTCACTGCTGCTCAAGTGTAACACCTTGTATTTATCTCAGTGGAGACTCAATAACCACCTTTCTGCCAGTCTGTCAGTCTTTCTAAATTCTTCCTTATACTCTACCCCATCCTGTACTGCTGCAGCTTACATTTATACTATCGACATATAATTTATATTGTTCTCTTTTTCCCTCAGATATATCTGAAACACTGAAGAATACCAGAGCGAAGACTAACTCCAGTGGTTCCCCACTAGTTATTTTCCTTATTCCGTGTATCGTCTCACTCTTCACTGCCCTCTGTGTCCTTACCTTCAACCATTCAGCAGTCCAGTCCCTTAGTTGGTTTTAAACATCTATTTGAGTCTGCATTAAAGGCTTTGCTGAAGCCAAGGTACACTACATCAACTGATACTTCCTTATTAAGTTCACCTGTGACCCAGTCACATGACTGGATTAGATTTTAGTTACGGCTTCTTCTTGCCATAAACTTGTGCTTGTTTGCTGCCCTGAAGAATGCTGTCCTCCAGGAAAGCAAACAGGCTTCCCATGAGTACTTCCTCCATTACTTTCTTGTCACTGTTGTTAAGCTAATAATGTAGTTCCCTAGATGTTTACTTTACCTTCCTTCTGTAATGATACAATCTTCCTGTGCACCAGTTATAGCATTTTTGTGTTGGCCATTGGTCTACTGAACTACATCATGGATTTTTTTGTATACTGGCCTTATTCTGATGACTCTGGGAGGTAGCAATTCTGGCCATTGTGCTTTATCATCCATAAGGGCAGCTAGTTTCCTCTATGTCTCTTCCTTCTCAGGCCCTGCATCTGCAGACTTTTATTCCCACTCTGTCCTGCCTACCCCTCAGCATGGTACCTTCCATTTCTTTTCCTCTGTGAGACTGGATCAAAGCATTCATTTAGCACCTCTGTGTTTTCCAGTTTTCTGTGATTTCCTTTCCATCTTTGCTCAACATAGCCTGGACTACCCTTCCCTTTTCCCCTTTTGCTATATACCTACAACATTCCTGCTTCCTTTCCTGTTCCCTTTTGCAAATTCACTTTTAACTTGCTCTTTTTCAGGCCTCCCTTCTTCTACAGTGCCGCCTCCAATCCCAATCACTTTCCTTTCCTTTCCTTTCCTCTCCTTTCCTTTCCTCTCCTTTCCTTTCCTTTCCTTTCCACTCCTTTCCTCTCCTTTCCTTTCCTTTCCTTTCTACTCCTTTCCTCTCCTTTCCTTTCCTTTCCACTCCTTTCCTTTCCTCTCCTTTCCTCTCCTTTCCTTTCCTTTCCACTCATTTCCTTTCCTTTCTTTTACTTTCCTTTCCTCTCCTTTCCTTTCTTTTTCCTTTCATTTCCTTTCATCTTCTTGCCGATCCTCTTTTCTCATTATTTCTATTCTCACATTTCCATATAACTGCATTCATCTTCTCTTTTTGTTTCTTCCTGAAACCATCCTCTGCACTCCAAACCTGTTACCCTCTCAGTTTTCTTTTAGTATTCTATTTCATCACTAACCCACTTCACGGTTCTGCAAAATTCACTTTCCTAAAATCGCCACATTACTTACTTCAAGATCATATTTTTATCATTCCACCAACTCTAACCTAAAAAGCAGAATGATCACTGTTTGTTAATAGCACCTTAGCTTTGAGATAAGTGATCATCTATGTCTTAATAGAAGCATATTTAGAATTCCATCCTTTCTGTTACACGGCTTCAGCATTTGGCTGAACCATTTACAGTCAAAAACTTCAATCAGCTCCTATTCCTATTCAGTTCTGGAGGTCATGGTCTGCCAGTCTGTTCTTGTCAGGTTTAGACACCTTTGCTTCTTCGCATCTGTCCCTGGCATAGAGCTGGTATCTCTGTCAGGTTTCCATTATCCTCCAAGCAGTTTCACACCCTTTTGACTTAGCCATTGCAACATCCAGTCACTTGACTCCCTAATTATCTGTTTCCACAGTGTGAAAGCTGACAGTATAGATAATACCCCTAAGGATGCCTCCTCCAACCCCCTGTTTTGGTGTCTTTCTGCTACCTCCCTAGCCCTAAGTGCTACCACTGCACAGTTTTCCTCTGACAGGTCAGTGGTCCCACATGCACAAAGAGCAACATGCATGCACCCCTCCACCTTAGTGACCTTGTTCACCAGATTGTCTTTGTCTTTCTAAGTCTAAACCACAAGACTGATTTCAATGAAATCTGGGATTTTGTTTCTCTCTTGTCCAGCTTTTGGTCACCTTGGTGAGTGAGTTTCCAGGGATCAAAACTGTCTTCTCAGTCCCCATGCCACAACTCTTGTTATCTAAACCTTTGTCTATCCACTAACATTACACTACAACCCTTGTCACTGTCTGTGTGGCTGGTTCTTTGTTCTGCATCAGCTCCTTTGTCCTCATCCTTACTGTACTCTTCCTACATTCCTACTTCCCCCTCTCCATTGTTGTGCTCTGCTCTTTCACCATCTGCCCTGCCTTTCTGACTGAGCATCTTTCCCTGCATACTTCCATCCTGCTCTCCTTGTGGTGTTGGCTCTCACTGCTACCTCTGGCTTTAGTTTTCCTTTGGCACTTGTAACTGCTGTCTGCATCTGTCCTTCCAAATTTGCTTCCTTCTGCTTGTCTTCCCTTTTGTAGCTCCATCTGTCATTTTCTCTTATTGTATTCGACTCATAGGTTCATAGGTTCATAGGTAGGTACTAGGCTATCAGCCCTGGGGCCTCTATAAGCCTAGCCAAAAAGGTTCCCTGGCTTTCGCCACCCAAGAAAATTATTTTCCTGTGCCCCTGTGAAGCAGTGCTGCAGAAGTGATCCCTGGGGTGAATTTTCTATTTCCCGTCCAGTCGTCAAGATTTTTCTTAAAGAAGGCCAATGAGTGTTGCTTAACATGAATGGGTAGTTTGTTCCAGAGTATGGGAAGTCTCTGGGACAGGAATCTATCTCTCCAGCATGTTCTGTTTATTGTGGTGACAAGGTTTAGGTCTCTGGAGTATGTGGTTTGGAGAGATTGGGATTTCTTTAAGTGTAGCATGTCCAACAGCTCTGGGTTTGACATAGCTTTGTATGTTAGGCAGAGATTGTCCCTGAGTAGGTGATATGCAATGGAGTAGAGTTGGAGTTTTTTGAGGCGGTCTGCATATGGCATCTGTTTGAGGCTGGTAATCCTCTTAGTGAGGTATTTCTGTGGCCTTTCCAATTGTTGTAGGTGTTTTGTGAGATACATGCCAAACGGGGAGTTGTACTATATAATGGGTCTGATGAAGGATGAGTAGAGAGGAACAATGACCTCCTTTTTTCTACAGAAGAACCCTTTTGTGATGAGGTGTGCCATGTAATAGGATCTCCTGACTACTGTAGCAATGTGGTTATCAAAGGAGAGACTATTGTCCACCTGTGTCTTGAGGTCTCTTATCACACTTTCGGTGTTTAGTGAGCTACTGCCTATGTGGTAGTTCATGGGTACCAATTTTTTTCCCAAAGGGGATGACAATGCACTTCTTGGCATTGAGCTTGAGGCCATGACTTTGACACCAAGCATCTGTCTCTGTGAGGCCCTTTTGAAGAATGTCTCCATCATTAGGTGATTCTATTATGGCTCCCAGTTTGTAGTCATCTGCAAACTTTGTGAGTCAAAGACCTTCTGTGTTGGCCTGCACTTCAGAGAAGTAGATGCCAAATAGGAGAGGACCCAGGACCGAACACTGTGGTACTCCACTCATCACTGGTCTGAAGTCAGACTTGGAGTTGGCTACTTTCACTTTGTGGGTTCTGTCACTGAGCCAGTTGGCCACCCATCTTGTGACATAGGAATTTATGCCCAGTTTAGTGAGTTTATCTATAATTCCAGAGTGGGGGATGGTATTGAAAGGCTTGGTGTGGTCAAGATAGACTGTGTGTACTACCTTGCCCTCATCTATGGCTTTAGTGACTGCTTCAAAGAAGTCAATCAGATTTAGTAGACATGATCTACCCTTTACAAACCCAAACTGAGTGGGGTCCAGGGTTTGGAGGTTGCCTACATCTTTGTTTATAAGCTCCAAGATGATATGTTCCATGGCCTTGCAGACCAGGGTCATCAGACTAATGGGGCAATAGTTTCCAGGGTCTGTGGTGGCACCCCCTTTGTGGAGTGGGATAACCGTCGCTGTGAGCCATTCACTAGGCCCATAGCTTGAGGCAAGGCTATGACTGAACATGGTAATTAGGTGGTGTGCCAGTTCGTTCTGTAGTTCATGCAGTACGCAGCCTGGGATGTTGTCTGGTCCCATGGATGCTGTGTTCTTGGCTTTGGAGAGTGCGGTCTTTACTTGTTCATTCTTGATTACAGGGGCTTTGCATTCTTCTGGTATTAAGATAGGCCCTTTGGAGGGTAAGAGCGGGGTAAGGTTAGCACTTAACCTATCTGCCAGGATGTTGGCAACATCAGTTGGGTCTGTATATTTAGTGCCATTGTGCTGTAACTCAGAGCACTTCTGAGTGTTGCCATTGAGATTATTGACATAGCTGTAGAATGCTTTGTGGTTGTCTTTGGAATCAGTGGTAATTTTATTTTCATAACTGGCTTTGGAGGATTTTATGAGAGATCTCAGCTTCTTGCTGAGGCTGACCAGGGAGTTCCTACAATATTGGGATTTTATTCTTTTTTGCAACAGCTTCTTCCTTTTGTTGTAGAGTTTGTTTATGGCAGGAGACCACCAGATTGGCTTACTTTTTTTTGGAGGATATCATCTTGGTTCTGTTGGGGATGGCACGATCCATGTACTCATGTATGTGCTTATACAGTGCATTTGTGTAAGATTCAGCAGTCATACCTCTATTTTCCATCTGCATGGGTGTCGTGAAGTTTTCCACTTCATAGGTTCATAGGTTGGTACTAGGCTATTGGCCCTAGGGCCTATACAAGCCTAGCCATAACAATTCCCTGGCTATTTCTTTCCACACCTGGACCCCTGTCTAGCAGGGTGACTGACGTGATCCCCGGGGTGAATTTCCTTTCTCCCATCCAATCATCAAGGTTCCTTTTGAAGAGGGTCTAAGAGGCGCTCTGCTTGACATGTATGGGCAGTCCATTGCAGAGTCTGGGGAGTCTCTGGGTCAGGAACCTATCTCTCCAGCATGTTTTGTTTATTGTGATGACAAGATTTAGATCCCTGGAGCGTGTGGCTCTGAGGGATTGGAATTTCTTTAAGTGCAGCATGTCCAACAGCTCTGAGTTCGACATGGCCTTGTATGTTAAGCAGAGTTCGCCTCGGAGTAAACGATATGTGACAGACTATAGCTGGAGTTTTTTAAGGCAGTCAGCATAGGGCATCTGCTTTAGGCCTGTGATTCTTTTAGTGAGGTATTTCTGCGGCCTTTCCAGTTCTTGCAGATGTCTTGAGCGGTACATACCAAATGGGGCATTGTATTCTATAATGGGTCTAATGAGGGATGAGTACAGTGGGACAATGACCTCCTTTTTTCTGGATGAAAAGCCCTTAGTGATGAGGTGTGCCACATAGAAGGGTTTCCTGACTGTTGTGGCAATGTGGTTATTGAAGATGAGACCACTGTCCACCTGTGTCCCTAAGTCTCTTATCACACTTTTGGTGTTTAGTGTACTGCCACCTATGTGATAATTCATGGGTACATGTTTTTTCCCCAAAGGGGATAACTATACATTTCTTGACATTGAGCTTGAGCCCATGGCTCTGGCACCAAGCATCTGTTTCTATAAGGCTCTTTTGCAGAGTATCCACATCATCTGGGGATTCAATATTGGCTCCCAGTTTGCAGTCATCTGCGAACTTTGTTAGCCAGAGTCCCTTAGTGCTGGCCTGCACTTCAGAGAAGTAGATGCCAAACTAGAGAGGTCTCAGGACTGAACCCTGAGGTACTCCACTTGTCACTTGTCTGGAACTGGATTTAGAATCATCTACTTTTACAGTGTGGGTTCTGTCAGTAAGCCAGTTGGCAACCCATTGAGTGACATAGGGATTAATGCCCAGCTTAGTAAGTTTATCTATGATTCCAGAGTGGGGGGTGGTGTTAAAGGCCTTGGCGAGGTCCAGGTAGGCTGTGTGGACTGCCTTACCTTCGTCCATGGCTCTGGAGACTGATTCGAAGAAGTCAGTGAGGTTCAGAAGACGAGATCGGTCCTTCACAAACCCAAACTGGGTGGGGTCCAGTGTTTTAAGGTTGCCAATGTCTTTGTTTATAAGTTCCATGATAATACATTGCATGGCCTTGCAGATCAAGCTCATCAGACTGATGGGGAGGTAGTTCCTGGGATCAAAGGTGGATCCCGACTTGTGGAGTGGGATAACTGTAGCTGTGCGCCACTCAGTGGGCACGAAGCCTGAGGTGAGGCTATGATTAAACATGACACTTGGGTAAGGTGCCAGTTCATTTTGTAGTTCATGTACAACCCAGGATGTCATCTGGTCCCATGGATGCTGTATTCTTAGCTTTGGAGAGTGCATTTTTTTACCTGTGTGGCCGTTATTACCAGAATTTGGCAATCTACCAGTACTGAGATGGGCCATTTAGGGGGTGAGAGGGGGGTGAAATTGGCACTGAATCGATCTGCCAGGATATTGGTAATATCCATGGGATCAGTATATTTAATGCCATTTTGTTGTAGCTCAGAGCAGATCTGAGCATTGCCATTTAGATTCTTGACATAGTTACAGAATGCCTTGTGGTTGTCTTTGGAATCTTTGGCAATTTTATTTTCGTAACTGGCTTTGGAGGATTTTATGAGGGATCTCAGCTTCTTACTGAGGCTGGTAAGGGAGTTTTTTGCATTCTGGGATTTTCCTCTTTTCTGCAACACTTTTTTCCTTTTGTTGTAAAGTTTGTTTATGGCACGGGACCACCAGATTGGCTTCCTTTTTTGAAGGAGAGCATCTTGGTTCTATTTGGGATGGCACGATTCATGCATGAGTCAATGTCTTAAGAACATGAAGTTGTCTTTGAAGTAGTTCTTGCTAGTGGTTTCCTTAATGGGAGGTGGGGGTGGGATATGGATGTCTAGGGTGATTAGTTTGTGGTCGGATCTGACCAGCGAGGGGTTGACCTGTGGCGTGGAACACCGGTTACCCATGTTGGTAATGACCATCTAAACTTTACTCCTCTGATGGCCTCTTCTCGTGTACTCTTGTCCTATGACCTCCTGTTCCTCCCACTTCATCTTGTCTACTGGCTTCCTATTGCCTCCTAATTTTCCAGTCCCACTTTATCCTTTCTGATTTGACTAGCCAACCGCTAACATTGCTACTTCTCATATTCTCCCACAAAGCTCCCCTATTCTGCTGTAAACCACACCTTCTCTACCATCCTAAAACTGCCTGTTCCAAGATGCTAGTCTGCATCCTCAGCACCTCACAATTCTGTTTCCAACTAATTTCATCCCGCCTTTCAAGTCTCCATGTTTTCCAATTATTGGACATCTCTACAGACATAGATTTTATGCATTGTTTTACTAGCATTCAGTCTCATGTTTAATGTCTGCCCTGTTAAACAATGCAAGTTATTACTTATGTTTTACCAAACACCTTGGTTGGAAACTGTACCATTCTAGCTGCACAGACCTGCAGAAAACACAAACTTCTTCTTGTCATGATTGCAGGTAGAACCTTCAGTCATTAGAAGAATACAGACTGTTTATGAACCATGAATGAACTATACAGATGTCCTACGCACCCTAACACCAAACAAACAAAGTGTTTGCAGAAACTACTAGGAGAGTGAGGAAACAAAAGTTTAAATTGATGACAAAACCCCCAAAATGCATACTGTAGCTAATTGATCTTATCAGACAATACTAGAAGGTTTCAGGCTCTGTATTGTACACAAAGCATTATCTCCTTCTGCAATGCCAGTTATTGTGGTGTCGGGAAGGCCAAAATAATCTAATCCAGCTGTTGGAGGGTTTTCTATACTATTGGAGGTTCTTAGGGATGGATGTAGACCCCCTGTCAATATTCCAGCAGGCGTAAGTGGGGTATGTTGTATTGTTAAAATGATAGCATGACGGGCATAGCCATTTCTACTGACAAGTTATCCCGCATTCCATTTTATTGGCCTGGTATCTGGCTGGTGCTGGGCTCTGAATGATGTATAGACCCATAAAATATATTTACACAGAGTAGCTGTTATAATGTTGGTAGCTATGAATCACATAGTCACATCTACCAGCATAATATTGTGCCATATAAGAGACATCTTTCTGTTATGTGAATCACACACTCTTATCTATGTGACATCTCAGCATGGAATGGCTTTGGAGTGCTGTATCATAGGAAAGTACAAATCTATTGCATACTCAGATTCATTCTCACTAACATCTCTTGGAATTTGTAACAAGTGGTACAGTGGTATAGAGGTTTGATGCCTAGAGTACTCCACAAACTAGTGCACCTCCATGGTCTGTGAAGGGGATGCAGAATGTTTTCCATTCTCCCTCTTGCAAGCACATCACAATGCAGTCAGTAAGTAATGTCATACCAGTAGAATGCCTGCATTTGACCATGCTGGGGATTCAGGTCAGAGAAGAAGGGATGCTACACTACTGAGGTATTCAAATAACTTATGGTCCGTAACCATTACTATGAATGTAGCTGAGGCTGCTATGCTCTGATAGGGTCTACCTGTTATGTAGTCCTGCTTGGTGATACCTCAGTGTGCAGGAGATATCAGGAGGTGTAGTACTGCCTAAGGTATCCACAAGTATTGTATACCCAGCCATCAGCCCACCTGAGAGTCAGGCATTCTGTACCACATGGAATGTCTGCATGCATCTCTGTTTCATCTGTGAGTTCTTCAGTAGGGGTGCTACATGACTGAGGAGTCTATACATTGCATACTCCCACCAAACAGTACCGCCTGCAGACTGTGTACACACTGGTTTCACCACTGAGTTTATAACTGGTCTCTGCACATTGCACACTGTCACCTAGTGGTATCACATTCAGAGATAGCTATAATCTCAGGCTAAATATGTCAGTAGGACAGAGGTCTGTTTAGGACTTGCAGGCAATTATATGTGCATGGAACATTTTTTCTCTCCCCTGTGAATGTTTAGATTAGTTTTTCAGATGCTTCAGAGAACTTTGAACACTATGATGACGCATACTTTCAGATATGTTTGCTATTCCAAGAAAATAAAACTAGTTCTTTTCTGTGTGTTACAAAAATGAAAAATAAATTCCAGACCTTATTGTCAAGTACTATAAATCTTTTTATTAAACTTTTTCCTTAATGAGTCAAGACAGCATCTGATCTCAGCATGCTTTATATAATCAACACCATTCTCCTCCCAAGCCCTATCTGCAAAGAATACAGAACTATTGTCAAATCTGTCAACGTATGAAAGATGTTAGACTTCTGCTGAGCTGCATGCATTGTTTTACCAAATTCTTTTCAGTTATATTTTAATAGTAATAGGGCAACAAAATGAAAACATCAGTCTGACAGTGGGATCATGAAATCCACACTGAGGTGACCCCATTATTATTTTTGCTTATGAAAAACGTTGACACTGTGTTTATTATTCTGTTAAATGTTTAATTCTTCTTTCTACCTGAGAACTAGAATCCAGGTCTTTAATTGCCATGATCTCTGTTTCCATTTACTTTGTAGCATCACATAGTTTTGTCCCTTGTTTGTAACAACTGGTTAAAAGATTGCCAGAACCTATACATAATACAGAGCATTTTATTGGCAATAAACATCAGACTGTTATTTCATTCCAAGAGATACTTTAAGGGGCTCTGAAATTTGGAAAGGGAATGTGTAGCACTGACAATAGACGTAATATGCAGTCCTCAGAAAATCTGCCTAATCAAACTTTAGAAATTTAGAAGTCTGGGTAGTAATAAATCTTAAATCACTGGAATTAATACAGAAAGTTGATAATTTTTAATTCAGGCAATCATAGTTTGAAAAGTGTGGCATTAAAACTTTATAACATCAAGTGTATTGAGAGTCTGGCACAGAGGTACTGTTTTTTTTCAATACTTTTAGAGTTGTTTAATACCTTCCAAATTGTTCAGTATGTTTGAAACTGTTGTGTACATTCTGTTGAAAAGTTGTTCAGTATGGTTGTAATCAGGACACAGGAGGACACAAAGGGCACATTTGTGCTAGTCCCTGCTGAAGTTCCCATCCCTCCCAAATGGAAAAGGTGCACCAGAGGCCACTGGTAAGCCCTTCATGTCACAGGTGGATCTTCATCAACATGCAGAGCCAGGGCACTGCTGTGGTCCCAGCACTTGGTGTACGGACCGGTGTAAGGCCTGGTGGTTACTGTTGCACTACATCCTTCTCCATGGGTGTCTCTGCAAAAAATGCATTTGAGAAAAACAAAGCAACAAAGGAAAATAACTAAAAAAGAAGACAATGACAAAGGAAAAGAGAGCAGAACCAAAAATAACAATGGTCAGTATGATGTAATATACCCTCATATGTCAGGGCCTGGAAGGAAAGAATACATGAAGAACGTGTGTGTGTGTGTGTGTGTGTGTGTGTGTGTGTGTGTGTGTGTGTGTGTGTGTGTGTGTGTGTGTGTGTGTGTGTGTGTGTGTGTGTGTGTGTGCACAATGGGCAATGAAACAAGATAAAAAATAACCAAACTGTACAAATGGAATGAATAACCCAGTCGTTTAAAACAAGTGGATATGAAATTGCCATTTATGATGCGGCAAACGCAGGGATGTGTGGCACAGGCTGACATAAAAAAACATGTCTGGCCATAACAATATGAACCAATAATGGACAAGTATTCGCTGGTGTAATAGTCCAGTTGTAAAATGATGCTTCTGTACAGCGGTACACAGCTTTATGACAGTTGTCACTCCCATGCTATTCCTGGAATAACTGTCATAGTGAAGGACAGTGGCACACATACAACTACATTATAAAATGGCCATCTGCCAAGATTAATGAGCATCTCTATAATGGGGATCCCATACCTATGAGGCACTGAACAATAAAATGCTAAAGAACTACAAAGTAGGAAAAAAAGCCTAATTGCACTGGTACACCCAATGTCAGTACTACTTGGTTGCAAATGGTAACATCAGGAATAACTGGCACAAGTAAGAAGAGACAATGCCCCCCTTATTACCTACACCCAGGGAAGGAATTCTCCCACTGCCCCATCCTCGATATACAATAGCTTCCATGCACAGTATCATTAGTTACCTTAATTGATCTAATAATGTTCAATGTATTTTATTTTACTAATTCTGAAATCTAATAATGTACTATTGCATCCTCTTTTTTAACCGTTTTTTCCTTGCACCATTACATTTCTTTTCTTTATAAAAAGCTGCCCCTTAGGAATATTGCACTTACTATGAGCAAGGTGATGACTTTTAAAATACAGCAGATTTTCCCCATTAGAGGGTTTATTAATTACTTTAGTGCGCAAACCATTTTTTCTGGGTTTAGTATTGACATTTCAAATCCGCTTCTGTCGACCGTTTAGAATGTCAACCCGAAATGTAGAATTCGGAATGCTGAAAAGTAAACCAAAGCGAAAATGAATATATCGACAATCACCTCCTGCTATGCACATTAATGTACTGTTAAACTGTACAGTCAACGGTACATTAATTCTACTATTTTTGCACCTCCACACCCCGTGCACATTAAATATAAACTTGCAAAGCACGTCTGTAGCATGAGCCACAACAATAACAGCACTTTCAGGGGTGTGTAACAATTGTTACACATCCTTAAGCACTGCTACTCTTAGGACTCATGGAAGGGACATTCCTTAATTCTCAGTTGTCCCTGAATATCTTGGCTCTTATTTTCAGTGTCCACAGGAATTTGCAGACATCAGTCTGTAAGTAACTTATTAATTAAATTAAAGCCGAATTTAAAAATTGTCCTTGACTTTTTCTTCCAATTATATTTGCTTGCTCTCTATGCAACAGCACTTGCTAAGTGCTTTTCAGTCTGCAGTTTTTGGTAAGACAGATTCCCAGTCATCTGAATGAATGACCGTGTTCATCCAGGTATGACACATCATGTTGGGAGTGAGGCTTCAATATTTTTCTGACAACCTCAGAAAGGTAGCTTGAACACTATGTAGGCCAGATGGTAACACCATATTCTGAAATAAAATGTCAGGGTTTTGAAAAACTGTTTTTGCTTTGGCAGAGGGGGTAAGATTTATCTGCCAGCATCCCTTCATCAAGTAGGCTGTTGTAAAATATCTTGTTATTTCCATGCTTTTTCTCGACAGCTAAACTCTGGCCGTGGGATAGTTATCAGTGTTTTTGAAATGTTATTTCATTTCTTAAAGTCATTACAGAATCAAAAGCTTATATTACGTTTAGGGCCTGGTAATGCTGGGCTGCTCCATTCACTTTGTGATTCTTCTATTATTCCTAGTATTAACATTTTTGGAACTTCTTACTAAATGTTTTTGTGACTCTGGTAGGTCTTAGTGTAAGCTTCATTCCAGGTGCTGTCTCTATGTTATGCGCTATCAGTTGCATTTTCCAAGGCATGCCTAAGAATATTCCTTTGTTTCTTAAAAGAAAAGCTCTTGCTTTCTGCTTTTGGAATTTTGGTAAGGATTTTTCTTGCTGCAGTTCAGGTACAGATTCTCTGGTGACTCTTCTTTTAGATTTGCCTTGCAAGCTCATTGAACTGCCCATTTCTTCCCAATGTTTTAATATATTAAAGCAATATATTTGTTCTTTTTTTTTCCTGCCTATCTAACTATATAGCTCACTGGATTTAATCTTTCAGCAACCTCAAAATGCCTCTGCTACTTAGCCAAAAATTGTTTTTTGTGGAGAGCCCAATTACTAACACCTGATCTGAGCTGAATTCTTTAAGTCATGCTTTTTATTTTAAACTCATAGTTGCACCCTCTAGGCTTCCTGCATGTGCTCATTTACTAAGCTCATAACCAGCTTTAATCTGTTCTGCAAACTGACTAGTTTTCTATCACGTTTGTAAATGGTATCTTTTCTTCTTTTCAAGTTACCTTGGAAATGTTAAACAGTCCCTTTGGATGCCTGCCATACAGAAGTTCCAACTGGGGTAAACAGAGCTGAAGCTTGTAGCCCTCCTCAATTGCAAATAGTTAAATAGGGTAACAACTGGTCCAGGTTTTTACCATCTGTGTCAATAACTTTCCTTAGCAGGAACTTGAATGTTTTTTGAACTTTTTTACTAACCCATCAGTCTGTGTCTGGTAGACTGATGTCTTCCATTGTCTGACTTTAAAGCAATTGCATAAATGATGCAACACTCTTGACATAAAAGCAATGCCTTGGTCAGTAAGTGTCTCTGTGCGGATAGTCACTCTGGAGAATAATAGCTGCAATTCTTCATCAATAGCCTTAGCATTCTGTTTACATAATGGCACTATTTCTGGAAACTCTGTGGCATACTTCAGTATTACTAACAACCACACACCACACACTCTCCATAATAATACATTCAAATGTCACCTGTATAATAGTTATTGGGGGTTAAGACACTTGCAGCCAGCATAGTATACAGTTTTCTGAAATTCTGGAGAAGAAGAAGAAGAAGAACAGACATTTTCTATCTCTTTCATTAATGTTGGCCAGTAAAATCTGTCTAATGCTTTGCCTTTGTGTTGTCCATCCCCAAGTGACCTTCTACCATGTTACAATGATCTAGATTCTTTCCTGTAAGGCTTTGGCTCTTGTAACTGGTGTATGATTTCTTCCCTATCCAGTAGTTTAGTTAGAGTGGGGTAAGAGGGGCAACTGCCCCAGGTGCAAGGTGATGGGGGACACGACCGGCCACTCCCGATCACTCTTTAATGTATATGATTTTTTAAAAGCCAGTATTGCATTTGCAGTCAAACCTGAGCACTGTAGTGCTCCATGTGTAGTCTAACCTTTGTGGTCTACTATTAAAGAGCTGGAGCCGGAAGGAGGTAGCATGCATCTGGTCACCTGGTTGGTGTGCCAGTGCAGTGAGCGGACTTTTTTTGTTTGTTTTTTTGTTTTTGCTTTTCTATTGAAGAAGTGGGGCAGGAAGGAGGGACAATGTATCAGGCTACCCTGCCAGAACAAACAGTGGAAATTTTTTGCTCTTCTATTGAAAATTTGAGGCAGGAGGGAGGAGGCATTTATCTAGCCATCTAGTTAGTCTGCCAATAGAATAAGGAGCATCTGTTTTTTTTTTTTCTTTTTATAGGAAAAGTTGAGACAAGAGGGTCAGGAGCACACCCGAATGGCTCCTGCATTTCAGTAGTCCAGATACCTGATTATAGATCCTTTTTTTATCTCTTCACTTGAAAACCTGTGGTGGGCATGAATTGGGTACTGTGTGCCGGAAGCCGGTTGACATTCCTGTAGTTTTGTAAGAGTACTTTTTTGTGGTATGATCGGCTTAATATAGTAAAGGGATTTTCTTAGGCTCTTCAGTTGAACAGCTGAGGGTGTAGGATGCTGGCTCATGGTACCAGCACAGTGGACTAGTTGAGCCAGCTATGCTTCTGGCTCTAAGGGTCATCATTTAGTTGACCTTATTCCTCTATTGTTGTTTCAGTTTCTGTGCTTACATTTGTAAGTCTATGTGCAGACTTCTTTCTTGTACTGATTCATACTTGAGGGTTTTCCACTAGTTCACTTCAGATCTCTTACAGTTTCAGATTTGTTTTCTCTCACTGGGACTCCTTTTTGGTAACAGATATGATCCTTTTTACTGTCTAACCACAATCATGTTGTATCCCCTTTTGTAGACCTTTACAAACCCCTTCTTCTGCTTTTGCTTCTGGTCCTCTGTATAAGTGCCATTGTATCTATATTTATGCTGAACAGGTATGCCAAACTGCTGTTCTACCTCTTTCTTATTAAGCATGTCAGCCTTCCCCACTGTGAATATGAATTATCTTTCTTCCCACATTTTCCATAGGGCTCTGAAGTGGGAAAAATATTTTCCTGGTATTATATGTGAGTCCAATTAGAGATTACAGCCACTAGCTGTAACAGGTTCCTCCCAACCACAGTCTTCACCTGTTACCAAAGGTGTACCACCATGATCCATTCTTGCCCCTCCACTTCTCCATATTCATTAACAAACTTCCTATTGGCCTCCCACATTTCCCATGTTTCCTCTGTGCTGATGACATTGTTATTTACTGATCAGGTCAGTCTAACACCAACATTCAATGCCAACTCCAGTTGGACGTACATGAGCTCCACCAATGATTCATTGACTATAAACTACTTCTTAACCCCAACCAACCCCTCCAAGACTAAAACTATGCTTTTGGGACTCCACAGAAAATTCACCAAATACCTGACTCTTTAACTAGCTTTGACTTATACAGTCATTCCACAAAGACAACCACAACCTTCAGATACCTAGGACTGTGTCTTGATCAGCCACTAAACTTCTGTTTCTACATGGACAACATGAGAGCCAAAATACACTCCCGCCTCTTTTGGGCCAGAAAGATCCTGCCTTTTCTATCCCAACCAGGCAGAGAAGCCATTGGCAAAGGAGTTCTTTCTCAACTTGAATTGGGGCTTCCAATTTTTGCTTCTGCTTCTGCTTCCAAGAACATCTCTAACATGATCTGCCAATTCATTACACTATGCCCACCACAGCCCCCAATGGGGGGCAGTGCCCCCCACTCCCCCATTACTATATATACTAACGCCAGGGTCACACTACAGTGGTCAACAGGCCATATATAACTTTTAGTGAAATGTGTTTCAGCGAATTGTGTTTTCAGTGAATTGAGCTTTCAGTGATTTGTGCACAGTTATTTGACTTTCAGTGAATAGTCCTAGACCCATATATATATATATATATATAGAGAGAGAGAGAGAGAGAGAGAGATAACTCTGCAATGTGCAATGAAAGGAAAAGTACCACTCAAACTCTTACAACAAGAAATAAGGACAAAGTCTAAAATAATGGGGAACAAAGGCCCACAATCAGGGCCAGATTGTACTTACTGCTCATGTAAACTTAGAAAGTTGCTAGAGTAACAGGACTTGTGTTGCTATTCATTTTATGAAGGATATGAACTCTGCAACTCAAATGCATGTCATTATTTAGTGATTTCAATCATTAGTGATTTTCCAGAAAACCACTTTGAGAACAAAAATATGAGGCAAAATCTGGACAACTGAGATGTATGCCGATGGGTGAGAGTAGAGAAGAAGTTATCCTTCAGCTACAGAATCCACATAGATGGACACAATAAAATACAAAAGAATTTGCAGGACAACATTTTTAAGAAAATCAGAGCAGAGTGGAGAATGTGGCATGAGAATATGTGAATGTAAAAGACTGTAAAAATTAGATAAGAGAGTTGAGATGTGGTAAAGTAACATGATGTACCAAGGAATATGATAATGTAATAGAAAGTACCAAGGGATGCGATAATGTAACTCAGTGTACCAAGGGATGTGATAATGTAACTCAGTGTACCAAGGGATGTGATAATGTAACTCAGTGTACCAAGGGATGTGATAATGTAACTCAGTGTACCAAGGGATATGATAATGTAATACAAAGTACCAAGGGATATGATAATGTAACATGATGTGCCAAGGGATACGATAATGTAATACAAAGTACCAAGGTATGCAGTAATGTAACTCAGTGTACCAAGGGATGTGATAATGTAACTCAGTGTACCAAGGGATGCGATAATGTAACTCAGTGTACCAAGGGATGCGATAATGTAACTCAGTGTACCAAGGGATGTGATAATGTAGCGCAGTGTACCAAGGGATACGATAATGTAATACAAAGTACAAAGGGATGCGATAATGTAACTCAGTGTACCAAGGGATGTGATAATGTAACTCAGTCTACCAAGGGATATGATAATGTAATCCAAAGTACCAAGGGATATGATAATGTAACATGATGTACCAAGGAATATGATAATGTAATAGAAATTACCAGGGGATGCGATAATGTAACTTAGTGTACTAAGGGATGTGATAATGTAACTCAGTGTACCAAGGGATATGATAATGTAACATGATGTGCCAAGGGATATGATAATGTAATACAAAGTATCAAGGGATGCAGTAATGTAACTCAGTGTACCAAGGGATGTGATAATGTAACTCAGTGTACCAAGGGATGTGATAATGTAACTCAGTGTACCAAGGGATATGATAATGTAACTCAGTGTACCAAGAGAATTGATAATGTAATACAAAGTACCAAGGGATGCGATAATGTAACTCAGTGTACCAAGGGATGTGATAATGTAACTCAGTGTACCAAGGGATACGATAATGTAATACAAAGTACCAAGGGATGCAATAATGTAGCTCAATGTACCAAGGGATAGGATAATGTAATACAAGCTACCAAGGGATATGATAATGTAACACGATGTACCAAGGGATACGATAATGTAATACAAAGTACCAAGGGATATGATAATGTAACACGATGTACCAAGGGATAAGATAATGTAACTCAATGTACCAAGGATATGATAATGTAATACAAAGTACCAAGGGATAAAGGGATAAGATAATGTAACTCAATGTACCAAGGATACAATAATGTAACTCAATGTACCAAGGGATACGATAATGTAACACGATGTACCAAGGGATACGATAATGTAATACAAATTACCAAGGGATACGATAATGTAACTCAGTGTACCAAGGGATATGATAATGTAATACAAAGTACCAAAGGATATGATAATGTAGCTCAATGTACCAAGGGATATGATAATGTAATACAAAGTACCAAGGGATATGATAATGTAACACTATGTACCAAGGGATACAATAATGTAACTCAATGTACCAAGGATACGATAATGTAATACAAAGTACCAAGGGATAAGATAATGTAACACGATGTACCAAGGGATGTGATAATGTAACTCAATGTACCAAGGGATACAATAATGTAATACAAAGTACCAAGGGATAAGATAATGTAACTCAATGTACCAAGGGATATGATAATGTAATACAAAGTACCAAGGGATATGATAATGTAACACAATGTACCAAGGAATACGATAATGTAACACTATGTACCAAAGGATAAGATAATGTAACACTATGTACCAAGGGATACGATAATGTAATACAAAGTACCAAGGGATATGATAATGTAACTCAATGTACCAAGCATACGATAATGTAATACAAAGTACCAAGGGATAAGATAATGTAACACGATGTACCAAGGGATACGATAATGTAATACAAAGTACCAAGGGATACAATAATGTAACTCAATGTACCAAGGGATACAATAATGTAATACAAAGTACCAAGGGATACGATAATGTAACATGATGTAGCAAGGGATACGATAATGTAATACAAAGTACCAAAGGATACAATGATGTAACACTATGTACCAAGGGATATGATAATCTAATACAAAGTACCAAGGGATACAATAATGTAATACAAAGTACCAAGGGATATGATAATGTAACTTCAAGGTACCAAGGGATATGATAATGTAACACAATGTACCAAGGGATACGATAATGTAATTCAAAGTTTCAAGGGATATGATAATGTAACACAATGTACCAAGGGATATGATAATGTAACTCAATGTACCAAGGGATACAATAATATAACACAATGTACCAAGGGATATGATAATGTAATACAAAGTACCAAGGGATACGATAATGTAACACGATGTAACAAGGGATATGATAATGTAATACAAAGTACCAAAGGATACGATAATGTAATACAATGTACCAAGGGATGCACTAATCTAATACAAAGTACCAAATGATATGATAATGTAACTCAATGTACCAAGAGATACAATAATGTAACACAATGTACCAAGGGATATGATAATGTAATACAAGTACCAAGGGGTAAGATAATGTAACACGATGTACCAAGGGATACAATAATGTAATACAAAGTACCAAGGGATACGATAATGTAACATGATGTACCATTATTGTATTACGATAATGTAATACAAAGTACCAAAGGATACGATAATGTAACACAATGTACCAAGGGATGCAATAATCTAATACAAAGTACCAACGGATATGATAATGTAACTTCAATGTACCAAGGGATACAATAATTTAACACAATGTACAAAGGGATACGATAATGTAATACAAAGTACCAAAGGATACAATAATGTAACATGATGTACCAAGAGATGCGATAATCTAATACAAAGTACCAAGGGATATGATAATGTAACTTCAATGTACCAAGGGATACAATAATGTAACACAATGATAATGTAATACAAAACACCAAGGGATAAGATAACATAATATAATGAACTGACCTGCACTCACCCTGACAACATCAGAATTTTAACAGCGGCCCTGTACTATACTGTGGCCAGCATTAAAAAATGAATAAATGAGAACCTTACAGGAGATTAGTCCATTAATTCAGTCTACATGCCAGTATGGTCACAGTTTACTAGCCAGGTGAGCCACTGTAGCAATCAGAGTAAAAGAAGTCATAAAACACTTATCAGGGAAATGTAGCACATGTGCAGACCACAAACTGAACAGTTGCAAAACAGTATACAGCTCCCAGGTGATTTGAAATGCACAACTAGTGTACTGACACAGTAAGAAAAATTGCAAGACTACGCTAAGCCATCAGAGAAGTTTGAATAACAGCACTAGCTGTGCTTTTCTTTTTCAGATTAGTATGCACAGCAAGCTCATTTGTGAGATTGATTAGGTCATGCTAACGATGTTCTATATTTTTTGTCACATGATGTGGAATGCGATTTTGCTGTGGTCATAGATGGCCATCTACATTACTCTGTGCCAGCTGCCATGCAACACATGACTACAGAAAGATGATTTTTTAATTACATGCCCATTTTGGCATGTATATGGTGTGTCTGTATCTATTTTATGACCATATTATAAGCAGGAAATGTGAGTATAGGACAGGCAAAGATGAAAAGGGTAAACAAGCAGAGGCTATGACACAAGGTGAGCAAATATGAAATGAGAAGGATGGAGGTGGGTAGGAGTCCATATCTAGCTCAACAATGGCAGACAAATCCAGAAATAAATTAGATTAGAACGTGCCAAACTCCCTGGCATAATTTACGCATTGATGATAAGAATATTTACTTTCTGGAGAATAGAACCCATGCTATCAAGAAAAGAGAAAAATGCACGCATGGGACTATACCACTACCTGTGTTAGTGATATTCATTAAATAAGAACATTAAAAAGGCATGCCACAGAAGTCTCATAGCAAAGGTGATTGCAAAACATATTTCAAAGGAATGGAACACATGATAGCAACACAAGAAGCAGGTACCTAAATGGAGATTTACTTCTGCCTCTGACAATGATAGTCTCTAGACCAGTGTACTAACAAGTGAAGCCACAAAAGAAATGTTAGTGAAAGGGGTCAGAAAACACATCTCAGATAAACATTAGAACAGTACTGAAGACTGAAAACTGAACACTGTAAAACAACATACCACCCATCAGAGGATTAAACCTTTCTGCCAGTGTCCTGGAAATGTACACATCATTGCATGAGTATACTGAACTTTGGAAGCTGTCACATATACATATTATGTTTAAACTTATTTCATACATGCACTGTAAGTGATTATTGCACAGTATAGATTGTTTTTCAAACTGTTACAAAATAGACCAAAGAGGACTTGAACCCCTACCTGCCTGTCTAGTTGTTATTTCATAGACCAGGGCATTATCAAATTAAGTCATATAAAACATATAGTAAGCACTTCAGAAAACACAGATATCAAGGGAATATTTGAACAGTGTAGAAGACTGAAAACTGAAGATTGGAAAATGACAGATAATAATAAGGGGATCAAACCCATGAATCTAGTGTATTGACAATGTGCAAGTCACTTCATGACTACAAGGAGCCATGGAAGCAGTTACAGTATAACTATTAACTTCACCTTAAGTCAGTATTGGTTGGTGTCACACCTCAACAGTAAGCTCATTTGCATGACTAATGCTAAGATCCTAGTGTATCCAAAAGATTGTTTTCTGTTTTGCCATAGGACAAGCAGTTTCATTTCTCTGTGGTTACATATGACCAATGAAGTTGCTCTGTGCAAAATGCTTAATGATGCATGATCAGAGACAGATGAGTTTTGTTATTTTATAAGCCCTTTGTGGGCATATTTGTGGAGTGATATTATATTTTGACAAGATTAAAGGTTGTAAAAGGTATGGGCCAGAGATGAAAAGGCAGCAAACACACAGTATAACAAAAGGTGAGGAGATAAGAACTGAGCAAGATGGTGGTGTGTGAAGAAGACAGGCAACATCAATGGATATGAATCCATGCCTTTCTTTCTGATATGATACATAGCAGTGCATTAGCAAGGGCAGCCATTAAGGCTGTCCAACTCTAAGGGATCATTACGACACACATCTGGTATATGTAACACATTTGCTAAGTAGATACTAAACAGATACTAAACAGTATAAAACAGCATACAACCTGCATGGGAGTCAAACACCATACTCAGTAGAAATCGTTTCATAAGTACACTGAGCCATCAGAAGAGCTACAATAAGCCATGCACCTAATTGTATTGCTGGTATATATGCACTGTGTTTAGTTTTGGACCAGGTTGGAGGTTGGGAATTGGAAAAAAATTAAAAGAGGAAGCACACAGAGAGTCACACACAAGGTGAGCTAAGAAGAAATGAGCTGGATGGCCTATCTCAAAACGTCTTAACTCAACAATACTGCTAAATTCCACAACAGACGTTATACACTGATTATAGGCATGCTTCATTTCAGGGGAAAGGAGCACATGATTAGCAAGAAAAAATGAGTAAACCCACATGATTTTTAAACCATCCCTGTGTCACCCACATTCTCTGAAAGCAGAACATTAGCCAGTTATATTACAAAATCAGACATAGGGAAGATGTTGGTAAAACATACATCTGAGGTTCAGAACATAAAATAGCAATAAAGGAGAAGTACACCTGAACATAGTTCAGCCCATGCCATGTGACTCATTTATTGAACCACCCATGCCATGTGACTCATTTATTGAACCGCCCATGCCATGTGACTCATTTATTGAACCACCCATGCCATGTGACTCATTTATTGAACCGCCCATGCCATGTGACTCATTTATTGAACCACCCATGCCATGTGACTCATTTATTGAACCGCCCATGCCATGTGACTCAGTTATTGAACCGCCCATGCCGTGTGACTCATTTATTGAACCAGTGCATTTACGAAGTATGCCACCAAAACACTCAGAGGTAAGAATTAACTCGCTCAAGCCTAAAGCATTGATTTTTTATAGTTTCAGTTCAAACCCATACCTTCTCATGGCACCCAGAACTTTTTTGTGGTGTAGCTTCTATAACTAAGTGACTTACCAGGCAGTATTAGAAAGGGCAATAAGTTATTAAAAATGACACAATTATTAGTCTAGGATGTCCTGCAGTGGAGAAATTAATCTTTGTTTGTCGCTCCTTAGTCATATTTTCATAATAACGTTCATAACTGAGAGATCTACAATTTATTGAGGTTTATGATATGAAACAACAATGTGGGAGACAGGGCAATTCAAAGAAAATGCTAGTTTGTAACACACTACACCGGAAATATTGCTAGTTGTTGTTTGTTAGTAATTATGAAAATAAGCAATATTTCTATATGTACATAATAATTTAAAAACCAAGTGACTTACAAACCTTTGAATGACATTAGGTGAAACTTTAGATGTTGTTGAGGAAAACTGTCCTAAAACGTACACTATAAGTTTCACACTTTGAGAGATATTCAGTATTATTTATATTGTTAATTTTACAATTAAACATTGCAGAGTAAAAAATGGAAGGACCAGACCACAGCCAAGACTAAAATGAAAATCAGTTTTAATGGTGAGTGCTTTTGCAGCTGATCATGTCGCTTCATCAGACAAAACCACAAACACCCACAACACCCAAGCTTCAATTTAAAATAAGTAACAGCCAATAGTATCCTGATATACTGGAAAATATTAGGGTTCAACCAAACACCCTAATAATGGGCAATTTCAACTACCCCACCATTAACTGGGAAAACTACTCATGTACCAACTCCTTCGCTCAGCGCTTTCTGGAATTCATAAATTCCAATGCCCTGGATTAACTTATCCACACCCCCACCAGGGTAACAATACTGTAGACCTAGTCATTACCAACATGAGTGACCGGTGTTCCACACCTGAAGTCAACTCCTAGTTGGTCAGATCTGACCATAAGATAATCACCCTAGATATCTACATCCTGCCCCCACGTCCATTAAGGAAATCATGGTAAAAAATTTCTCCAAAGCCAATTTCATGCTTCTTAAGACAGAAGTGGTGAAGTTCATGACACCCATACAGATGGACAATACAGTTACAACTGCAGAATCCTGCACAAATGCACTCTATAAGCACTTACACAAGTGCATGGTTCATGCTATCCCAAACAGAACCAAGACGCTATCTTGCAAAAAAAGGAAGCCAATCTGGTGGTCCCCTGTCATAAACAAACTCTACAGCAGAAGGAAGAAACTGTTGCAAAAGAGAGTAAAATCCCATGAGTGGAGGAGTTCCCTGGTCAGCCTCAGTAAGACGCAGAGATCCCTTATAAGATCCTCCAAAGTTAGCTATGAAAACAAAATTGCCACTGATTCTAGGGACAACCACAAAGAATTCTATAGCTATGTCAAGAATCTCAATCGCAACACCAAGATCTGCTCTGAGTTACAGCAGAACGGCATGAAAATTACAGAACCAACTGATATTGCCAACATCCTGGCTGATAGGTTCAGTGCTAACTTTACCCCCCTCACCCCCTAAAGGGCCCATATCTATACAGAAAGAATGCATAGTCCCTGTAATCACAACTACGCAGGTAAAAACTGTACTCTCTAAAGCCAAAAACACAGCATCCATGGGACCGGACAACATCCCAGGCTGAGTTTTACATGAACTTCAGAACAAACTGGCTCCCCACCTAAGCACCATGTTCAATCATAGTCTTACATCAGGCTTTGTGCCCACTGAATGGTGCACAACAACACTTATCCCACTCCACAAAGGGCGAGCCACCACTGATCCGTGGAACTATCACCCTATTAGCCTGATGAGCCTGGTCTGTAAGGCCATGGAACGTATCATCATGGAACTCATAAACAAAGACATTGGCAACCTCCAAACTCTGAACCCCATCCAGTTCGTGTTTGTGAAAGGCAGACCATGCCTCCTGAACCTGACTGACTTCTTTGAAGCAGTCACCAAAGCTGTAGACGAGGGCAAGGTGGTTCACACAGCCTATCTTGACCTCACAAAGGCTTTCAACACCATCCCCCCTTCTAGAATTATAGTTAAACTCATTAAACTAGGTATATATCCCTATGTCACAAGATGGGCTGCCAATTGGCTCACTGACAGAACCCACATTGTAAAAGTTGCAGACTCCAAATCTGACTTCAAACCAGTGACAAGTGAAGTACCACAGGGTTCAGTCCTGGGACCTCTCCTGTTTGGTATCTACTTCTCTGAAGTACAGGCTACACACTCTAGGGACCTAAACTTTGTCACCACAATAAAGAGGACATGCTGGAGGGATAGAGTCCTGTCCCAGAGACTTCCCATACTCTGGTCAAGCAAAATTCCTCATTATCACTCTTCAAGAAAAATCTTGATAAGTGGATGGGAAATAGGAAATACACCCCGGGGATCACTTCTGTGTCTCTGCTCCACAGGGGCACAGGAAAATAACTTTCTTGGATGGCGTAAGCCAGGGAACCTTGTTGGCTAGGCTTACTTAGGCCCTTGGGCTGATAGCCTAGTACCTACCTATGAACCTATAAAACAATTAACAGAACAAATAACAAAAAACATTTAAAAGGACATCAGTATAGGAAATAATGAATAAAAATAACTTCATATATAAAATCTCACACGTATATATATATATATATATATATATATATATAGATTCATAGATTCTTACTAAGCTAACTGCCCTTAGGTTCATAGGTTCATAGGTTCATACTAGGCTATCTGCCCAAGGGCATTTATAAGCCTAGCCCAAATTATGTGGCTTTCGCCACCCCTTTATATGAAAAAATACTGTGCCCATTAGTTTGTTGTGCCTCTGTCAAGCAGTGACCCAGAGATGATTCCTGGGGTAAACCTGCGATCTCCCATCCACAGGTCTAGATTTCTCTTGAACAGAGTCAGCGAGGTGCTCTGCCTCACATGGACGGGATTTTATTCCACAGCATAGGAGTCTCTGAGTGATAAATCTATCCCTCCAGCACGTCCTATTTATATCCGTGCTAAGGTTTAAGTCTCCTGCTCTAGTGGTTTTGGTGGATTTGGATTTTTGAGGTGGAGCATGTCCATTAATTCGGGTTGGACATGGCCTTGTATGTCAGGCACATGTCACCTCTGAGCAGGCGGTATGAGACTGAATAGAGCTGGAGTTTCTTCAATCTGGCAGCATATGACAGATTTTGGAGTCCCTTTATCCTTTTGGTGAGGAACTTTTGGGGTCTCTCCAATTGCTGCAGCAGGTGTCGGGTGAGATACATCCCGAATGGGGCATTGTACTCGATCATTGGTCTGATAAGTGAAGAGTACAGGGGACAATGACCTCACTAGATCTGGATGTGAATCCCTTCATGATCAGGTGGGCAATGTAGAAGGTCTTTCTAACCACTTTAGCAATGTGAGTGTCAAAGAAAGGCCACTGTCAACCTGGGTCCCCAGGTCCCTGATAACCTCTTCTGTGCTCAGTGGATTGCCACCTATATGGTAGCTTAGGGTTACCTTGTTTTTCCCGAAGGGTATGACTATACATTTATTGGCGTTTAACTTCAGGCCATGGCTCTGGCACCAGCTATCTGTTTCCGTGAGTCCCTTCTGAAGGATATCAGTGTCCGATGCACTTTCCACTTTGGCCCAGTTTGCAGTCATCTGCAAACTTTGTCAGCCATAACCCTCCCATGTTAGCCTGTACTTCAGAGAAGTAGATACCAAACAGGAGTGGACCCAGGACCGAGCCCTGTGGGACACCACTTGTGACCGGCTTGGAGTCTGACATGGCGCCAGCAACTCTAACCCTGTGGGTTCTGTCCTTAAGCCAGTTTGCAACCCATCTTGTGACATATGGGTTTACATTTAAGCTGGTAAGTTTTTCTACAATACCCGAGTGGGGTATTGTGTCGAAAGCCTTTGCAAGGTCAAGGTAGGCTGTATGGACTGCGTTTCCCTCATCAATGGCCTTGGTGACTATTTCGAAGAAGTCGACCAAGTTCAAAAGGCATGATCTTCCCTTGACAAAGCCAAACTGGGTCGGGTCCAATGTCTGCAAGTTCCCTATATCTTTGTTTATGAGCTCCATTATGATCCTCTCCATAGCTTTGCAGACTAGACTTGTTAAGCTTATGGGGCGGTAATTACCAGGGTCCGTGAGGCACCACCTTTGTGGAGTGGGACCACAGTTGCCGTCGCCACTCCTTGGGCACGTATCCTGTGGTGAGGCTGAGATTAAACAGCTGCCTTATGTGCGGGTTTAATTCCTCATTTAGCTCGTGTAGCACACAGCCGGGACACCATCCGGTCCCATTGATGCTGTGTTTTTAGCTTTAGAGAGGCAGCTTTCACCTGCGCATTTGAGATGTCGGGGTGGCTACACTCGCCTGGGATAGTTATCTCTCCTTTAGGGGGAGGGGTGAAGTTTGCACTGAACCTGTCTGCCAGTATGTTGGCAATGTCTGTGGGTTCAGTGATTTTTGTATCATTTTGGACTAATTCTGAGCATATCTGTGAGTTTCCACCCAGGTTCCTAACATAGCTGAAAAAGGCCTTATGATTGTCCTTTGAATCCATGGCAATTTTTCTCTCAAAATTGGCCTTAGTTGATTTTATGAGTGCTCATATTTTTTACTAATAATGATCAGGGTGACTTCCCTTTTATGGATTTTGTTCTATCATGTAATAGCTTTCTCCTCTTATTGTAAAGTTTGTTAATGGCTGGGGTCCACCAGACTGGACGTTTGCCCTTTGTGGAAAGAGTCTTGGTTTTATTTGGGATTGCCTGATCCATGCAGTCCTGGAGGTGTTCATAGAAGGCATTTGTAAGGGCTTCAGCAGCTTGGGTTGTGGTTTCCTCTGACTCAGGGGCCTTGAAGGATACCACACCAGTCTTGAGTAGTGTGAAGTTTGCTTTAGAAGTTCTTCACTATGGTCTTTTGTTTGGGGTGGCGGCGGGATGTGGATTTCCAGTGAGATTAGTTTATGATCAGATCTCACCAATGAGGGATATACTTCCAGTGTGGAGCATTTTGTCCCCATGTTTGTGACAATGAGATCTAGTATATTTTCTCCTCTCGTGGGAACAGTGACTAGCTGTTCCATGGCATTTGAATTTATGAACTCCAGGAACCGTTGGGCTAGAAAGTTAGGGCTTGAGTAATGTTCCCAGTCTATATTCGGGTAGTTGAAGTCACCCAATATGATGGTGTTTGGAGATACATTTATACCCTCCAGTGTCTTCAGGAAGGCTGTGTGGGGTTCCTGAGTTTGAGAGGGTGGCCTGTAGCATGCTACAATTTGTAGAGCAGTTTTGCCTATTGTTAGTTGCACCTGGATGGTTTCGAAGCTTCATGCGTTGCCACCAACCTGGAGGTGTGAGTATCCTTTATGAATATGGATACACCTCCTTTTGTGGAGTGGTCCGGGTTTTGGGGCGGGCATGATATGAGGTAAAACCTAATAGTGCCGGGGTGCTCTCAGGAGCCTTGAACCAGGTTTCAGTTACAGCACAGACATCGATGTTCTCCATACTGAGAAGGGCCTCGAGTGCGTGCATTTTGAGATTTAGACTTCTGGCATTGAGCAGCATTACCCTCAATTTCTTCCCATTTTTGTTTTCTAGGGTGGTAGGTTTAGAATTTGAGCCTTGCCTAAAAAGGCACTATGGGGTGGCAAGAGCCTTAGCCAATATCCGGAATCCCAGGGTGACAGGTGCAAGCCGTCCCTTGAAGCAGCGTGGCTTGTCAAGCATGTCGTCCCAGGCAGACAGACACTGGATCCCCTTTGAATGACACCAGACATTAAGCCAATTGTTAAAGCTGATCATCTTGTCTCTATATTGTGGCATCATTCTTGGTGAAGGAAGGATACTGCTCAGGGTTAGGGTCATACCTGCCTGGGCTACATAATCAGAGAGCTCCTCTATGTCTCTTTTCATGCAGTCCAGGGAGGTGCGTCTCAGGTCGTTCACACCAGCATGGACAATGACTGTGTCATATTTGTACTTGCTGTGGAGTGACCAGTGCTTGTGTTATGTGGCGGATTCTAGCGCCCGATAGGCAGCTACTGTGACCCTCTCCTTGTTCAGCCTGGTGAGTGGGACGTCAGTGTGTCTGACTATGGAGTCACCTATGACAAGTATGTTTGGTGTTGTATTTGGCCTTAAGGGCTGTGACTGCTTTGCACACTGCTTTTGTGGTTTATGTGTTGCTTGTGGGGTGTCTTGAGGTAGCAGTTGTTTGGGTGTGTCTGCTTTGGAGGCCTCTGCTGTTTAGAGTAAATTTTACTCAGAGCCTCCAGTATGTCTTTGTGTGTTTATGTGTTTGATTCAGTGGAGTGGTAGCATTATGTGAGGCTGGTTTTGTGGTGTGTGTAGTTGCCTTCTCCTCCTGTCTGGTCTTGCCAGTCCTGAGTTGAGAGAGCTCAGCCTCCAGTTTGGCTAAATAGCTGCATCTCTAAGTATTTGTGTTATGTGGGAGGAGGAGAGGGTTGTCTGTGTACATGAGGCAGTTATAACATTGCCTCAAGATTCCCAGATTCACCAGCTGGACCGGAGAGGAGATTGACAACTGACCTTTGGACATGCTAGAATAATATTAGGAAATCCTTAATTGAAAACAAGGGCCAGTGGGGAGTGAGGGTGTAGTGCTTTTAATTTTTAGTGCTGACTTATATAATTGCTTTAGTGAGCAAGTGCCAGGTAACTTGGTGCAATGTGATACAAGTAACTAAATGCAAAAACGACAAACAGTAACTTTCTTTCAAGTGAAACAAGGAAATAAGTACAGTAAGCAATGCAGATATCACTAGTGATCCACAGAAGCGCTGAGAAGTTGCGTATTAGGTGAATTAGCTTCCAGGAAATAACAAGCAAACAAACAACAAGTATATAAACAAAGCTAGATTCAGTAGGCCTGGATCTAGTCTATGCTAGAACAAACAAGGTGAACCAATTTCAGTAAGATACAGTTCAAATATTCAGGCACTATAAACCTTTAACCAGAAAATTCCCAGCTCAGAAGGGCAGAGTCCAGCCTCTTCTCCCACAAGAGTGCAGTCCACGAACCTTCTTAATGTAAAATAACTGGCCTGAAGCCCAAGTGCCTAAACCAGAACTAATACACTTGGACACTGGGCTCTCAATCAGCAGTTCCCAACTTAGAAGGATGAAAGCTACCTGTCCTGCCACCACAGTGCTTGCCACAAACCTTCCTAATGTAAAACAACTGGTCTGAAGCCCAACTGCTTAATCCAAAAGGATATATAAAATCTCACACGTATATATATATATATATATATATATATATATATATATATATATATATATATTAATCAGTTAACTAGTCATGCTTGTAGCCTGTAATCTGGTTTGATAGAAATCTTGTCGTTAATGCCACTTCCCATGGTAGGTCTCATTACAGCCTCCAGTTTGGCTAAATAGCTGCATCTCTCGCAAGTATTTGTGTTATGTGGGAGGAGGAGAGGGTTGTCTGTGTACATGAGGCAGTTATAACATTGCCTCAAGATTCCCAGATTCACCAGCTGGACCGGAGAGGAGATTGACAACTGACCTTTGGACATGCTAGAATAATATTGGGAAATCCTTAATTGAAAACAAGGGCCAGTGGGGAGTGAGGGTGTAGTGCTTTTAATTTTTAGTGCTGACTTATATAATTGCTTTAGTGAGCAAGTGCCAGGTAACTTGAGTGCAATGTGATACAAGTAACTAAATGCAAAAACGACAAACAGTAACTTTCTTTCAAGTGAAACAAGGAAATAAGTACAGTAAGCAATGCAGATATCACTAGTGATCCACAGAGCTGAGAAGTTGCGTATTAGGTGAATTAGCTTCCAGGAAATAACAAGAAAACAAACATCAAATTTATAAACAAAGCTAGTTTCAGTAGCCGTGGTTCTAGTCTATGCTAGAACAAGTAAGGTGAACCAATTTCAGTAAGATACAGTTCAAATATTCAGGCACTATAAACCTTTAACCAGAAAATTCCCAGCTCAGAAGGGCAGAGTCCAGCCTCTTCTCCCACAAGAGTGCAGTCCACGAACCTTCTTAATGTAAAATAACTGGCCTGAAGCCCAAGTGCCTAAACCAGAACTAATACACTTGGACACTGGGCTCTCAATCAGCAGCTCCCAACTTAGAAGGATGAAAGCTACCTGTCCTGCCACCACAGTGCTTGCCACAAACCTTCCTAATGTAAAACAACTGGTCTGAAGCCCAAGTGCTTAATCCAAAAGGATATATAAAATCTCACACGTATATATATATATATATATATATATATATATATATATATATATATATTAATCAGTTAACTAGTCATGCTTGTAGCCTGTAATCTGGTTTGATAGAAATCTTGTCGTTAATGCCACTTCCCATGGTAGCTCTCATTCTAATTATCCATTTTAACTCTGATGTTTCAGTTCTATTTTTAACATCTCCTCCTCTTTCATTATGAAAAATTCTCTCAATAACCATAAATTTACATTTGTGTGTAGCATCATTTGACATAGTGTGCTTGGCTAAAGCATTAGTTTCAATGCCCCTGCTGACATCATACAGATGTTCTCTCATGCGGTCCCTCAACCTACGACAATAGGCTAAATAGACAAGATTAACAGCGTTACAATTAGCATATGTCCTAAACTCTAACATTCTTCCTGTATGGGGGTATATAAACTTGCTACTACTATCTTTTAGGGAGCAAAATTTACATTTTGTACATGGATAAGTAGCTATATTAGTCTTAAATGTATAATTAGGGGGTTGGGTCCTAGGATAACATAGCACCCTCTTTAATGATTTTTTATTTATTATGAAGGCATATCTCGGTGTCTCTCCAACAACCCCCCTTAATCTTCTCATCTATTTAGAGTGTGCTCCCCAATAGATAGTAGTAGCAAGTTTATACACCCTGATACTGGAAGAATGTTAGAGTTTAGGACATATGCTAATTGTAACGCTGTTAATCTTGTCTATTTAGCCTATTGTCAGAAATGCATGTCCTTCTACATTGGTAAAACTAGTCGTAGGTTGAGGGACCGCATGAGAGAACATCTGTATGATGTCAGCAGGGGCATTGAAACTAATGCTTTAGCCAAACACACTATGTCAAATGATGCTACACACAAATTATGGTTATTGAGAGAATTTTTCATAATAAAAGAGGAGGAGATGTTAAAAATAGAACTGAAACATCAGAGTTAAAATGGATAATTAGAATGAGAGCTACCATGGGAAGTGGTATTAATGACAAGATTTCTATCAAACCAGATTACAGGCTACAAGCATGACTAGCTAACTGATTAATATATATATATATATATATATATATATATATATATATATATATTATATATGAAGTTATTTTTATTCATTATTTTCTATACTGATGTCCTTTTAAATGTTTTTTGTTATTTGTTCTGTTAATTGTTTTAGTGATACTATTGGCTGTTAATTATTTTAAATGGAAGCTTGGGTATTTGTGGATTTGTCTGATGAAGCGTCATGATTTGCTGTGAAAGAGCTCACCATTAAAATTGATTTTCATTTTAGTCTTGGTTGTGGTTTGGTCCTTCCATTTTTTACACTGCGATAACATTATTTTGCTGGTGGGACCATTCATCTACACTGCACTCTTGTTTTATTGTATTACAATTTAAACTTGCTTTCATTTTTTTGTAAATATCTCAAACATGCACTTATAGAGAAATTTCTTGATGTCGTGTGAACGCTTCTGTGTGGTTAATCAAAATGGTCTAACAATATAGGTCTAGGTATGAGGTTTCAAATGTGAAAATGTTTTGTGAAACTTTAGAGAAAACATAATTTGTGTGCATAAATATTTCATACTGACATTGATTGGTATTTATACAGTTAAAATAGCTTTTATGCCATCCGGTGGTATAAACCTTGGCTCTAGATGATTGTAACTCTTGAAGTGGCACTCCAAACCCATGTGCAAATAGCAAAAATGGGGCTGTGGATGGATGGATTGTTCACACAATATATTTACATTTGTTTATCTTATGCTTAACTTATTTTTTATTTGGTTTAAAACACTAAATAAACAAATCAGTTATGAAACAAGTAACTATTTACATAGGTCCACAGCTGATCAATACACCAAAGTTAATTATCAACAACAATTAATATTTTTCAAGCAATTCTTTTAAGTTTAAGCCAAAATTTATATCAATGTGTAATAGTGGAAGTTCTCATCTGTATAGTATGCAATTTACTACTGCAAACGATTTTTGCCATACTAATAAATTCAACACTAGAAGGGGTAACTTTACTTTTCCAAAAGTTTATTTTTCAGAAAATGCACTGGGATGCAAGATGTGTGTAGGCTGCTACAGGTGTGACATTCCGCACCACATAGGTGTTACTCGTTTAAGAAAAGATAAAACATTGCAGGTGAATGGCATGTAATAGTGCAAAACAATATCACACCCACTAGGGATTTGGACCCTGCACCCAGTGCACTGAGAGCTGATTCATTACAGCATGAATATGTTAAGCCAAAGAGGCTTTCACATGGAAGGAAGTATCTTTAGTTTATATCACAATTGTTTGTTGACACATGCACCTGTGCTAAGCTCATTTGCATTACAGATGGCAAGATCATAACTCATTTTAACTTTTTCTCTTTATTTTTGCCATACGACAGGTATTATCATTTCTCTGTGATTATTCATGACCGATGATATAACTGTCACACAATGTATGACCAAAGAAAGATGATTTTAATGTGGAAGCCCTTTCTAGGAATGTGTATCGTGTGTTTATTTATTTGCTTACCATATTAAAGTTTGGAAATGGCCTTATAGGACAGAGATGATAGGAGGAAGCAAGCAAATGATAGAACATAAAGCGAGAAAATGATGAATGAAGAGGAAATAGGGGGATAGGAACCATGCCTCTCAACTTCTTAACTGAATAATCATGGATGATTTCCAACAAAAGATGTAATGATTTAATGACCAAAACTCTCAATGATGTGTTAGAATTCTACATGGTTTACAGTGATAGCCACTCACGTGTACATTAATTAAAGGTCTGTGAAGTTGAGAGGTATTGGGGTAGTATTTTGTTTTTGTGTTACAGGTGCACTTTTTATTTTTTTATTGAAAAGGGAAAGTTGGGGAAGGCAGGAAGTCAAGAAAGTAAGAGATGGATAAAAGGGGAGGATCAGTTGCAAGGGAAGACAGACATGACTGACATGGTGCAGGTAACATTATTAGGGAGGGGGAGGGGTGAGAAGGCAATAGTGAAGGAGACATCAGTCAGAAGACAGGCGATACTAATTGAAGGACTGTATATCACACAGAGGTGATTATAGAGACAAAAAGGTGGGGAACATCGGTTTTGGGGGAAGGAGTGGATTCTCTGAGATACAGTCTCTGCAAGCTTTGATACAGTGGGAGATTGTTCCTCATCCTGGGAGCTGTCACCACTTAGGTTCTGCTTTACTGTGCAGGGATGCAGCTCAATGTGTCACTGGAGTTTACTTTCTATATAGCTGATGCTGCCATCCAACCTCCTGAGTTCTGCCAGATCCTGATGGGTGACAATGTTGTCACCTCCACTTACACTGCTACCAGTGGTTACCACTATGTCATGTTCCGGTGCAGGTCTACCTGATACGTGCAATGCAGGCTGGGCAGGAGGTGTGGGGGAAACTCTGGCATGCTGGGACCCAGATGTGCTGGGTACCTCTGGTGGTGACACTACTGTTGCTAGCTGTGGGGACACAACAGGCCCTGCCAGTGTAGTTGATCCAGGTTGCTGTGCTGTTGAATATAACAGTAGCAGAAATAGAGAGACATACGTACATACATAGATAAATAAATAAATAACTAAATAAATAAATAAATACATGTGTAAAACAGAAAATAAAGCAACAAAGGGTGTAGGGGAAGAGAAATCTAAAATCAGTGAAACTGCATTCTTAACTATGTTAATACTCATAGTACAGTGAAGGAAAATACGTTTTTAACAGTAGGCCATTTAATTATATTTGGGGGTGTGGGGGCCTGTGGCAAAAGCCATCACCACATGCAATATGACTTTAGAACATGACAACTGTAGGTGTGATTTCTCATAACAGCATATCCATTCTTGTGTTCCATGACGCTTTATCAGTTACACTGTACTCAAAAACTGTTAAGCTGACATGTTCAGATACACAAAAATAGTCACATGATCTATATGATTTTTTTTAACTGAACAAGTTATCTTGGCAAATCCTCAGCTTAACAATGTTACACAAATGACAGACATTAAAGTATAAACTGATAAAAGATACTGTTATAGGATGCCAAGATTAAGATCACAATCTTAAGTGCTGCCAACAATTAAAGGATATTTATGTTTGTGAAGTGGAAACAAGGTTTGGGTGCTGGGCAAATGATTTATCCATATTAGTTGCCAGATAAAATTATCAACAATGATTAATACTTAGGAATCCTTGTTATTTAATGGTAAGGTAGCAGGAAGACTTTGCACTGTATCAAAGAGGTTACTTGCAGGAGCACACTTACGGTTACTTCACTTTATGATTATGATTATGAGTTGATCATAAAGCCACAATTAGACATCTGAGGTGTGCATAATAAAAAAGTGGTTGTGAGGATGCATGCAGTCTGTGGATGAAAGTGATTGACCCCTGCTATCATTTGATCATAGATTTTATAGGTTCATAGGTGTTTACTAGGCTAATAACCACAAGGGTCTTTTTAAGCCTAGCCATTCATCCCAAATCTTTGACAACTTCTGATACCCTTGATAAGTGTAAGCATGGGTCTGGGAGATTAACCATTTGCAGCTTACTTGTGTCCATTAGAGACATAGGTGCCAAACCAGGGATGAATTTCCAGTTTCCCATCCAATTGTTCAAGTTGTACTTGAATTGGGATACGGAGGAACTCTGCTTCACATGGCTCGCGAGCCTGTTCTATAGACAGGGTAGTTTCTGGGCTACATACCTATCTCTCCAGCAGGTCCTACTTATATCACACGAATGGGTAAATCTGGTGCTGTTTGTTTTGTGGATATGCAGGAAGTCCATCAGAGTGAGGTCTGACAGTGCCTTGTATGACAGGCATAGATCTCCCATCAAAAGCCTGTAGAAGACAGAATACAGGGGTAGGGCCTTGAGGCGGTCTACATAGGACATATTTTTTTAGTGAGGAGCCTCTGTGGATATTCCAATTGTTGGATATGTATGGTTAGGTACATAGCAAAGGGGGCATTGTACTCAATGATAGGTCTGAGGAATGCCGAATACAGTGAAACAATGACTTCCTTAGACTTAGATGCCATACCTTTGTTTATAAGTTGTGCAACATAGAATGATTTTCTCACCACTATAGACGTAGAATGGCCAAAGGCTAGATTACTATCTAAGTGTGTCCCTAAGTCCCTGACTACTGTGTCAACTCTAAGGGGTGTGTTGTCAATATGATAGCTACCAAAGATGGATGACTTCCCAAAGGATACTATTACGTATTTCTTCGCATTTAGTTTTAGTCCATGGCTCTGACACCAGTTGTTTGTCTGTGTCAGCCCATCCTGGAGAACATTTGTGTCAGTGTGAGATTCAATGACAGCTCCTAATTTGTAATTATCTGCAAATTTAGTCAGCCAGAAACCAGTGACATTGGCTTTGACTTCTGAGAAGTAAATGCCATAAAGGAGAGGTCCAAGAACTGATCCCTGAGGGACTCCACTTGTGACTGGCCTCTTTGTAGAGGTGGGCTCCCCAATTCTAACTGCCTGGGTTCTGTCTGTGAGCCAGATGGCTATCCACTGGGTGATATACAGGTTTGTAACTAACCTTTTGAGTTTGCCAACAATGCCTGAGTGGGGTATTGTGTCAAATGCCTTGGCCAGGTCAAGGTAGGCAATGTGAATGATTTTGCCCTCATCCATTGCTTTGGTGACCTTCTCAAAGAAGTCCCCCAGGTTGAGTAGGCATGATCTGCCCTTGATGAAACCAAACTGGGTTGGCTCCAGTGTCTGGAGGTTTCCTATATCTCTGTTGATCATCTCCATGATAATTATTTCCATGGCTTTACATATAAGACTCGTGAGACCTATGGGTCTATAGTTTCTAGGGTCTCTAAATGGCCCACCTTTGTGCAGAGGGATGATTGTTGCCTTTCTCCATTCATGAGGCATGAAGCCTGTTTGGAGGCTACAGTTAAACAGTAATTCCAGAGGCCCTGATAGATCATGTTTCATACTATTTAGAAGGCATCCTGGGATACTGTCTGGACTCACTGATGCAGTGTTCTTGGTCTTAGAGCATTAAAGACCTGTTCCCTAGTGATATCAGGGGGAGTTATATTTGATGATATTTCCTGAGGAAAGGTTGAGGGGGAGAGAGGTGGGGTAAAGTTGGAGGGTTTAGACAGTCATTGATCTGGGATAGCAGAACATGTGTGTGTGTGTGTGTGTGTGTGTGTGTGTGTGTTTGTGTGTGTAGAGTGTGTGTGTGTGTGTGTGTGTGTGTGTGTGTGTGTGTGTGTGTGTGTGTGTGTGTGTGTGCGCACATGTGTTTGTGCTTGTGTAATTCTCACCTTCTTTGTAGCCATATTACTTTATGGTATAACATTTTTCTATAGTTTAGTTTCACTTAGATACTACTACTGTATATTTGAATCTGACAGAACTCTTTTGGTTAGAGCCACGTGTCACATCTGAAAGCAATAAAGTTACCAGTGCTGTACCACAAGATTCACTGTTGGGCTGTCTTCCACAAGTGCCACATCTGAAAGCAATAAAGTTACCGGTGATGTACTACAGGGTTCACTGTTGATGTGCCTTCCACAAGTGCCACATCTGAAATCAAAAAAAGTTACCAGTGCTGTACCACAGGGGTCACTGTTGGACTGTCTTTCATTTGGCATGTATTTCTCAGACTTTCAGGCCACCACTCTTGGCATATGGTTCTCTAAGTTTGTGAATGACTGTAAATTGGGAGATGATGTTCCATCTTCCACTGTTTCACAATTGTTTCAATAAGTGATAACAACCAGTGCAGGGACAGTGGTCTTAAATTTAATGCAGAAATGTGGTGCAGTTAATTTTGGTAAACAAATCATTTTCACAAGGCATATAGGTAATACTGTCCTCCAGTCAGACACTGTTCTAAGACATCTAGGCATTTTTGCACATAATATCATCTATTTTGACCATCATGACATCAAAGTAGTTTGGAAAGCCTTCTGTCTAGCTCATCTAATTTCCAAAGGCAACTCTTCTAGATCCACAAAAGTCTTATGTATTTATCTATGTATTTATTTCTTTATTTATTGTAATCTGTTTACCAGCAGAGTCAGTCTGGGCTTACAATCTCATTTTCAGTGGATGTTCAGGGAGAAAAGCTCCATGAAGAAAAATTATTTGCATTGATACAGAAACAGGAAAATTACATTACCACATTTGCATTGGAACAGTAAGAGAAACACAATTGCATATATATGCATAAAATTAGCATTACTAGATTAATAATACATAGTTTGAGAAAAATAACTATTATTACCATTATTTTCAGTGTTGCCAGTTGAAGTTGGATCTGTTGTTAGACATACATACATACATATTTTGAAAAAGAGTGATAGAAACATGGCATTGATGCAGAAGAAAGCTAAAGGAGACATTTGTGAGATAGAAGAGACAGACAGTGCATTACTGAGATGTGAGGTAGGAAGTAGAAAGTATAGATAAGTGAAGAAGTAATTTCACTTTACTTATATCCTGTCTGCCCCACATATCAGAATGCAAGACCTCAGACATTCCTAACCAAAAGGATCACTGGCCCCAAAAATCTTAGTCATCAGGATAGATTGGCAGCACCCTCTCTCTCCCTCTTTATATATATATATATATATATATATATATATATATATATATATATATATATATACATATATGTGGGTGGGTGTGTGTATGTACCCAGTTCCTAACAAATTCCACTGTGGAGCTCCATGTCTAGATTATAAGCCAGGAATGATCTAATCCTCTTTGACCTTCTGTTCCTTCACAGAACAAATGGTTACACAAATATCATGTTAAAAGAACTAAACCTTCATTAACAAATAAATAAGACATGTTAGCCTAATAGATTCATATTCCAACAGATCTACATTGAATGAACAAAATCTCACTTATCTGACTTTCTAAACACAGAGACAATGTCACCGACAATGCCTTTGAATGACCTCTCGGAACACCATCTGAAAACTCCAGGTAAGTAACCAGTTGGCCATCATGTTGAACTCTGCCCCTTTCCCTGCTATACTGCAGTCTCGGAGTTGGTATATTTAGTTAAGAAGGGTGTGTGGGGGGGTGAAGCCCCCCACATGGGTGGGTTTAATTTGCTTCTGCTTTAATTTATTTTATGGTGCGGACAAGTAGTTACTTACCTGGAGTTTTTAGTTGGTGCTCAGAGAGGTCATTCAAGTGTAGTTTTGGTTAAGTCGTCTTGGTGTTTAGAAAGTCAGGCAAATGGGATTTCATTCATTCAAAGTAGAGACATTCCAACATATTCCCCACCTCTGAAAAAAAAAAAACTTCCCCTACATGTCAAGCAGTGTAGTTTGCCACATTCAAGGTAAATCTTGATAATTTAATGGGTAGCCTCATATGCTCTCCTGGTCTCTCTTTTATTAACCCCCTTGAGACTGGAGGGAACCTTTGAATATGGGTTATTGACTGGGCTTGTATTGGTCTGCAGAGTGATTGCCTAGTAATTACCTATTAACCTATTGGTCCTTGCAAATTGCTTACTGTTAGTTGCTGTACATTAGTACTGTAGTCTTTACCCTTACCACTGTATCTGTACTAGGCAGGAAGAAAATTGACTGAGTGCTTCTTGTCCTTGAGACTACTTAACAGAGATGGTCAAATATTTGGCTTAATTGATGCATGCATGGTGCATGAAATGTTCTGTTTGTAGCAAGTAACTATACCTGTAACACCATTATGAATTCTGTCATTTTAAACATTGGTTTACCTTATGGGCATGACCTCACAGTTTAATATATGTGGGTGTGAAGCAGCCATATCATAGTTATTACCATAATGGACCTGGGGACCCAAGTTGATAGCAATCTCTCATTTGAAAACCACGTGGCTAAAGTGGTTAGAAATACATTTTATATAGCCCACCTAATCATGAAGGGATTCACATCTAGATCAGGGGAGGTCATTGTGCCTCTTTATTCATCCCTCATCAGGCCCATAATTGAGTACAATGCCCCTTTTGGGATGTACCTTACCAGACACCTGCAGCAACTGGAAAGACCCCAAAAGTACCTCACCAAGAGGATCAAAGGGCTCAAACAGATGCCATATGCTGCCCGGTTAAAGAAACTCCAGCTCTACCCAGTGGCATACCGCCTGCTCAGAGGCGATCTGTGCCTGACGTATAAAGCCATGTCCAAGCTGGAATTAATGGACATGCTGCACCTCAGAAAATCCAAATCCCATCAAGCTACGCACCCAAGAGACTTGAACCTCAGCAGTGAAATAAATAGGACATGCTGGAGGGACAGATTCATAACCCAGAGGCTCCCTTCACTCTGGAATAAAATCCCAGTCCAGGTTAGGCAGAGTCCCTCATTGACTCTCTTCAAGAGGAATCTTGATGAGTGGATGGGAGATTGTAGGTTTACCCTGGGTATCACTTCTGTGTCACTGTTAGACAGAGGCACAGTATACTAACCTTGAAAAAGGGCATAGCAAAATTCATTTAAAATGGGTGGTGAAAGCCAAACACACTCTGGCTAGGCTTATAAATGCCCTAGGGCAGATAGCCTAGTATGAACCTATGAACCTATGAACCTAAGATTAGGTTTGTATAAAGTCACCCAGGGCGTCAGGCTTAAAAAGTGATTATTCTCTTACAGATTCCTAAATCCTAACACATTTATAAGCCAAGATTTCAAGTGAGTGTGGCACTGACAGACATGGCAGCAAGTGTTATGCTACGTGAAGCATGTTCTACCCTTCTACTCTATATGTCTGGTCATGTTGGAGACAGTCTGTGTATGAACATGACTGCCCTCCAATACTGTTGCATCACAATCAAGTGTGTGTGTGTGTGTGTGTGTGTGTGTGTGTGTGTGTGTGTGTGTGTGTGTGTGTGTGTGTGTGTGTGTGTGTGCAAAGCATATTGAAATATTTTTATTGTGGCCAGTTTTAGCTGCTCACAAACTGACATTTGAGGTGTATGCACACTCAGAGAAATGGCTATAATTGGTGTCATTTTGTGGATAGCAGTAACTGATGCCATCATTTGAAATATTTATTAATAGCCTGGTAATACAAGATATGTCAAAAAGTTGAAAAAATGCTCTAAAATGCATCTGAAATCTCATGGCTTTTGGGGGCATAGCAGTCCCCAGATACAAGCAAAATCTGTTTCTTGTGACACATTCAGGTCTCCAGCAAAGTCCATCAGCTTCTCCAGTTTACCTCTTTTTCCTATTACTATGGTTGGCTTCAACAAATGTCCCTTAATTTTGTAGTTCATAGAAAATGTTGCTACTCTCTTGGAAAATTTCCTAAATACATCTCTGATCATATCCCATGGATCAGATGGATTGCTGTGGTCATCATTTCCTAGGATTTACATGCAGCCAGCTAACTAAAGGTCAGGGATGGCATTTTCCGAATAGCCCAACATCTAAAAAGTGAATTTGTAACAGCTTTCTGTGTGACATAATATAAATAAAAAGAAAAAGTCTGACTTTGACCCAGTATCGAATCTAAGAGTTTTAATATTCTATTGCGACACTGTACTATCTGATTATAAAGAAATGTGAAATTAATTGACTTATAATTGGCTTTTCGTTTTACAAGTATTGCCATTTTAAGATACTGTGAAATTATATAATAGATTTTTGCCAGAAAGACTAAACTGCAAAAAGCTTTACCAGGAATTTTGTGCTGAATCATGATATAACGGAAAAAGAAAACTGTATCTTGGTTTGGGATTGAAAACTGGATCCTCAGCATTTAATTCACCACAAAGTCATTTTGGGATGCAGAATGGAAGTAGCTGGCTTCTAATATACTGAGCATACACAGAGTCTGATTGTTTTAAGTGGCTTTATATTTAATTGCCATTTTTGATTGTATTTATTTGTTTACACAATCATACATTATTTCCACAGTATTTTTTTAAGCATTGTGCTTTATCTTGTATTTAGGCTTATTGAACTGCCTGCCCTTTGGTCTCTGCATTAACTCTCCCATTTGAAATCAATACAGTGCTATGAATATTTCTGACTGTGCTTTACTGTTTGTGCCAATTGTGGATTTGTGAAGCTTAGCTCTATAGCCCAGATGTGGTATGTAGGCGGGGTTGATCTGGGTTGCTTTACTTCATTCTCTAAGTCACATTATTTCTGACAGTATTCTATCTTTCAACCACTTTTGCTGTTCTTAGTATTCATTATTTCAGTACTGTGGTTGTTTGCATTTGTCTGTAGCATGGGTTCAGGCCTGGCTGCCCCTGAGTATGAACCTGTGGTGAAAAGTTAAATCTACACTTATTTGGTACTGGCGTGCCATGTGTTCTAGGGCTGTATTTGGCATTTACTGTATTGTTGCTCTTTGCCCACTCTTTAACCTGTTCTGTGAGGACTGTGCTTGTTACTTTTTAACTTGATATGGTTATATGGAGTTTTCTTGTCGTATTTAACCTGAGTGCACATAGGCTTTCTGCATTTTATTCACTGTGACCCTAATTCATATTAAGGCCTGAAAGACATTAAAGTGTGCTACAGCACGTAATGAGCTGTTTGCAATGGTTCATAGGTTCATAGGTTCATACTAGGCTATCTGCCCTAGGGCATTTATAAGCCTAGCCAGAGTGTGTTTGGCTTTCACCACCCATTTTAAATGAATTTTGCTATGCCCTTTTTCGAGGTTAGTATACTGTGCCTCTGTCTAACAGTGACACAGAAGTGATACCCGGATTAAACCTACTATCTCCCATCCACTCATCAAGAGTCCTCTTGAAAAGAGTCAATGAGGGACTCTACCTAACCTAGACTGGGATTTTATTCCAGAGTGAAGGGAGCCTCTGGGTTATGAATCTGTCCCTCCAGCATGTCCTATTTATTTCAATGCTGAGGTTCAAGTCTCTAGCGTAGCTTGATGGGATTTGGATTTTCTGAGGTGCAGCATGTCCATTAATTCCGGGTTGGACATGGCTTTATACGTCAGGCACAGATCGCCTCTGAGTAGGCGGTATGCCACTGAGTAGAGCTGGAGTTTCTTTAACCGGGCAGCATATGGCATCTGTTTGAGCCCTTTGATCCTCTTGCTGAGGTACTTTTGGGGTCTTTCCAGTTGCTGCAGGTGTCTGGTAAGGTACATCTCAAAAGGGGCATTGTACTCAATTATGGGCCTGATGAGGGATGAGTAAAGAGGCACGATGACCTCCCCTGATCTAGATGTGAATCCCTTCATGATTAGGTGGGCTATATAAAATGTTTTTCTAACCACTTTGGCCACATGGTTGTCAAATGAGAGATTGCTATCAACTTGGGTCCCCAGGTCCCTAATTACTTCTTCCATACTTAATGGATTAACACCTATGTGGTAATTTGTGGGCACTTTGTTTTTGACAAAGGGGATGACTATACACTTTTTGGCGATTAGCTTGAGGCCATGGCTCTGGCACCAGTTGTCTGTTTCTATGAGGCCCTTTTGTAGGATGCTTGTGTTGGCTGGAGAGTCGATTATGGCGCCCAGTTTGCAGTCATCTGCGAACTTGGTCAGCCACAGTCCTTCCGTGTTAGCCTGTACCTCCGAAAAATATATACCGAACAAGAGAGGTCCCAGGACTGAGCCTTGTGGGATGCCACTTGTAACTGGTTTGGAGTCTGACATGGCTCCAGCAATTCTAACCATGTGGGTTCTGTCCTTGAGCCAGTCTGCAACCCATCTAGTGACATAGGGGTTTATATTTAAGCTGGTGAGCTTATCTATAATGCCCGAGTGGGGTATTGTATCAAAGGCTTTTGCAAGGTCCAGGTAGGCTGTGTGGACCACCTTCCCTCGTCAATGGCCTTGGTGACTGTTTCAAAGAAATCAACCAGGTTTAAGAGGCAGGATCTGCCCTTAACAAAGCCAAACTGGGTAGGATCCAGTGTCTGTAGGTCCCAAATATCTTTATTTATGAGGTCCATGATGATCCTTTCCATAGCTTTGCAGACCAAGCTAGTCAAGCTTATGGGGCGATAGTTTCCAGGATCCGTTGAGGCACCACCTTTGTGGAGAGGGACCACTGTTGCTGTATGCCACTCTTTGGGTACATATCCTGTAGTAAGGCTGAGATTGAACAGTAGTTTTATGTTTGGGTTTAGTTCTTCTTGGAGTTCATGTAGGACACAGACCGGGACACCGTCTGGTCCCATTGATGCTGTGTTTTTTTGCTTTGAGATGTCATTGGGGCAGCACTTTGCTGGGATAGATATTTGCCCTTTTGGTGGGGAAGGGGGGGAGAAGTTTGCACTGAACCTATCAGCTAGGATGTTGGCAATGTCTGTGGGTTCGGTGTATTTTTTGTCATTTTGGACTAATTCTGAGCATATCTGGGAATTCCCATCCAGGTTCCTAACATAACTAAAGAAAGTCTTGTGATTATCCTTAGTTTCCTGTGCAATTTACCTCTCGAAGCTGGCCTTAGACGATTTTATGAGTGCCCGTAGTTTTTTGCTAATACTGATCAGAGATGCCTTCCCTTTTTGGGATTTTGCTCTATCATGTAGTAGCTTCCTCCTTCTATTGTATAGTTTGTTTATGGCTGGAGTCCACCAGACAGGACGCCTACCTTTGGAGGATTGGGTTTTGGTTTTATTTGGGATTGCATGATCCATGCATTCCTGAAGTTGTTCATAGAATGCGTTTATAAAGGATTCTGCAGTCTGGACCGTATTTTCCACAGGCCCGGGGGCTTTGAAGGATTCCACCTCGGTTTTGAGGAGTGTGAAATTTGCTTTAGAGACGTTTTTCACTGTGGTTTGCTGGGCAGGGGCTGGGGTCGGGATGTGAATATCTAGTGAGATTAGTTTATGGTCTGATCTTACCAGTGAGGGATACACTTCTGGTCTGGAGCATAGACTCCCCATGTTGGTGATGATCAGGTCCAGTATGTTTTCCCCTCTTGTGGGAGTGGCAACAAGTTGTTCCATAGCATTTGAGTTTATAAATTCTAGAAACCTTTGGGCTAGGGTGGTGGAGCTAGAGTAATGCTCCCAGTCTATGTTAGGGTAGTTGAAGTCGCCCAGTATAATGGTGTTTGGAGAGACCTTCATATTTTCCAGTGTTCTCAGGAAGGCCGAGTGGTGTTCCTGGGTCTGAGAGGGTGGTCTGTAGCAGGCTATAAACTGGAAGGCAGTTTTACCCACTGTTAGTTGCACATGGATAGTCTCTAATGCTTTGTGCTGTGCCACCAACCTGGAGGTGTGGGTATCTTTGACGAATATTAATACTCCCCCTCCTTTTGTGGTTCGGTCCAAGTTTTGGGGCCGAAAAACATGGTATGAGGTATAACCTGGTAGTGCTGGGGTGCTCTCGGGATCCTTGAACCAGGTTTCTGTTACTGCACAGATATCGATGTTCTCCATGCTAAGGAGAGTTTTGAGTGCATGCATCTTGAGGTTTAGACTTCTGGTGTTGAGTAGCATTACTCTTAGTTTCTTATCCCTTGTGATACCTATGGAGGTGGGTTTGTCTTTTGAGCCTTGCCTAAAAAAGGCACTATGGGGCTGGCAAGAACCTTTGCCAATATCCGAAAGCCCAGGGGTGACAGGTGCAAGCCATCCCTAGCAAAGCATCGTGGCTTGTCGAGCATGTCATCCCAGGCAGACAGGCATTGGATCCCCTTTGAATGACACCAATACTTAAGCCAATTGTTGAAATTGATCATCTTGTCTTCATATTGTGGCATCATTCTTGGTGAGGGTAAGATGCTACTCAAGGTCAGGTTCATACCGGCTTGGGCTACATGCTCAGAGAGCTCCTCTATGTCTCTTTTCATGTAGTCCAGGGAGGTACGTCTCAGGTCATTCACACCAGCATGGACAATGACTGAGTCATATTTGTACTTGCCTTGGAGTGACTTGAGTGCTTGTGTTATGTGGCAGATCCTAGCGCCCGACAGGCAGCTCATCGTGACCTTCTCCTTGTTCAGCCTGGTGAGTGGGACGTCAGTGTGCCTGATGATAGAGTCACCTATTACAAGTGTATCAGGTGTGTTGTTTAGCCTTAAGGGCTGTGACTGTTCAGCACACTGGCTTTGTGAGCTATGTGTTGCACATGTTTTGTTTTGGGGTAGCGGTTGCTTGGGTGTCGCTTTGGAGGTCTCTGCTGCTTAGGCAGATTTTTATTTAGAGCCTCCAAGTATGTTTTTGTGTGTTTATGTGTTTGGTTTGCTGTCGTGGTAGGTCTATGTGAGACTGGAATTGTAGTGAGTGTGGTTTCCTTCTCCTCCTGACTGGTTACACCAGTACTGAGTTGAGAGAGCTTAGCCTCCAGTTTGGCTATATGGTTGCATCTCTCACATGTGTTGGAATTTGATGGGAGGAGGAGAGGGTTGTCTGTGTACATGAGGCAGTTGTAACATTGTCTCAAGATTCCCAGCTTCACCAGCTGGACCAGAGAGGAGATTGACAACTGACCTTTGGACATGCTAGAATAGTATTGGGAATTCCTTTATAATTGAAAAAAAGGGCCAATGGGGAACAAAGTACTCAAGGGGAGTTTGTGAGGGTGTAGTGCTTTTAATTTTTTTGTGCTCACTTATATAATTGCTTTAGTGAGCAAGTGCCAGGCATTAGAGTGGGAATAGGGTGTTTATTATGAGAACTAGACCAGTTCTAAGGGAAAAAGTGAAGAGCAGACTTTGTGGAGCCGAGAATGGTTTAAACCCAATTAAGCGGCGCTGCCCGATGCTGCGCTATGCGCCGAATTGCACAAAGCTGCACTAAACTGGGTTTTATCCAGGGGGACTTGAAAGAGCTAGAAATTGGCCCAAAACGGCCAATAGACTACCAGATTCTTGTGCTGGGAACACGCCTCCAGGGATAGATAGGCTGCTCCAAGCTCCCCACTGCCACTGGTGAACAAAGAAGCCTCCCTTTATCCAAGAAAGGAAATGGGCAACACAGGAACTTTCCAAAAGTCCAGAATACAGCAAAGCCTGTATTTGGACTACTCTAGGTCAGGAAAGACGGGAAACAAAGGTAATTTTTTTTTTTTTGCAACAAACAGCAGGAAAATGCAATAAATATGTAACACAGGCTAGCGCACTTGAGTGTGTAGCGTCAACAGGTAAAAGCAACAATCAGGACAAACTTTAAAAGTGCAGGTGCAAAAACAACTTTAAACAGTTTAAAACAGTTCAAGAAGCAGAAATATTGCAGTTTAGCTAGATCGGACAGTCGCCCAGGTAGTAGCAGGAAAACAAACACTTTTATCAGGTTAGCAGTCACTCTTTTAGCCTCTCTGCTGCTAGCACCACTCTGCAGGACCACAAGGAGCTTGGCTGAGTAGTAACAAGTGCAAAAACCACGCCAAAGTGGGTTTTATACAGGGGGACTTGAAAGAGCTAGAAATTGGCCCAAAACAGCCAATAGACTACCAGATTCTTGTGCTGGGAACACTCCTCCATGGATAGATAGGCTGCTCCAAGCTCCCCACTGCCACTGGTGAACAAAGAAGCCTCCCTTTATCCAAGAAAGGAAATGGGCAACACAGGAACTTTCCAAAAGTCCAGAATACAGCAGAGCCTGTATTTGGACTACTCTAGGTCAGGAAAGATGGGAAACAAGAATAATTTTTTTTTTTCTTTTTTGCAACAAACAGCAGGAAAGTACAATAAATATGTAACACAGGCTAGCGCACTTGAGTGTGTAGCCTCAACAGGTAAATGCAACAAACAGGGCAAACTTTAAAAGTGCAGGTGCAAAAACAACTTTAAACAGTTTAAAACAGTTCAAGAAGCAGAAATACTTGCAGTTTAGCTAGATTGGACAGTCACCCAGGTAGTAGCAGGAAAAAAACACTTATCAGGTTAGCAGTCACTCTTTTAGCCTCTCTGCTGCTGGCACCACTCTGCAGGACCACGAGGAGCTTGGCTGAGTAGTAACAAGCGCACAAACCGCACCAAAGCGGGTTTTATACAGGGGGACTTGAAAGAGCTAGAAATTGGCCCAAAACGGCCAATAGACTACTAGATTCTTGTGCTGGGAACACTCCTCCAGGGATAGATAGACTGCCCTAAGTTCCCCACTGCCACTGGTGAACAAAGAAGCCTCCCTTTATCCAAGAAAGGAAATGGGCAACACAGGAACTTTCCAAAAGTCCAGAATATAGCAAAGCCTGTATTTGGACTACTCTAGGTCAGGAAAGATAGGAAACAAGGATACTTTTTTTTTCTTTTTTGCAACAAACAGCAGAAAAATGCAATAAATATGTAACACAGGCTAGCGCACTTGAGTGTGTAGCCTCAACAGGTAAATGCAACAAACAGGGCAAACTTTAAATTACAAGTGCAAAAGCGAGCTAAAGCTGGCTTTAAAGCAGGGGGTTAGAAAGAGATAGGAAATGGCCCAAAACGGCCAATAAGCTACAGGTTACTGGGCTGGAACCACTCCTCAAGGGACAGATAGGCTGCTCAGAGCTCTCCACTCTCACTGGTTAACAAAGAAGCTTCCTCCTATCCAAATAAGGATATGGGCCACACAGGAAGCATGACACAGCCCAGAGATCAGCAATACCTGAAGACTGGACTATTCTAGTTCAGTAAAGGCGGGAAACAAAGTAGCAGAAATTAGGTACAGAAACACAGTAAATGCTTTAATTCGGCTAGTGCACTTGAGTGTGTAGCCTACCAGTTAAACTAAGCAAAAACAACTTTAAAAGTGCAAAAAACTCAGAAATACAGGCAGGAATGCAAAAAAACAACTTTGCAGAGCTTATTTAGTTAAAGAAACAGAGAAGTCTATATATACAGAAAAGCAGCTAAAACACACAAACACTTCAGATGCAGTGCAACCTAGAGCACTTGAGTTGTAACAATATTAAGGCAATGCTTACCATCCCGAAGTTTTGGACAGAGCTGTTGCTCAGATATTCATACAGCTTTTCCATTATCTTGTTTGGATTTGGTATGTATTTGTGTATATACCTGCCATTGTTTCTTTCAGTTTTTTTATAAAACTCAACATAGCTTTGACCGTTTTCAGCTACATGGTTTTTATTCTTGCCTTTATTTAATAACTTTGTCAAGTCTTATTAGCACCTTCTATACTTACAGCAGTTGCTCGACTTCTGTATTTTCATCTTTTGGACCAACACTAGTGCAGTTTGTTTACAGAGTACAGCCTTTCAGTGTTTTAATTTTATTTTCTTGCCTAGGCATGAACAGGATTTGTAGGACCATGTACTGACATCAGAATCTTGAATAGTTTACAGGATTCATCTATAATAGGAAATATCTTACAGTTGTTTTGTTTAGTTATTTATTTTATCTATTCATTTGTTAACGTAGGTGTAAAACTATGATCCCAGTGGACTATTCTCAGGTTCAGCATGGGGAATCACATAAAGACAAAAAATGTGGGTATAGTAATTACATTAGCCTTTTATGCCCTCCTTGTAACCTAAATGCAATTTTCACACCAGCTGGGTACTTTAAAGGGTCATAGGCAAAGCCAGGAGTTATAAACAATCTACCCAAAGAGGTTTTCCCAAGTTGGGGTGGTTCAATCCCCACTAGGGTCATTTAGTACAATCCCATGGTGAAATCTTTAGTAGGCAAAGGTAGATCCAGGTAGTGGTTTGGCCCTACAGTTTATGGTGTATGTCCCCACCTCCATTGTCTGTCCTTTCTGCTCAAGAAACTCATTCACATCTGCCTGGTATGTTCTTGTGCAACCATGTAATGTCCTCACTGTCTCTTTTAGCATTTAGTTGGTAGAACTCAGAGTCAACTAGTTTCTCAGTCATGTACACAGACTCCTTATAGCAGCCTGATGTCCCTCTCCTTGCACGGCTTTCAGAAATGCACAGAATACTCAAGGTGTAGGCTGACCAGAGCTTAGTTAAATAGGGTATTTAACTATGAGGCACAACCTAGAATTCTGTTGGTTGCCATAGCACTCTAACTTTGCCTCTTGCTAATCACTTCCTCTCTTGCCAAGTCTAATTAGTAACCCTCAGCTCATACTTCACATCAAGGGTGTGGCTAAGTTGCAGGGCTTCACATTTGTATATGCTGAACCTTAGTTCAGGCATTGGTCAGCCTTTCCAGATCTTTCTTTACACTTTCCCTCCCATTCTCCAATGCTATACCCATCTTTTTGCCATCAGTGAAGACAATAATCATGTTCTCTCTTTCTTCAGAGATGTCAAATGTAAAACACACTAAAAAGAATACTCCATTGTTTTTTGCATATAGTCCAGTTTCCTTCCACTTACCAAAATATATGCTGGCTGGGAGAGCACATGAGATTTTATATCTTGCAAAAAATGTCTTCTGGGCACATGTATGCAGGTGCAATGATAATGTCAATGTTCCAGATCCTCCTGGGATGAAATAGGTCTTGTCAGCAAGAAATTCATTAGAAATAAGTTAGAGACACAACCTTTTATCTAAAGTATGTTTTACATGATGGCCATATTTTTTTTATTTCTACTTGTGGTCGAAGGGTATAAAGACTTTTAGTTGTTTAGTAAGAGGTCTGTTGCTGGGAAGAAGAAAGATGAAGGAGGAGCAATCATGTCACAAAAGTGCTTAAGGTGATCCATTCCTCCATCTGAAATCATGTGCAAAAGATTAAACCTGCAACTGAGAAATATGATGCACAGTTGTCAGAGATTGAAATGGCACGTTCATAGCAGCAAGCTGACATTGCAGAGCAGAGGGTGGTAATCACACCTCATTTCAAAGAATTCAGGAAATGTAGCTTCATACCCAGTTAATTGAACAAAAAAATCAAGTACAGACATTTTAAATCATAAGGTATCATGCTACACTACAAATCATAAGAGTGAAAAATGTAATGAGAAATAAGCCTTTCCAGCAGAAAGGTAAATGTGGTTTGAAGGGTGGATACAGGATGCCAAAGGGACAGAGGTGAGCGTGTATGGTTAGGGATGAAGGTGCATCATTCAAATCTTTGGCCTTGTTCTATTCAGAGATGAAATGACAGCAGACAATTATATCTCGAAGTACAACAGGCTGAAAAAGATCTATAATGCTTTGCTGATGCATTTATTTATGATGATCTCATTTATTTGCAAAATGAGAGACTTCCAAGCCTCCTTCGGCTAGAACTGTGGCAAGTTAGAGCAGAAGACTTAAGAAAGACAATATGCCAAGGTTACTACACATCTCACGGCCTAGGCTAACTGCCTACTTGTTTACTAAGATTGTACAGCATTATGCATTAATATAGTTTCTGGGGGAAGGGGGAGGGACATAAAATTGCACAAAGTATACTATAGTAGAATTATATGCCACAGAACATACTTCTATCAGTAAAAAACAATCCAAAAGAGCTGCTGCTGACCTGGAGTATGCTTGTTACCGTGAAATATATTAACAAATGTAAAAATAAAATGAACGGAACGAAACAAAAGCAAGTATTCCACGTGTTTAGAACAAAAGTCAAGTAAATCCACATATAAAAAGTCCAAGAATATTTATTGTGACACAGATAAGCGCTTTCGCAAGTAGCTTCATCAGATCTCTCATAACATCTAGACTGACATTCTCTTTATATACACAGATTAATCTAAGCAGGTAATTAAGCTCAATTAAAACATTCTTCATTTAAAGGTATATAAATCATACAGTTCCATCTAAACTCTAAATTCAATCTATCAGTGTAGGATGTATAGAAGCATAATGGACCCTATAGAAACACATAAATATATATATAAGAAATGCATAAATGTATATATAAAATGTGTAAAAATATATAATTGTATATATAGACATATATGTAAAAATTATATATACTATAATAATAATAAATATATAAAATGTATAAAATATATATATATGTGTGTGTGTACAATAAATATAATGAATACCTATGTAAAATATATATATCATGATAAAAAAATCACCTAACATTTCTACGTTGTCTGAGTTTAGGTTTAATTGAGACCCTTTCATTCAGGCCTTGTCCTTTATCTGATTTCAGTAATATAATCCACTCTGTTTCCTTGCTCTCTGTATACGTTGCAATATCTCCTCCTCTAGTATTAGGGGTAACAACCTGTAGTACTCTAAAAGAAAATGTATGTTCTGTGTTGTACAATGCTATGTGCTTTGCTAATGCATTATGATTAGAGCCCTTTCTGATATGATACAGGTGCTCTCTCATTCTGTCTCTAAATGGGTGATTCGTCTTCCCAACATAAAATGATGAACATATTTTACAGACAGCTAAATATATGACATGAGGAAGTATAGAATTAGATTTCCAGTGTCATACTCCTGTGATATTAAGTTATTTAGTAACATTTTTGAAAAAAAATGGAATATATTAACATCGATAACTGAATTTGACAATGCAATTGATACAGTACCACATTTCTCATTTATTAATAGAAAGTCACTTAAGAGGCAGCTTTGTTATAAGTCCTCAGAAATGACCAGCAAGAAATGCTGTAACAGAGTAGGCACCTTCCCCGCAGAAATTGTACAGCCTGTAAGTACATATATTCAGGCTCTTCTTTTTCACATAGAAGTCAGAAATTTAAAGTTGAGGCTGACTTCTATGCAGATTCTAAAACGCAGAATGTGATCTATTTTAGTTTTTGTGAATATTGCAATGCTTTTTATATCGGGAAGACAAATAGATGCCTTAAAGATAGAATCCTGGAACATATGAGGGACATTGTAAAAAATAAGGAAACTAGTGCACTGGCTAAGCATGTACAAGAAAAAGGGATGCATCATGTTTTTAACTTTTTTGTATTAAAGGTTTTATTAGAAAGCTTGAGAGGTGGAGATATTAAGAACAGGACAGAGAAGGTTGAACAGAAGTGGATTATGAAACTGCAGGCTGATAAACCCCCTGGAATTAATGGTATGGTATCACTTAAACCTCTTTTGAAAGCAAGACCATTGAAACATTAAAATTATGTATCAAAATGTTTTTTGTACTACTATGTATTATTTATATATCTTACCAATAGTTTGTACATTTTTTTAAATGTTTGTAGCTTTTAAGTAATTAAAGTGCTTAGATAAATGCACTTTCTAATTTAGTTAATACATTCTCCACTGTGATAGGCTATCTTTTAATTTAAATTTGGCTGTTCAGTAGTATGATTTAAGCATGAAGAAGCAATCAGTTTGGATAGTGAAAGCGCTAACTTCTCATCAAATTTTGTTTGTTTTCTTCCTTCAGTCATGGTTTGTTCGTTATTTTGTTATTTTTCGCTTTGAGATGAATACCGAGCGTTTTACCCAGTATCTGTGCCTTTTTTATTATATCAACCTGTGTTCCCAGTTCTCTGATAATGCTTTCTGTGTTCATTGGACTACCAGTGATGTGGTAAATCATGGGAATCGAGTTTTTCCCAAAGGGGATGACAACACATTTTTTGGCATTGAGCTTAAGGCCATGGTTTTGACACCAGTCATTGGTCTTACTGAGGCCTTTCTGCAGGATGTCAACATCACTTTTGGAGTTAATAATAGCTCCCAACTTGCAATTGTCTGTGAACTTTGTTAGCCAGAGTCCCATCATGTTGGCCTGCACTTTAGAGATGTAGATACCAAACATGAGAGGACCCAGGACCGAACCCTGTGGCACTCCACTCGTGACTGGTCGGCAGTCTGACTTGGAGTCAGCTACTTTCACACTGTGGGTTCTATCTGTGAGCCAGTTTGCAACCCACCTAGTGATATAGGGGTTGATGCCTACCTTAGTGAGTTTTTCTGTGATTCTTGAGTAGAGAATGGTATCAAAGGCCTTGACCAGATCAAGGTAGGCTGTATGAACCACCTTGCCTTCATCCACAGCTCTGGTGACTGACTCAAAGAAGTTGAGCAGGCATGATTTACCCTTCACAAAACCAGACTGTGTGGGATCCAGAGGTTGGAGACTCCCTATATCCTTGTTTATTAGGTCCATAATGATGCTTTCCATAGCTTTGCATATCAGATGTGTCAGGCTAATGGGGTGATAGTTCCCAGGGTCTGTAGTCACTCCTCCTTTGTGGAGACGGATGACTGTAGCAGTGCGCCATTTGGTAGGGACAATGCCTGAGGTGAGGGTGTGACTGAACAGGGTACACAGGTGTGGTGCCAGTTCACACTGTAGTTCATGTAGAACACAACCAGAGATATTGTCAGGTCCCATAGAAGCTCTATTCTTGGCCTTGGACAGTGCTGTTTTAACCTGTGCAGCAGTAATACTGGGTGCCTGGCAATCTACTGGTATTGTGATTGGTCCTTTGGGGGGAGAGGGGTAAAGTTGGCACTGAATCTGTTGGCCAGTATATTGGTAATATCTGTTAGCTCGGTATAGGAGGTACCATTATGCAGTAGCTCAGAGCAAATCTGGGTATTGCTGTAGAGATTCTTTACATAACTATAGAAGGCCTTGTAGTTGTCTTTACTATCTGCTGCAATTCTTTTTCATAGCTAACTTTAGAGGATTTCATGAGGGATCTCAACTTTTTGTTGAGGCTGATAAGGGAATTTTTCCAGTCTTGAGACTTCACCTTATTCTACCTCAGTTTCTTCCTACTGTTATAGAGTTTGTTTATGGCAGGGGACCACCAGATTGGCTTCCTGTTTTTGGAGGAGAGCGTCTTGGTTCTATTGGATATGGCGAGATCCATGCATTTGTGTATGTGTTTGCACAGTGCATTGGTGTATGATTCAGCAGTCATGCAACTATTCTCCATTTGCATGGGTGCCATGAAGTTAGCCACCTCTGTTTTTAGGAGCCCAAAGTTAGCTTTGGAGAAGTTTTTGATGGTGGTTACCTTTGCGAGGTGTGGTGGGTGGGAGTGATGTGGATTTCCAAGGTGATTAGTTTGTGGTCAGATCTAACCAGGGAGGAGTTGACTATTGGTGTAGAGCAACGGTCGCCCATGTTAGTAATGACCAGGTTCAAGATGTTGCTACCTCTAGTGGGAGTAAGAATGAGCTGGTCAAGGGCATATGAATTAATGAATTCCAAGAAACATTGGGCAAGTGTATTGGCACATGAGTAGTTTTCCCAGTTAATGGAGGGGTGGTTGAAGTCACCCAGTATGAGAGTGTTAGGTTGGACCCTAATATTCTCCAGGGTGCTTAAGAACATGGATGTATAACATAAAAGGGTTTTCTTCAATGATATGGAACGACTTACAGTTGCAGTGCTGTTTCCTCTACACAATTAATTACATCATCATGGAACAGTACTGTCTGAGCATTCTGCAGCTTATTTCAAAAGAAAATGGGGATTCTGTTTGTTGTTTTTTAAATATGTCTAACCTATGAAGAGAGTATTGCATTAGAGTCAGTGATGTTTTTTGTTCATCTGGTTGTCTGAGACTATTTGATTTTGAAATATTTTAATCATCTCAGAGTATACTGCAACAGAGATACTGCTCTCCTTTTTCCTTTGTTTGGTCTGGAACTGCTATTTGGACTTTGTGACACCCTGGCAGGGGAAGCTACATCAACAGGACTGTTGTTTTTCCTTTGTCATGAAAATCATGAGGTTTCAGTCAACTACCGTGCTTACTTGGAAATAACAACTACAGATGCAATTAACATTTTTTTGTCATCAGATTATCTATATTCTACATGAAATAATTTTACTTTCTCTCACTCTGTCTGAAAGTGAAATAAAATTATGCATGTATAAATCAGATCAGTTTTAAATATAACGTGCTTTGATTAGTTCAAGTTGCCTATTAAAATGTTTGTACTCAAAATTCCAAGTCTCAACATGCTGAGAAAAAAAGACTGAAAATGCAGGAGAAGAACAAATATTGGACTTTGCTTTTCATCTTTAAGCTTTTTTTTTGGTGTGGGGGGGCAAGCCCCTCACACCCCCTGATTGGGAAGGCAAAGCACCCACCACACCACCTGAACTTATACATACCAACTCCAAGATTGACATACCTTGGAGAAAAGGCAATATTCTGAGAAATGGAAATCTTGGACTTGGCATATAAGAGTCCATACTTTCAACAATTTAGTCTGCAAATAATGGGATCTTTCAAATGGTTGTCATTTAGTTGCAAAATATGTTACTGATAGCGTATTTCATTAGTGAAATGTATCCAAACAGACTGCTGTGATGGTTTCTACCCACCTTTTTGAACCGACATACTGTTTGGACATTAGCTATCATAATGTAATGCTGGCTGGACCATGAAGAGTGATCAGCAACTGAGATTTTGGTAAACAGTTCAGTTAAGTTACAGCTGGTAAGTTTTCACTAGAAGACAACGGGCTCAGACTGACATCGGTGAAATCCCGGGGATTCAGTGATTATAATCTTCTTCTGAAGCTCGCAGTGTTCAGTTTATTTGGGTATGACAAATATTGATCATAACCCAAGGCAATAATGTGCATTTAACAGGGCAGTCATCATCCTGAATATGTATTTAGGTAGCAGTGGTGTCGATTTGGGCTGCATAATCTCTGTTGTCTGTCACACTGAGGTTGGAGCTCCTTGGGAGAAAATCCCATCTTGTCATGAACAGACTTAAACTGCATGACTAATAAATCTCTACAGACTGAGACTATAAATATGAAGGCAATGTTCTTTGTCAGCAAGATTTCATTTGTAACTAACTGATTAATTATGTCTTCTTAAGTGATGCACAGATAATGCATTCCAACCTCTCCTTTCATACATACCTCTCAACTGTCCAGATTTTTACAGAATGTCCAGATTTTTGAATATGGTCTATTCATTATAAAATATGTGGTTTTCTGGAAAATCATTGAGGAATGAAGTCACTAAATATGATGATCATTTGAGTTTTATATTCTTCAGAAAATGCATTCTAACACAAAACCTTTTATGCTAGCAACTTTCTAAGTTTATAAGATTTCTTGTGCTTAGAGATTGAGAGCTATGCTGTTCAACCAGAAAGCCGTATCCATCCCTGAGTACAAGACATTTGCTTACCTCTTCACATATTTATTTATTATTATTTATTTATTATTTTATTTTAGTTTGTTTTCTGGAATAGTCCACTGGGCCTAGGAGTGCCCATTTTCAATGGAAGCCCAGGGACAAAGGCTCCACATATTACATATACCTTGATGAGATAAAGGTACATAACAACTGTTAACGGATTCAAGTTGCTAGTAAGCAACATTATACAAAATACAAGAATAACAATGATTCTCATCCAGGTACAATATATACACGTTGATATACAATTAGATTAGGCTTTATTTTCTTTAAATTTCATCTTGTAGCTGAGGATGCATAAAACTGAAAGGGAGAAGAGTTAAATTAAGTGAAGATAGATATTTCAAAGTGTTAAAGTTGTTAGAAGAGGTTTCTAGTTTCATGTAATGCTGGAAGAATTATTTGAGCATGTACAGAGCCATAGTTTGAAGATGTATTCTTGCAGATACTTTTTGAAAATGGTGTGGTTAGAAGTGGTTCTGATTGTCAGGGTAAGCAATTCTGCATCTTGGCTATAGCAACAGAGTAAAGAGCTCGGCTAGCTGTAAGGCTGGGTAATTCTACCTTTAGAAGACATTTATGTTCTGATCTGAGGTATCTAGCGGGGTTGTAGGGGGACATTAGTGAGTCTAGGGATGTGCAATCTTCTGGTTTAGTTATGATTTTATGTGCAGTGGTGAGTTGTAGGTAAGTTAGGAAGTGAGGTAGTTTGAGCCAATTGAGTTTCTGAAGGGATATACAGTGATGGGAGGTATGTGTAGCATTGTTGGTAAACTCTTCTACTTTATTGTAACAAAATTCAAGTTTGTTTTTAGAGAGAGTTGAATGCTTGTGAGCAGGGGGAACCATAGAGTAGAGATGGTAAAAGAAAGGAGGATGCTAGGGTTTTTTTTGGCTGAGTGGTTGAGGTAAGTTATGTGTCTGTAAAGCAGACCTAACTTTTGGTGGGTCTTTCTGATGTTGTTTAGGATATGAAGGTCAAAGGAGCGATTTTCATCGATAGTAACTCCAAGGAGTATAGTGTGGGGTATTACTTTGATGACAGTGCTCTTCTGAGACTGAATAGTAAGTTCTGACCTGTTTATGGGGGTGGATCTTTTAGGGATGAATAGAAGGAGTTTGGTTTTCTTAGCATTTAGGGCTAGGAGATTGTTGTTCATCCTTGTTTCTGTGGATGAGAAGGCAATTTGAGTTAGTTTTTGGAGTTCACTGGTGAATTAGACAGAGCAGATGAAGGTGGAATCATCTGTGTATTGAATAAGTGAGGTTTGGGACAGGGAAGAGTGGAAGTCATTAACAAATATGCTGAAAAGGAGGGGCCCAAGTACAGAGCCTTGGGGAACTCCTGTTGATATTGGGAGATAAGGTGAGAAGTACTGGTCCCATTTTGTTGCTTGTTGTCTATTTGTAAGATAGTTAGAGAACCAATCTAAGGTAGAGGGTGACATATAATGGTTACTTGACTAAGCAGGACTGCCTTCAATGATAATCCACCCCTCTGGACTGCTTAGAACATGAGTTTTATCCTGCTGACTATTCTGAGGTCATGACCTTGAGTTTAGATTTTCATCTTGCAACATGCAGATGCGACACTTGCCCTACCAACTTTATCGTACCATATTTGGACATGCTCAGCTAGTTATTTTTCAAGTTGTCAGTACTCCATAGTCAAAAATGTTTCCATCTGTATAAAATGCAGCCTTGGTTATCCCAGTTCTGAAAAACTCTCCATCAGTCTTCACAGTCTAGTTTCTGTTCCTGCTTCTAACTTCCTGTTTACTGCCAAAGTTATTGAGATGGTTGTTAGCATGCAACTGATTCCACCTGAAGACTTTTCCAATGCAGTCTTTGTTTTATTTATTTATTTTACTCCAAACTGGTTAGCCGGACCTCTGTGTCCCTTTTCATCATAAGCTTTCCTTATAATAGAAAAATATACATATAGTATCCACAGATAAACAAACAAACTACAGAAGCAAGAGCCTTTGTAGGCAAATCTTAATAGAGATTATATTAGAACATTTAATGCTGGTCATAAAACAACATGTTCTCCAAAATATGATGTTCTGCAAGGGGGTAAACAAGCAGAGAAGTAAAGGACCCCAGAAAATTATGACATGACAAAACCACTTCTTTATAGTCATCTTCTTGCTGCTGTAGCTGTAATCTAAGTTGACTGGTGAAGTAACATTGATACGTAAATGACAAGTTATGTGAAGGAGTGTATTCCAGACTGGGGGACCAAGCTGGATAAAGCTTTGTCTTGTCAGCTGCGGGAACAGTATGGGATGGCCAGAGAAATGGCTGTGAATGCATAGCATCTAAGTAATGCAGTATGTTACTTAACAAAAATGAGGTGCACAGTGGTTCATGTGAAGGTATTTGTCAACAAGGTACGAACAAGTAGGGTAATTCTGAGATTAATCTAAAGTCTACCTGCCTGTCTGATGGCTGGGCAGTGGTGATCCTTAACTGTCTGACGGCTGGGCACTGATGATCCTTGCCTGTCTGACGGTTGGGCAGTGGTGATCCTTAACTGTTTGAGGGCTGGGCAGTGATGATCCTTGCCTGTCTGAGGGCTGGGCAGTGGCAATCCTTGCCTGCAATAACAATAAAGTAGCAAATCTGACTGTGCTATCTGGAAGTTTTATACATTTTCATAGAGGTGTAGCCTATGATAGGAAAAGTGCATTCAATAGTGGAAAGAACTCCTTTGTCTGTTGTGAAGCAACCTTACTTAGACAAAATTTTGATTATGCCATTGTAGCTATATAGCATAACTGCTATTTTAATCACCACATTTTGAAAATCAGTATTTAAAAGGTTATTCCACCTTCACTGGACCACCATCTGGATCTGTAATGTTCATTTTATCTATGAATAAATTAATACATTTATGAGTCCAACCTAGCAGTTTATTTGTTTTACTGATGTTAATTTTAAGTTTTAATAATTCACAACTTTATTAACATCCATTGTGACTGTCAACATACAGGACCACATTGTCAGAGCTGTTAGGTAATTCAGTTAATGCCATTCTAATTGAATTCCAGTTTAAAACTACAACAAATAGTTTAAAGTGAAACTTATAATCTTTTTCTTTTAAAGTTAATGCTCCATAAACACACACACACACACACACACACACACACACACACACACACACACACACACACACACACACACACACACACACACACACACACACGCACGCACACACACACACACACACACACACACACACAATCTGATGCAGGAATCTCCATTTTGAGGTCACTACACATCGAGAGAATGATTCCTCTTGTGGTCACAAGGTATTTTTCAATATGCTGCATATTTTCAATCAAGTGGCCACTGATCAAATACCCTAATGTCTTAAGTCACAGATCAAACGGTACAATGACAGGTTACACTATTGTAGGACAAAATGTAATTTTTCTATAATCTGTGGTTCAAGAGCTTTAATAAACCTAATGTGCATTATGTTGAAATTGTTTTAAATAAGATATGCACACACACACACACACACACACACACACACACACACACACACACACACACACACACACACACGTATCATTACAATTCAGAGGAGTCAGTGATTTTTTATAAGCCCTATTTTCAACAGAGACTTTGAAACAAAATATCTGCTGCACTGCAAAGTTTATTCCTCTGTTGCCTAATTATCCTGCTGTGTTAACAAGAATAATGTGATACGTTTGTCTTTTCCTGTTGGATTTTTTGGTAAATAATATATTGCTGTCACTTCTGTGCAGCCATTAAATCTTGTACAAATATTGCAACAGTTTATAAATTGCACTGTTTTTTAGTGTTTTCTGTAAGAGCACAGTAAACGGATGTCATCAGTTTTGTTCTGTTCCTGGATGTTGTAAAAGATTCCTGATGTTAAGCAAACATTAGTTTTTCAACTAGTATTGCAGAGAGGAAAATATGAGCTTCACTATATTTCTGGTCTCCCTTGCTCACATAATTTGTTGGTACCACACTCTCATAGATGAGCAGAAATATGGCTCTCAGGCTACTCAAGTCTGCTTGCGACAGTCCTGTACTTAAGCCGTGATTGCGCTAGTGCTTTCCCGTAATATGAGTAATGATGTTTCAGTTGTTATGATCCTGAACTTTTCTGGCAACAGCTTTGTGTGCATGCATACACAGATACACACACACATACGCACACACATATACGATATCAGCCTATGAAAACACAGCCAAGTGAAGCACATGTTACTCAGCTACAATCTCATCTGGATTATTTCCCAGAACGACTCTTGACGTATTATTCTCAGTGAAAGAACTCTGTACAAGTCACTTTCCTGAGAACTCTCTGACTGTAATGAAACAGGTCAGTGTATTTGTTATGTAGTTATTCTAGAAAAGTACCACATGGCTATAGTAAACATGTCAGCTACAAGAGGGTAGAAACCTTCTGACTCAATGACGATGGTTATAATACTTTTCCTAGCTCCTGAAGCCATAATTCACCATATAAAATCACACTCATCATACCATAAGCCTTGTTTTTTCATCAGTCCACTGTAACTCATATACTAGCAACCTACTCCAAGTAGTCATGATCAGAGCCAGCACCTCCTGCTAATAATAACAGTTACCTGACTGCAGTTACTGTCATAAATAAACAGGAGAGTTGATGGAGAGTGTTACTTGTTAACCTTGTAGGACTAGTGTAGATTACAGAAAGTAGTTAACACTGTATATATTCTAAACCAGTGTCATTTTGCATAATTCAATGTTGTAGTAACACCACATATAATTACCCATGTTGCATAATCAAAATAAGCATGACACCCTGCCTTAAGTCTAAGAATGTTCATACAGTTAATGCCGTTAGTAGGGCATGCAAGGTTATTACTGTCTGCTCTGTTTAAACAGCTTACTGAAATACAATCAGGTCTGGCAGCTGGTGCAGAAGTTAAAGTTAAATTTGTAAGCTGTAGTTCATGTGGTACAGGGTTTGATTCCCACTGCTCTCAATTGTCTCCTCTGTGACCTTGAGCAGTCGCTTAACCAGACATTGTTCTATTTGTCCAGTGGGCCTACCTGGTCAGCAATTAGGGTTATTTTTTGGGTTTGGCACAATGGTTACACAAACACACAATACAGGGTTTGAGTCTCAACTTTGAAAGGGAAATTGTCTGGTCTTCAAATGGCTCACAAGGGCATCAAGCCTAATGCTTAACTATGAGCACAATAGCTATTATTGCTAATGTGTATTACATATAACTTTTGTTCATGTCACTTCTTAAGAAAAGAATAATTAACTCCTTCACTAACATGCTTTTATCCCTTTTATAACACTTTACGTCATAAGTTAGACACTGGTCAAATTTAGCCAGGGAGGAAGGATTGTTATCTTTGATAATAAGAATAGTCCTTACAGGGCATAATGGTGCTAGCAGTTAGCATTACTACTCACAGTGCCTACTTCTTCAGTTTGGTTCCCCACTGATGTGCCTTCTGTGTGTGGTCGGCATGTCATCTCTATATTGACAAAGGTTTTCACTAAGGATTTTGCTTTCCTTACACATTCCAAAGACATGACAGTAGATGAACTGTTAAGTCTTTATCTAATGTGTGTGTGTGTGTGTGTGTGTGTGTGTGTGTGTGTGTGTTTGCATGTTTGTGCTTGTGTGTGTGTGTGTGTTTGTGTGTGCGTGTGTGTGTGTGTGTGTGTGTGTGTGTGTGTGTGTGTGTGTGTGTGTGTGTGTGTGTGTGTGTGTGTGTAGATGTGCGTGTGCATGTTTGTGCTCGTGTGTGTATGTGTGTGTGTGTGTGTGTGTGTGTGTGTGTGTGTGTGTGTGTGTGCAGATGTGCTTGTGCATGTTTGTGCTCATGTATGCTTGTGTGTGCACACGTGTGTGCGCGTGCATGTCTTGGACTCTTAATGTGTGTGTACCCGTGCCTGTGTTTCACTCTGTGTGTGTGTCTGTGTGTGTGAGTGTATGTTCATGTATGTGTGCATGTATCTTTTGACAGACTGATGTCTCATTCAGGAATGGATCTCAGCTTTATGCCTGCTGAGATATTGAAATATGCTCCAAGGCCCTGTAGCTCTGTAAAGAGTTAGTAGATAGCAAAAATAGAATGAGTGAATTATTGAACAGCAATAGTTTTTACCTACACTATCAGCAATACTTACAAGTTATAACTTTAGCTTATTCAACTGGATATCTGGAATAGTTAGCCCAGAGTGACAGATACTGATCATACTATTAATGCTAATAATTAAAACCGATCATAGTATTCATATATAGTGATCAATACAGTATCTAGTGCTAGGATTTCCAGATGTTTAGGACATTGATGGTAAACAGGTACCAAATTACCAAATTAGTAAGTTAATACAATTATTGTTTCCCACCTATCTCAAAAAGAGGTATTGCAGTGCATATAAGTGTGTTATAGCACCTAGTAAGCTCCCATCCAGATAGCCAGCAAAATAATGGCAGATAGTTATGCGTATCATCATGGCAGATAGTTATGCATATCATCATACTTGCACATTACAGGTACTTCATGCATTCTGTGCCCTAGGATACAGCAACAGTAAACATTATCATCATGATTATGAACCCCTCCTATATTCCCATTTTTTAACATGGGATTACTGTTACATCAACTGTTGATTCAGTGCCACTCTCCTACATTCTTTGGCTGTCATACCTGACTGTGCAGGTCTTCTCTCATGCAATACATCCATCTCTTAGCCCTTGTTTCCTGTCTCTCCCAAATCTTTACAGAGTTTTCTTTTGCTTTCCAGGACATGTGACCAAACCACCATAATCTGTTCTCCTTGTCCTTCTCTGCAGTCGGAGCTACTTGGGCTTCTGCTCTGATGTCATTATTTCTTTATCTGTTCCACAGTGTGCACCCTACAACCTGTCTCAGGCACTTCATCTCCATCACCTCAAGCTGCCTCGACTGCATGGCTTTCACTGCTCAGATTTCTTTGCCATACAGATGAATTGGTTGCACCCTTGTTTTGTGAACCTTACTTTTCAGCTTCCTTGGTATACTTTCTTTACACTGATATTCTGTGCCACCTCCACTTCTAGTTAAAAAATAATCAGATATAAAAGTCAATAGTAAAAAAGTCAAATAATGTGTCACTTTGTAACTCAAGTCACCTGTTAGAAATTTTATACACTGTACTGAATCATGTTCAGTTTGTTATCAACTCTATTTACAATGCTTCATTTGGCTGCATATAGCCCTGTAATGAACTTACTCCAGTTATATTTATTTTTATGTAATACTATTGCTGTATATACTCCTGTAAATACTCATGCCAAATGTATTTGCTTTGTGTCATTCACTTGTCATCTAGCTGCAGTATGTTTTTTTTGTTTGTTTGTTTCTTGTTACCTGTGAAGCTTTTCTCCCCAGGCCTCCACTGAAAATGGGCTCTTTGGCCCAGTGGACTATCCCGGTAAACAAATGCAAATAAATCAATAAATAAAATAAATAATCAGTCAAGTAGCCAATTAATCACCCATTTAACAAGGTTCAGTCAGTGTTTGGTAACAATACTGTGTCTAAAATAGCATCAAATGGAACAGTGCTAGAAGCTTTTGCCAAAGCCAAATCTATGATATTCACTGCCATTTACTAGGTAAGGGATCTATTTACAGATTCTACAAAACTGATGAAGACTTTGGCTTTGTAAAAGCCCAGCTTTTTGTGTCTACTTGTACATGTCTGAATTTTTTAGAGGTCATTGCATAGTGATACCGGTGGTTCAGTGACCTCACAGTTTGTTATATTAAGTGAGGGGTACACAAGTGTGTATCATACTGCAAGAAGGAGCAAAGAATCCCACACACACAGACACAAAATACACTTATTTTGGCTTTAGTTTGTCAGTTTGGTTGTGCACAGGTGTGCCACAATAAACTCTAAGCAATTACTAAGGTTGAGATGAGTTACTACAAGATGCAATCTTCTGTCTAAACCCATGCCAGGTTATGTCAGTGTGCAGTAAGCCATCTAGACTTTATCGTATTGCTTTCTAGATTAATCTTTCTAACAGTTTTAATACTATGGAAATAAGCCTTTATAGTTTTTCTGGTGTTTCATGGCTGATCCCTGAAAAAATGGCAGTAATATTCACTTATCTGTAAAAAGGAGATGTTGAAGTACATTTAAGTTGTTGCTTGTCTTTTCAGCTTTTCCTGGTTAGGGGTCGCCACAGCGGAACTCCGGTCCGCTAATGATTGGCAGTAGATTTTTTATGGTGCCGAGTTGCCGGCCCGATGCCCAACCTTCAGTGAAGGCACGTCCATTTACGCATGTCTTTCGGGAGGCCACTTGACCACGGGGAGGACATGCAGACTCCACACAGAAGGCACTCCAGCCGTGAATCGAACAGGAGAACCTCTTGCTGTGAAGCAACAACGCTACTGCTGTACCACTGAATAAAACACTAACTGTCTGTTTATTTTGTGAAAAAAATGTTATTTAAGAGTAGGGCCGAATGCATTCTTACCCTTCTAAAGTACCAGTGATCATATCCCCACAGGATGTTTAGACTCTTCTATGGGGATAATCAGAATTTAGGTTTTGCTTTTCCTGTGACAGCTTCAAGTTTTCCATGGAAATAACAGGAGTATCACTTGCATGGTGTACCTTTTGACAGTGTTATCATTACCATATATAAGGCAGGTTAAAAAATACGTATCATTGTTTCTTGGATAGTTATAAATAAGCTGCCAGTTTTCAGATGCTCATTCTGGGGTGCACTGATTTTGTTTGTTGATGTAACCACAGATATTTTTTATTTATTTGATTTGGCCAAGTATGTGGCTACCACCATGAGGGTCTCTCTTATCCAAAAACTCAGTACAGTAAAAGTAGAGTTTAAACCCAATCAGAATACACAGAATGTATTACAGTCTTGTATCATCAGACAGAACACAGACTGTAATATGTAAGAAGCAAACAGTAATTAATATGGAAATAAAGAATAAAAACACACACCATTAGCAGATTATAATGTCTGTAAACTAACAAAACTCCTGGCTCTTATACAACTGAAAAGGACCATTTTGATGTTTGATGTCATGATTAAAATGGTTTGCTGTAGTGGAGATCACCTTACAGTTTTGCATGCACCACAAAGAATAATACACACACACACACACACACACACACACACACACACACACACACACACACACATGCACACACTAAGATATCTGTTGGCTTCTTCAGAGTAATGACTGTAAGACCACCAGACTCAGAATGGAGATCTACTGTCTGAAGAAGAACAATGCAGCCGATACCCTTTAAACAGGTAAATTGTCTTTGTTGTTAGATTTAAGCTTAGGACTGTTATCAATTCTAACAGAAGGAGAAAAGATCCAACACTGCTTGGAACACAGTTCCATAGTTTCGGGCTATGACAAGTAAATATTTTCTCATTCAAGTGCAGTGAATGTTGTCGGAGATGATTAAGACCTAGGATATAGAAACAGTCAGATCTAATGCAAGGCTTCCTGTGCAGCTGCCTGGGGCACAGACTAGCTGGGGGCTCCATCAGTGCTCCCAGACAGCATGAGTCAACCAGCAGCACCCATATTAACAAATGTTCTGCGGCTGCATTGCTAACACAATGTCATGGTCATTAATTTGCTAACCCCCATGGTTAGGTACTAGAAATAGAAGGAAGTAATTGGAAAAAAAAAAACATGGGATAACAATAACTTATTAATCATGACTGCACTAGTGTATCTGGTTGACCTGCCATTGCCTATATGACATCACCCTCCATCATGTATGAATTGCAAGGTTTCTGGGCATGGGCAGTGTTTTCTCTAGTGTTAATCTTGTTTAACATCTTTCTCTAAACAAGAATAATGCTTTTAAAAAAGTTCAGCATTATGTCGTGCTCTCCCTAGCAAGTGTTAAGGAAGGCCACATTTGGGTGATACAATACCCATGTTATGATTTGCAGTGGCAATTATGAACAGTTTTTACAGCTGTACATGGCAAGTTGCTAATGCTGATTTTGCCCTTCCTGCCATTTGTGACCCTTTATTCATTACCAGAGATGAAGCTGAACTCCTAATCAGACATCCTTTAAGAACAGTGACACAGGCCGTGTTGTCTGAAGACATTAATTTGATAATTAAGCAATCATGGAGGCCACCTGCTTACTGTGCTTTGGGCAAACACTTGAGGAAAGATAAACGTTGATGTCAAATACTAGTATTTTAGTTGCAATTTGTAGCAATTCTCCTAGCTAAACTAAAGGGCAAAACACAGAAACATCATGTCATGGCAACACTTGGGTCCAGTGCAGACTGGTATGTTTTATTTTCTTATTTGTTTTTTGCATATTTGCTAAATGTTGATAAGAGTAATACTGTCTGCTGATGATAGCATGATAAAATGTGGAACAGATGGACACAATGGACTTACTAGCAAGTTCAACTAGGAAGCTCACAGCATGGTTAAATATGTTACTTTTCAATTACTGAAAAGTTCTTCAGATGAATTAATATGATGCAACATTATCATGAATTGTATTTTAAAGAATACTTAACAGTTAATATATGATAGACCCTTTCAATGAGGAACAGAATAGAGCTTGGACTTTTTAAAACTCAAAATGGGGAACGTTCCTCGTAATGTGACACAGTTGAGAGGTAGGGTCAGAAGTCATTGGAACAGCGATGAACATGTCACCTGCCTAAGTGTTGGTGTCAGATAAACATGATGCTTTTCTCTGCATGGTGAAACCATTGGACAAAGTTTGTTATCTGTATATACTGTGCTATAACATCAGAAGTCTGTAAAAAATATCTAGCAGCACTTAGGTGTATATTTAGAGTGGGGGTAAACTACTCAAAGTGTTTCATCAGGGTTTCCATTTTCTTTTTTTTCATTATGCATTGCAATACCGCAATATTAATGAAACTTTAAAGTTTTAAAAGTAAATTATTACTTAGCTGTCATGCAATTTAATGTTACATTTATTATTTTTAACTTCCCACTTGATTCCATTCATTGCATTGACCTTTGCAAACATGCTTCTAAAGTGATGTCCTCATCTACTGGTTTCCACTGGTTTGAGGATCCATTGCTCTATCCTGCTGTGGTGCTGCATGGATGAGATCTCTCTGGAACTGAATGTGTTTAGAGTTGGATTGCTGCATGCATTGCTCTAAATTTCACTATTTATTTGTTTGGGAAAGTCTGACTGAGAAATAACCATTTTCAGCGGAGGCACTTGGAGAAAAGCTCCTTTTTCTTGTAATGCATTAGTTCCAGTTAAACACAGAGAAGTTACATTTCTATTTTCATTTGTACACAAATAGTGGTGACATTTATACATAGTAAGATTTTACAGAGGTGGAAGTTACTAAAGAGAAAGCCCACGTGCAACTTAATGGATTGTACAAGCCGCTGTATAAAAATTATTTTGTCATTTCAGTGAGAGGTTGAGAATATTCTGTTTAAGGAGGGTATTTGGAGAGTATTGTATGGTGAACACATAGGCTTAACCTTGTGATGAGAATTTGTTGGACCAGGACTGGTTAAGATGTTTAAGCAATGGTTTAAAACTACTGAGTTTGTCGGAGAGTTTTATTTGTGTGGGGATACTATTCAAGAGTTTAGCAATGTACCGGGAGTAGATTGAGTCTCTTGCAACATTATTTGACTTATTTGTAAGTAATTAGAATTTATTACTAGAGCTGAGGTCCCTTGCTGGACAGTAAGGCAGCAATTAAGTTTTGTAGTGCAGGGCATTTTTCTGGATGATGAATGAGTTTGTGTGCTGAAGTTAGTTATTAAATTCAAGCCAGTTTAATTGCTTTAAGCTATGACAATAGTGGGTCGTATGAGGAAGCTTGGTGACAAAATTAGCTACTTTACTGTAGCAGGAGGCAAGTTTCTTTCTTTGAGTATTGTTTACTTGTGTTACGATAGGAGCAATGTATAAGAGAGCTGGCAATAAGAAGGTGGTGGCTAGAGTTTTGGTTGCAGTATCTCTAAGAAATCCATTGTTCCTATAAGGGCAACCTAGTTTCTAGTGTGCAGATTTAATGATGTGCACTATATGCTGGTCATATTTAAGATTGTCATCTATTATAATGCCTAGAAGTTTATTGTGAGTTGCAGTTTCAATGACAGTATTATCTGCTGACTTTATGGTAAAAAATTGCTTTAGATTTTGGCAACTTTTTGAGGTTAAAAACATTAACTTAGTTTTCTTGGGGTTGAGTTTGAGGTTTGATTTATCTGCATATCTTCTATTTTTTCTGCCTGTGCTGATATTTATAGTTTTTTATTTGCAATAGTGAGCTATACTTCTGTGTCACTGTTAGACAGAGGCACAGTATACTAACCTCGAAAAAGGGCATAGCAAAATTAATTTAAAATGGGTGGCGAAAACCAAATGCACTCTGGCTAGCCTTATAAATGCCCTAGGGCAGATAGCCTAGTATGAACCTATGAACCTATGAACCTACAGATTCTGATCTGATGTGATACTGTGCATTGCTTTTATAATGGCTTTTTCTGAGTATTGTTGATCTGTTCCCTCTTCTATACCCTTCTAACAGTGACACTTCTTGTCTTAATTGCTTTATAGTTTTCTCTATTCTTGATGGCATTTAAGTTTTCCTTTTCTTTCCTTTACCGCCCTATGTTTTTGTGGTAAGGCTTTGTCTTATATTTAACTGCACTGTAATATATCCTATTTACTGCAGTGATATCACATGAATTTCTATGAACATTTCTAATTACTGTGTTCATTTGTTTTATCAAACATAACTTTTGGGGTTTTATTGACTTTCTGTAGTCTATTTCTTTCATTGATCTTAATATGTCTGTCCTTCTCTATTAAATCAAGCAACTTCTTCTTAGATCATTTTCTTCTACACATTCTTTGTTTTCCATTTCCTGTGGACATTCTACAGAAAGTTCCAGAGCATCTTCCTGTGCCACATTCTCTTCAGTTTCATCCTGTGTCATCCATTGCTCTCTCACTCTGCAACATTTTCTGTGTCAGAGTTACTACAGTTTCCTGTTCCTTCCCTTGATATTTCCGGATCCACTGGTTTTGGTATCCATTGCTCTATCCTGCTGTGATGTTATCAGTTAAATTTTCTACACTACATTCTTCACATTGCAGGTACTTCATAACTTCAGTTTCTATTTCTTTAACTTCTCCATTACTAATCCTCTTTTCTACTTTTCCTCTGTTTTCTTATTTTTTGTAATGCAAACTTTTTCGTATCCAGATGCCTTTGCTGTATTTCTCTTCAAATATCTTTGGTACTACTCTTTTTGTATTGATTAGTTTTGCTTTCTCCTTTGCATAAATATTGCGCCATATTAAATCTATTTTTCTTTCCCATAGTCCATATTTCTTCTTCAGATGTCTCCAGTTCCTCCTTACTTGGGGGACTCATTGTTCCATCATGCCGTGATATAACCCGTGTTAGACTTTCTACACTAAATCCTTCACTTTGCAGGTATTCCATAACTTCAGCTTCTATTTTTTCAAAAGTCTACTTTATTAATCTTCTGTTCTGTTTCCTCTTTAGGTTCATAGGTTCATAGGTTCATAGGTAAGTACTTTGTAATCTTATTTTTTGTATTGTGAGATTTTTCATATATGGATGCCTTTGCATGTATTTCTCTTTGAATATATTTGGGGCTACTTTTTTGTAGTGATTCATTTGGCTTTCTGCTTTGCATAAATACTGCACCATATCAGATGCCTCTTTCTTTCCCATGTACATATTTCTTTTTTATACCTTTCAAAAATCTCTCAGTTTTGTTCTTTATATTTTTGCACTTCCTCATTCTCTCCTTTTTCCAAACAGCTCAAGGATTTTTGTCTATACAATGTTTTCATAAATTTGTTGTATTAATGAACACAAATTTTCATTGGAAGCTTTTGACAGTTTTTCTTGTGGAAGTAGTTTTCTTTCCTGTAATTTCTCTCTTAATCCTTTTGCATCTCTTCTGTCCAAAAAGTCTGGTTCTCTTGCATAACAGTAACAATATATAATATCTTTCTTTTCCTCAACAGTCCGCTCTAACATCTTTATGGCTCTTTTTTGGCCTGTCTGTTTTTGAGATTTTTGTGGACTGCTACTTCCTTCTACAACAGGGGGCGATCCTCCCCATGGACCTGACATCCTCATTGTAGGAATGTTTCCAGGTCTTGAGAATTCTTCGCTGTCATTGTTTCCAGTCCTGGCACCCGTGCACCTACCAGGATTGGGCACTTTTATATCTCGGACTTGTGCACCCAGTTATCTTTTTTTATAATTTAACTTCTTTCTGTCCATGATATATGCTATATAAAATACAATCTATATATCAATATCATCTTGGTGAGATTTAGTAAAAAAAACAGGGTCCACCTCTTGAAGGTACTCACCAAGACTTGAGGATGAATTCAGTTCAGTGATATTACTCTCCATTATTTGCTGATTTTAACATCTATCTATTTGGACCACATTAACCTAGCTAATGTGCCTTGATTTCAGATCAGGCAGATAAGGCACTGCCACATGCTCCTTACAAAGATCAAACATATATGTATTTAATTTACTTACATTGTAGTCAACACTTACTAAGATGTTTTGGGGTTGCCATTTCACAGTGTCTGCCTTATGGGCTTTTTAGTCTGGCTTAGTTCAGTGTAAACCCTAATATTTTCTTACAACGAACCATCCCCACTGTAATAATATGATTATTCTTTATTTTTACTTTGTTGTGGTCAGTGGAAGGTCTGTGAAATTGCATGTATGAACTGAGGCTCTGGTTTTAGTGAGTTAAGATACAGCTAAGGTTTATGTGGGTGGGGTCTTCAGAGCCTTTCTGTAATGTATGTAGAATCACAGGGGGGACTGATGCTGGCATTTTAGCCTTAATGCACTGGATATTTTTATACCTCTCAGTTTCACAGATACTTAAGGTCTTATGAAAAAGTAATATGCTTTCTTTGGGCATATATGTCTGTGCTTTCAGGTTGCTGGTCCCCTTTTGTAGAGTGATTCTGGTAAACATTATCTGCAGAAGATTATATGACCTCACAATATGAGGGATGGTATTGGTTAGTGTCCATATGCACAGAGAGTTTCTGGCCCCATTTGTGAAGTAATATATTGCAGGATATCAATTTTGGAGAAGCATAATATGGCTTTATTTGTTTCAACATTATTTTATGGTAATTTGGGATAGATGACCAAAGAAAAAGGATGCTTATGTTGTTGGGAGGCCCTGGTCCATTACACCACCTTAGATGTTACATGTCCCATAATCTGGCTCAGGAAGTGAATGACTCCGAAAAGAAAGGCTGAACATGAGGGAAGGCTAGAGTCTGAAATTCAGTCATTTGTAATTGAGGGTAGAACAAAGAAAGGAAGCCTTTTCAATGCTAGGGAATCAGGCAGAGTAAGTGAGTGAGTGATTTTCTCTTTTAGGGGATGCATGATGAACTTGCATACTTTGTACAGGGAGTTTGAAATGTATTAGTCATGAAGACAATAATGAAGATGGACATTTTTTTTTATTGGGGCAGTACGTGCTTCATGTAGGTATAAGCATCCCTTTTCAAAATGTAAGCCTCGGTTTTTAGTGAGTAAACTGGAGATTTTATATCAATCAGCCATCAAAGAAGAAAGTTTTATTTAGACTTTGCCAATGTAGACAAGTAATCACAAGATGGGTGGCTGCATTATAGAAGATTATGACACTAATATTCAACACTGACAACTGCAAAACACTAACAGGCAGTCTCAGTTAAACAGTGGAAATTAAAACTCATAACAGATTTAAAACAGCTTTGTTTTGCAGGAGGGCTTCACAACTTTGCATCCCCATATGGGGCAGGTCTGTACCCCTAAACCCTTACTACATACATATGCTAACTGTGTAATCACTGTGCATAAGAGGTAAGAGGCATTATTTATTTATTTACTTACTGACATTTGATTGTTAGGAAAGTTGAAATGGGTAGAAGCCCTTTTTCAGCAGAGGCTCGGTGAGAAAAGTTCCAGATTATTACAAAACATTTTAAAAACAACAATTTTACAGTCTTCAAAAATAAAACAAAACATCTGCAGTTTTAATAATTATAACAAATAAAGCAATCTAAAAACATTGGTTAAGAATCGATACAAGTTATATGACAATCATTTAATATTTAGAGAAATTTTAAACAGTTTGTAGAGAAATTAAAGGTAAGTTAGTCTAATATAAACAGGAATTGCAATATGAAACGAGGGAAAAACAGGCTTATGGTATATTTAGAGAGAAAGTCAGGGAAGAGAATTTGAGAAGTAAGGCAGTAAGTGAGGAAGGGAGAGTAAGGCGGAATGAAAAGATACTTCTTCACATTTAAGGATATATTTTATCCTGGTTTTGAGCAAGAACAGAGCCAGATTTTAGCAAGGAAGTCTTTCTGAGTGATTTTGAAAGATGGGAGGGATGGTTTTGATCTGATGGATACAGGTAAGGAGTTACTGGCCTTAGCAACCTTGTATGAGTACAGATGATGCCCAGCTGATTTGATAGGTTTGTAGTCAGACAGGAATTTCTGGTCACTGGATTGCTGTGACCACTGAGATGATAGTTGTGTAGAATGTTTTTTAGTGCTGGACAGGCAAATGGATGCAGGATATTTTTTTAGGTGGTAAGAAGCTGTGTAATTGTTAGCTCTTGAGGCAGTCATAACTAATTTAGACTTTTCAGCGCTATAGAGTGGGGGGGGGTTCTGAAAGGGATATTTGCAGCATATTTAGCAACTTTGTTAGTAATGATGGGAGTACCGTAAAGAAGTGTGGGGAGAAGATAAGTAGTGGCAAGTTTAATTTTAGTTGCGTCAGAGAGAACGTTTTTGGCTCTAAAGCATCCCTAGTTTTGTTGAGTTTATATTATACAATTTTGTATATGCAGGTCGAATGTAAGCTTATCATCCATTACCACTTCCAATAATTTGGTATGAGAATTGACTTCAGTAGTTGTATTATCAAGAGAGAGGACTTTAATGTTTTTTTCATGAGAGAGAGGGATTTGGGGAAAAAAGTAGTAGTTTGGTCTTTTTTGGGTTTAGCTTGAGTTATGAGTTACAAAACCAAGTTTCAGTGGCTATTAAAGCTTCCTAAGTAATTTTTTTTGAGGTATACCATGTTGTCAGATGTGCAAATGACAGCGGAATAATCTGCGTATTGTATTAGGGTGGCCTGCTGTGTGGGTGTATAGAAGGTGTTGGTGAATATGTTGAAGAGGAGGACACCAAGGATAGATCCTTGTGGTACACCAGTAGTGACTGGGAGATAAGGAGAGAGCATGGAGTGCCATTTTACTGACTGAAACCTATTGGACAGGTAGCTTTTGAACCACAGAAGGTTGGGCTGGTACAGACCTAGTGAGGACATTTGAAGTAGAAGTTTGCTGTGACAAACTGTGTCGAAGCCTTTAAACAAGTCTAGAAATAAGGAAGAGATTTGTTTGTCATTATCGCTAACTTTATCGGCAGTATCTATATAGGTTAGAAGGACAGCGCTAGTACTATGGGAAGGACAGAAAGCATGTTGTAGAGGGGATATGAGTTCTTCCTGCAGGAAATAGTCTAGCAATTGTTTTTGAATACATTTTTCAAGTATTTTGCTGAGGGACGATAATATTGTCATAGGTCTAAAGTTATTAATGTCTGTTAAATTTACAGTTTTGTGCAGAGGGATAATGTGTGACTTCTTCCAGAGAGAGGAAACATGGGATTCCTGGACTGATCTAATTATAAGGGTTGAGAAGGATAGGCAATGCATTTGGCCGTTATTTTTAGGTACTCACTTGGAAAGTCATCAGCTGAAGAAAAAATTGGTTTAAGTTTGTTTAAGAGAAGTTTTATATAGGATATGGACACAGGCTTGAAGGTGAAAGTGGATGTGGTGATATGTGACTGTTAGGCAGGGTTGGGATTAGATAAGAGTTAAACTGTATAGTAGTTTTGAGTGGTGAGTTATCAGTAAAGGGGGTTGGGCTTGAATTTTTGGCCAGGATGTAAGATTTATTTAATGGATGCCCAACATTTTTTAGTGTTTTGTTTAGTATTATTCTGAAAATAATTATAGTATTTTTTTGTCTTCATTTATTTGCTATTTAGTAAGATTGCAAAACATTCTGAAGTTTTCAAGATATCGAAGTGTTTTATGTTTTTACCATTCTTTCCATGCTGTTTGTCTAGCCTGCTTCTTTTCTTTTTGGACAGCCAAATTGCATTATTTGTTTTTAGTCTTTCCTTCTAAGAGGTGCAGGGTTATTTAGGATATTTAGAATAGTTGTACAGAATTCATTTATAGCATCATCTAAGGGGAGGATTTCTAGGAAGTTCTAGTTAACAGCCGATAGTGTAGTAATGAACATTTATGGGTTAAACTTGGAAAGGTTGTATGCTGTTTTATAACTAGATTCATAGGTTCATAAATTAGTACTAAGCTAACTGCCCTTGCGAGCCATTTTAAACCTAGCCAATTATGTCTTGTGAGACTCAAACCCTGCACCTTGTGTTTGTAAGGCAAACACCTTAACCATTACGCCACCCTCCCAACCAAATATGCTGTTTAACTGGATGTGTGAGATGTCTGATCATATAGACTGGGAGATGATCACTGAGAATGTCTGACAGTGTACCTATGGTGGTGTATTTGCTAGGGTCTGATACGATGATCCATTCTAATAGGGGATTTGATGTCTTACTATAATGTCTATAATGTGTGGGGCCATAATTAGTTTTGTGAAACCATATAAGTCCATGCTAGATGTAGGGGAGTTAGAGTTTATGTTCAGCCAACTGACATTCACATCACCTAGTAGTATTTTTTCTTGTGGAACTGTTATGTTTATCCAGTGTAGAATATCTTCCAGTATAGCTGTATTGTTGCCAGGTGGGATATAAAGGACAGTAATACATATTTAGTATGTATAAAAAGTCGAACTGCCACAGTAGAAGGAAAATTCTTTATTGCAAGGACAAAGTGAGCGCTTTCACGACCTTCCAGGTTGCTTCATCAAACTTAATAAAACATCCCATGCCTTCCTTGATATATATACTTTCAAAGTAACCAATCAGTTCAGACTAACAATTAAATATTTATATCAGACTCAATTAATTTAAAAATAATAGAAAAACGTAAATAGACGTAAAACCGTTAAAAACAGTGTGCAAGTTCAAATGCGTATGCCTATAGAACCATGTAGAAGGGAATTAGTGCTTTAAGGCTCTTGCCTTTAAAAATGGTTTTAAAGAAACAGTTTCATTAATACCTAGGGGTTTGTCTGCATTTAGTTGCAGAATCCATTTTTGCTCACCTTCTTCTGTTCTATTTCTAATGTCACCCCCTCTGATATTTTCTTCCAGAACTTCAAAAACTAAAAATTTAAAAACATGGTGCATCCCTTCAGCTTATACATGTTTAGCTAGGGCACTACTGTCCTTTTTGTTTACTATGTCCCTCATATGTTCTAAAATGCATTTTTTGAACATTCTATTAGTCTTGACCACATAAAAAACTTTACAATATTGGCAAAAACTAAGATAGACTATATTTCAAGTCCTGCAGTCTGAATAGAAATTGAATTCAATTCTAAACTTTTGCTGTGGATGTACAAAAGTTCTACATGAGAAAATGTACTTAGGCTCTCTCTGCAGTTCCTGCACATATATGTCCCTATCCTATCTGATGTGTTCAGGGACTTATGTGTTTGGGTTTTATAACATAGCTGCCTTTTAACTGATTTTTTGTTTGTAAATCAGAAGTGAGGTCCAGAGTCTATGACACCTTCAAGTTCTTTAGTGGCTAACAATATGTTCTAGTTCTTCCTAAATATATCACGAAATTGACTTACATCACTTGCATATGTAATGGGGAACCTGAGTTTCTCATCCCTGAAGTCCGTTTCAGGGTTATCTCTTGTAGTTTGTTCTGAGAAGTAAGATCTGCCCTTCCCTTGATGTTCTTGATATACTCCTTCTATGGCGGTGTCTATTTCTGTCTGGTTATATCCTGTATCAAGTACTTCTCTTCTTAACACTTCCATAGACCTCCCCAACTCATCATTTTTACTATGTAATCTTGAGGCTCTCAGGAACTGCCCTTTCATAATGTTTTTGCTAACGTGTCTTGGATGCATGCTCCTTTTATGTAACATGGAATTCTTTCTACTTGGTTTTCTATACAGGCTAGTAGCCATCTGCCCCATTTCTGATTTTTTCACTAGAACATCAAGGAATTCTATCTGTTCATTCTAGTATTTACAGGTACATTTTAAAAATGGTGTCGTATGTAGTTACTCTAAAAATCTACCCAGCATCTCGATTGAGTTTTTCCATAGAAAAAGCATGTCATCCACAAAACGTGCATACCACAGAACATATTTGCTAAATTCATTTCCCTGTACTAGAGATGTTTCTTCCCACTGGACTAGAGTTAGGGTGGTGTAGTTGTTTGCACAAGCTGTGCTCATATATACGCCAACCTTTTGTAGGTAAAAATCTTCTTTAAAGACAAAAACATTATTCTCCAAAATTATTTCAAGCAGACTGCATAACAGATTCACTTTATCATTAGAGAAAGCACATTTAAAACATAGCAAGCTCCTAATGTTCCCTATTCCCCACTGATTTGGAATCACTGTGAAAAGTGATGTAATATCTAAGGTTACAAGCAGATGCTCTTTATTTATCAAAATTGTCTTGCTATAGAATGTTTGGAGAAAAGATTTTGTGTCTTTCAATACTGTTTCACACTTCTCAAGCACTGGATGAAGATTATTCTTTACATATATTGACATGGCTTCTGTTGCCCAACCTCTACTAGACACTATGGGTCTCATAGGTGGACATATATCTTTGGGTCTATATTACATTGTCGAAAGCCGACAAAATTGAATCTGATATTGTCGACATGACAATAGCGAACGCTGAGAATATCGAACGTGTAAACGGAAATCTCCATAAGGGAAGATTTCTGTTTACTTCAATGTAGTGCAGTCTTGGTGTTGATATATTTAAGTAGCGCGGGGTGTGGGGGATGCAGGGGGGCTTGGCCCCCTGCCTACACCCTTTAGTTTTTCTTTTTGAATTTATTTTTATGGGCATTTGATGTTTTAATAGTTTGATCAATAAAGGTCGACCTTTAGTGATTCGAATTATTAATCATTCGATGTTCTGATATAGACCCAATATCTTTATGTACCTTAGGAACACCATTTATAACTGGAATGGTGGCAGTTTCTACATTAAAATATTTAAATAAATCCTCTGTTATCAAATTTGTAGTCAGCAAGTCAAACAGCAAAACAGCAGTCCTGTCTATAACACATTTTACTATATTTACTGAGATACAGGCATAGGTTTCATGGTCAGTCAGTAGTTTCATCATTTGCTGGATGTAAAATTCCCTATCCATAATCACAATTCCCCTGCCTTTATCTGCAGGTCTAATTTCTACTGAATGCATTTCTCTCAGGTCATATAAAGCATCAGATTCTTCTTTACTCAAGTTATAAAAAACAGCTCTTCTATCTGAATTAAATGCTTCCCTTATTTGCTTCTCACATACTGACACATAAGCTTCTACCATAGGATGTTATTTAGGTACAAAGGTACTGGGTTTTTTTAAATCATTCAGTCATCTGTCCTTTAAACATAGTTTTTAAAAGTTAAGTTGTGACCAAATAACTTAAGTTCATTAAGAATGTCAAGTAACACAGTTCTCTGGGCTGGAATAAACAACAGCCCTTTATTCAAAAGTGACATATGTGCATCGGTTAGTGTTAAAGAAGAAAGATTTATCACCAGACTTTTGTGTTCTTGCTGCTGGTTACCATTGTGTTCCGTGTTACTTCTGTGTTTGGTATCTGCCCGACTCGGCCCTTCCTTCCTCTGCTCCTTGCCCTTTTCCCCACTGTAGTGTGACCCTGGAGTTACTATATATAGTTAGGGAGGTATGGGGGCACAACCCCCCACATTGGGGGTGGGGGGCATAGCCCCCCACCTACTTAGATTTTATATTTATGAATCTCATTTCATTGAAAGCTAACAATATAAAACCAAAACTAGGTAGGGTGCTACGCCAACCACCATTGTGGAGATCTGTGCCCCCCACACCCCCTACCTATATACACTAACTACAGGATTGTACCACAGTGGAGAAAAGGGCATATACATTTTATTTGCCCAACAGTACTTACATTCAGTGAAATGTGATTCAGTGAACTGAGTTTCAGTGATTTGAGCTTTCAACAATTTGGTGTGAGTGTTTTGAAATTCAGTGAAATGAGTTTTCAGTGAATCAAAGTAGACCCATATATGTATATGTGTGTGTGTGTGTGTGTGTGTGTGTGTGTGTGTGTGTGTGTGTGTGTGTGTGTGTGTGTGTGTGTGTATGTATATATATATATATATATATATATATATATATATATATATATGTGTGTGTGTGTGTGTGTGTGTGTGTGTGTGTGTGTTTGCATATATAGTCATATACAAATATATTTACAGTACAATTAAACATCTTTACTGCATTTATCTATAAAATGCACTTTGAACAACTTTATTCTAAATCTTTGCCTTGAGTTTGAAAATTACTCCAAGAAACATTTTTCACATCGAGAAGGTGGTGGTGCTTTTTCTAGTTCACAGCCTTGCAGTAACACATAAGAATTTTACATCTGAAGAACTGAACTTTTTTCTAGACTATGGAACTTAATTAGATATGCCCTATTTCTTCTCTAACTCTCCACTTCTGGACCTTATAAATAATTCCATCTCAGTTGTTCTTTTTAGCTAATTATTATAGCAGGTCCATTGCCTTTCTGCACATTAAGACCAAAGTCCAGAGTCATCCTCACTCTTTTTCCTTCTTGCAACTCACTGAGGTGTTGGACACCATCAAGCCATTAGCCAAACAGAAGTCTAGAATGGCCTTTTCTTCTTTATTCCTCTTGCCACACCCATGTGGACCAGGCAGTCCTAATATCCTGTTCTGCCTGTCTTGATATGTACATTCATGTCCCCCATTATCAATACCAACTCATGTTGTCCGGTTTTATCTAGTAGGTCCTGCAACTGCTGTCTGATTGTAATCGTTTCTTCATTACCACATCCCTGCTGTGAGGTTTCAGGCTAAGATTATGAATACTGCCCTATATTTACACTGTTATCTGATTGCCATGAGTCTGTCACTAATTCTTATGCTTGTCCCTCACCACAATTCCCACACCACATCTGTCCTCCCCCTGAGTAGTAGACTCAAGATCTCAAGCCAAATGGCTTTGCTGCACTGCCCTACCATCTTATCTACTGGATACAAAGGATGTCCAGTCTCTCCCTTAACATCATGTCACCCATGAACAAGCTGCATCCTGCAATTAAGCCTATATTCAATGTAGCAATCCTTAGATCATGTTTGGGAGGTTGATCGGCTTTATGTCCAGCTTTCGCTCAACAGTGCTATCCTGGTAACTCAAGCTGGGAAACTGGACACTGGCCAACTAGTAGCTTATTGACGCAGGGCTGGGCTTTATGGCAAGCACAAACTAGCCAAAAGAGGTACACAGACTGCTCCCACTACTAGCACAGGTTCTGGCATAGGTCGGAGTAAGCAGGATCCTCAATCGAATTATCACTGGCAAATACTCATGGCCATTTTTGGTGCCATTAGTCAATGTGAACAAATCACCTACAGTAAATTTTTACACTGTTGAGTGGCTAACCTGACATGGCAAGCAGTCTGTAATCCATGATGTTCATCGTGTTTCACTGCTGCAGTCATTACACTTGGGTTATCCTGCCGTCAGGCAGTCCCGCAGTCAGCCAGAGTTCCAAAGTCTTGGTCTGGTGTCAGTTGCTGTCGCTTCCTCCCTGACGTCAGCGCACCAGGGGTATATAAGATGCAGCCAATGCCATTTTCTTCAGTCTTTCTTGCCGCGCGGTGCCCGAAGCAAGAGCAGTTCACAAGTGCCGGTCGGCCGACTCCTGAGATTTTCAAATTCGAATTTCAGAACTGAAGTCTTCAATAAAGCTACGTACCCTGTTGGGGAAACTTTTTCTTGCCTCAGACCGATGTCAGTAAAGGTTAATAATTGTATTTCTTGTGGGAAGCAAATACCTCATAAGGATTTCCATTCTTACTGTATTCCATGCCTAGGCCCAGACCAGGACGTCACTAGTTGTCGGTTTTGTGCTAGATTTAACAAACGCAGTATTAAACGTCGGTTTGATTTTGCAAGCCATTATTTTGGCCAAAGGTTCAATTATACCATGCCGTCAGAACAACTGATGACTAGAATACACAAAAAATGCAAAGACAAGGATAAGGACAGGCAACCGAGGTCCAAAACCTATGACAAAGCCTCTTCCAGGCCAGTCGCCGGTTTGCCGGTGCTCAGTGAGGAGCTTTTGCAGCCCCTGACTCCCGCTGCCTCAGAGCCACAGGCCGCCTCCGACTCCCACGTGGAGACATCTAGGCCTCTGGAAACTCAAGGTATTGGGCCTACGGAAACTATTCCCTCAGATGGGTCCAGAGCCACTGAGCAGGCATCGGCTTCTGAGGGTGTCTTCAGACCTTCACAACTTACAATCAAAACAACAGCCAAGACAAAAACTCCATTAAAGCCAAAGAAACAAGTACAGCATTCTCCTGGACAGGCTTCCATGCCTAAGAAACAGATGCTCAAAATGGCCAAAGACCTAATTACTCTGATCAGGGGTTCCCATCCCCCTCCTGATAAAAGGCCTAGGCAGGATACAGGCTATGATTCCTCTGACCAGGTTTCCATTTCCTCTGATTCCTCTTAAGACCAGGGATATTCTTTACCCCCCTATGAGGACTCTGATGCTGAAGAATCTATACCTTCAGCCTCTCCTCCTGAGGATTACTCTTTTGGGGAAACTTTACATACCATTAGGGAGCATTTCCATTGGGAGAGCCAGGATTATTCAGAATCCAAAAAAAGGCTCAGAGATTTTCTGTTATTGCCTCAGCGCAGGCCCCTGGCCATTCCACCTGTGTTGGATATTGTGGATGATGTGTTCTCTGAATCTAGTTTAACCCCTGATTCTTTGCCCCCTGCTCCTGTCAAGCCAGACAGGTACTACATAGTCTCTGACTCTCACAAATTTCTTTACAAAAACCCTGCGGCAGACCCAGAAACTATTTCCCAGGATCCCAAAGGGGTAAAGGCTTCCACTGCAAAAAACCCAGTTCCCTCTGACAGGGATTCCAGAGCATTGGATAGATGGGGGAAGAAAATTTACACTTCTGCAACACTAGCTATAAGGGCTTTAAATTGCCAGTTCCACATGCTTAAATACCAACAATATTTAATGTCTTTGCTAAAACAAAAAAATGCCTACAAGCTTAGAAGGTCCTGAACATAAGGAAATACAGGACTTATTGCATGCAGCTGAACAAGTGGGAAAACATACTGTGCAATGTGGTTTTGATTCATTAGAGGCATCTTGTAGAGCCGCAGTTACAGGATCTGTGATAAGAAGACATGCATGGTTAAAAGAACAAAGTCTACCTGATCATGTTAAGGCAAAATTATTGGATGCTCCTTTACAGTATGATATCTTGTTTGGTGTTAAGGCTGAAGAGGTATTAAAGAAAATGGAGGATAAAGCAAAATCTATGCAGACAGTAAGGGATTTCTTACAGGTACAGCCTCCTAGATTTAGCAGAAATTGGCCTTATAAAAATTGGTCCTTTCCAGTGTCAGACAGACCACAAAGAGGCAGATACAGATGCCCAAGAGACAGATCTCAGACCCAAGGCTCTTACAGACCTCAACAGTGGGGTGCTTCAAACCAAAAAGGAGGTGAAGACAAGTCACAGCCATTCAGGAAACAGTCTCAATGACTTCCCCTTTCAAATGCCAAACCCTCACTTTTTGGCAGCTCCCTTAAGGGGGGAAACTAGCACTTTTTCAACAAAACTGGCATATAATCACCCAAGACAAATGGGTACTAAATATTGTGTCTCAAGGTTACAGGTTCCATTTTCACACTCTACCAAGGCCAAAAGGAATGCCAAACCTGCCTCAAAATCAATGGGCAGAGGCACAAAAGCAAATTACAGCTTTCATGGACATGAGAGCTATTCAAAAAGTACCAGAACAAGAACAAGGACAAGGTTTTTATTCAAGACTTTTCTTGGTCCCCAGAAAGGACAAAGCTTGGAGACCCATACTGGACTTATCGATTCTGAACACATACCTGGATATACCAAAATTCAAAATGTTGACACTACAGCAACTTCTTCCCATGCTGGGCAGGAAGGTTTGGCTTGTTACTCTGGACCTCAAAGAGGCATACCTGCATGTCCCAATCAGACAAAATTGCAGAAGATACCTCAGCTTCATAGCTGGCACAAAGCATTACCAATTCTCTGCACTGCCCTTTGGATTATCTACTGCACCCAGGGTCTTCACAAAGTGCCTGGCACCAGTAATTTCATTTTGCAGACAAAAAGGAATTCAAATATATCCTTACTTGGACGACTGCCTTATTCAAGCAGAGAGCAAGGACATTCTACTACAACATCTGACATTTGTAAAAAGATTACTAATGGGCCTAGGGTACACAATAAATGAAAAGAAATCAAAACTAGTGCCCTCACAACAGATAATATTCCTGGGTGCCAGCTTAAACACAACGGCCCAGATGGCTTATCTCACGCCAGACAAGCAAGGACAACTGACTCAGTATTTTCATTTGATGGCAACAAAGACCCATCTCCCTGCAAGAAAAATTCTGCAGGCCTTGGGGTTCATGGCATCTTGCATACTACTAATTCCATATGCAAGACTGCATATGAGGAAGTTACAATGGTATCTGAAAAGTGTATGGACTCAACACTGCCACAGTTTGGAAGCAATAATACCACTCATTCCCTGCCTTCAACAGGAGTTCCTATGGTGGGCACAGGCATGTCACCACAACAAGGGACAGCCTTTTATTCTACCCACAGCCAGGCAGACAATAACAACAGATGCATCGGATTATGCCTGGGGAGCACACATGGCAGGACAATGTATCCAGGGCAAGTGGACCACAGATCAAATGCATCTCCACATCAATCAAAAAGAGATGTTAGCTGTACAAGATGCCCTGACAGCTTTCATGGACCTTCTGCATCCAGGACAATTGCTAAGGATGGACAACACCACAGTTATGTGGTACATAAACAAGCAAGGGGGCACACATTCCTACCCCCTATGCAGACAAGCAATGACTTTGTGGAACACAGCACTGACTATCAAGTTCATCTGCAAGCACAATTCCTGCCAGGAAAGAAAAATACACTGGCAGACGACTTAAGTAGAAACATCATGTATCCTCTCGAGTGGAAACTAAATCCACAAGTATTCAACATGATAACTCAGAAATGGGGGAGCCCAGACATAGATCTCTTTGTCTCCCCTCTGTACTGCCAACTACAAACATTCTGCACAAGGACTTACCACACACAAGCATGGAAAGTTGACGCTCTCTCATTCAGTTGGAAAACACTCTCCTTGCAAAGGTACTCCTAAAAGCCAGACTAGAGAGGCCACAAATGATCCTGATCACTCCGGACTGGCCACGCCATCACTGGTACCCAATGTTAAGGAACATGGCTCAAGGCCCAGCATTGATTTTACCTCAAATACCACACCTTCTGACTCAGCAAAACAATCAGATCCTGCACAGCCAGCTCAAAACATTAAATCTGGCTGCATGGCAGATTACTTAACCAGACAGTCAACACCCCTCTCTAAAGCTGTTATGGATGTCATTTTGGAGGCCAGGAGGCCCAGCACCAGGAAATCTTACTCAGGAAAGTGGAAAAGATTCTGCGCATGGAACCAGGCTCAAGGCCTTGACTCTCTCGTCCCAAATATTCCTCAGATATTACAATACTTAACTGAGATGCTGGACAAAGGCCTTTCCTTTTCATCTATTAAGATCCACGCCTCTGCTATTTCAGCTCATTACAACACGGATCCTCCTATTTTTTCACACCCATTACTAAGACAATACCTCAGAGGGGCTAAAAACATAAGACCACCCAGGAGAGCACCAACACCAACTTGGGACCTCAACTTTGTTTTCGAAAAAAACTTACTTTGCCACCTTTTGAGCCAGCCATTTCATCAGAATTAAAATTTTTGTCATGGAAAACTGCACTGCTGCTGGCAATAACTTCAGCACGAAGAGTCTCAGAGTTACAGGCACTAATGGCAGTGGAACCTTTCATCATTTTTCATCAAGACACGGTTTCCTTAAGAACAAACCCTACATTTATGCCAAAGGTGGTATCCAATGTGGCTCTTAACCAAACCATTCACTTGCCAACTTTTTATCCAAATCCCCAAAATAAAGGGGAGAGACTTCTTCACTCATTGGACATGCACAGGCAGTTACATTTCTACCTGGACAAAACAAAAGCTTTCAGGAAAACTGAGCAACTGTTTGTATCATATGCTGCAGGATCACAGGGAAAGGCTATTTCAAAACAGACCATTTCAAAGTGGTAGGACACTGCATCCGTTTCTGCTACACACAACATGGAAAAACTGTGCCTAGTAACATTAGGCCTCATTCCACCAGGGCAACAGCCACTTCAGCGGCCTTTCTTAGAGGAGTGCCAACCAAGGATATTTTGGAAGCTGCAACTTGGAGTTCAGTGCACACCTTTACCAAGCATTATCACCTACCTGTCTACTCCAAATCCAGAGCTGGCTTTGCCACTGCAGTTGTGCAGGGCCTCATAGCCACTCCTAATCCCATATAGATCCAGCCACCCAACCTCAGCTTTGGGATTCAACCCAAGTGTAATGACTGCAGCAGTGAAACACGATGAACATAGTACAGTTTTGTACCTACCATAAATGTAGATGTTCAAGTGTATTCACTGCTGCAGTCCAGGTTACCCTCCCTCCAACCCCACTTTCTTAGCTGGGACTTATCTATACCTCTCTATCCTATACAACCTATGTGGTGTATTTGCTTATAGATAAAGGTATTGTTCCTTATGTTTTATGCATGTGTTATTAGCAATATGTATTGCCTACCTATTTGGGGGTACCTGACATCTGGGGCAAGAAAAACTGAAGAAAATGACATCGGCTGCATCTTATATACCCCTGGCGCGCTGACGTCAGGGAAGAAGCGACAGCAACCGACGCCTGACCAAGACTTTGGAACTCTGGCCGACTGCGGGACCGCCTGACGGCAGGATAAATGACTGCAGCAGTGAATACACTTGAACATCTACATTTATGGTCGGTACAAAACTGTACTTTTGCTAGAGGATACTGAGCACTGCAGTCGATGCCCAAAGCAGTTGGTGAAGACAACTTTTCCCCCGATAGGCACCAGCGAGAGTCTGTGCTACTGCTGCCCACAACTCCACTATTGAGTGAGTTTGAGGTGGAAACACTCTCATGTTTTTGGAAGGTAGAATGAACCCCCCAGAGACACAAAGAGAACATGTAAACTCCACACAGACATTGGCTGGAGGTCAGTGTCAAACTTTGTACCTTGTACATGGTAGCACCAACTTTGTCTACAGTGGCCATGAGATTATGTAGTTCCAATTAGATCAATGTTCAAAAACTGTTTTGCTACCTGATCAAAATATTGTTTAGAAGCTGGTGTGTTTTTATTTCAGACATATTCATGTTTTTAGAGCCCCATACCCTTCTTGGTTATCATCACATAACAAAAGCTTTGCAGTGTATTGTTACACACAAACACACCCACACATGACCATCAATTGCAGCCACTTACATGACTGTCTTAAATGTCTGCTTCCAATGAAATAAATGAATAAATACATAATAATGGCCTAAAAATATATTTGAGCTTGCTGCTGTCATAGCCATACAGTGTACCCCACTTCACCTCCCAAGCCCTTTCAACCACTTAACTCAATTATCAGGAACAAAGACATAAAACCAGAGCAGATGTTAAGCATTGTTATTTCACTCTTAAAAAGTTGTTAGTGTAAAACGGAGGATTATGAGCAGTTCACTGATGCTAACCGTGTTACTATGTGTTCAAGACATGACTGTCATAAAATTCACCTCATGAGCAAAGTACGACAGGAGAATCTTGGCATCCATGTTGGGAGATCCAACCCTAACAACTTTAGCTTAACATTTGTTAAGATCGGGTCTCGCACCACTGTAGTGATTAAATTATTTGTCTTTTCCTAGTTTCATGCACTACATATTTTGTATTAGCAAACATTTTATGAAAGATATGAAGTCCGGAACTCAAGTCTGTCATATTTGGTGATAGCAATTAACAATTTGCAAGGAAGCCACAGACTGTATGCTGATAAGACCAAAAATAAATATGAAGCAAAACAGGGACAGTTGAGAGCTATACCCTCTGCGTGTACACACACACGCACGGATGCACACACACACACACACACACACACACACACACACACACACACACACACACACACACACACACACACACACACACACACACACACACTCCAAATGCACTGCAGACACTTACCAGATCTGTAATAAATGCTGGCTAACAACATCATCAGCCCTGTGCAGTATAATTTTTTCAAAGACCACACAGTACTAGAATGCTTGTCTACTGCTAGTCCATTTTGACCCCAGCAAGTTCCAGAAGTCGATCTCGCAGACAGGAAATTGGAGCTGTATTATGTCAAAGCAGAACAAAGAGATGAGTAGATGCAGACCGAGGAAGTGGAATGAGAACACTTTACAAAATACAGAGCAGTTGGGTAGTATGGCACTCTTAACAGTTAGTAGTAACTCCCCTTAAAGATGCAGCTATATGTACACACATCATTATATACACTACATATGTTCACATAAACAACACAAACCACTCTTCTATAGTGAAAAGGTCTTACCTGTGAGTAACTGATGAAACTAAGAATATCTGCATACACATAGCCCTAAATACTGATTTTTTTAGTGGTCATAAACAGTACAGTGAACAGACCTACTACCATTTTTTACAGTATTACACAAAGTGTTGGGGAAAGGAACATAGTACATTGGCTGTCAACATTCAAATAGTACAATTAGTGAAATGATTTTGAATTCACTTTAGTTCTAGGTTATCAAGCCCATAGCTGTAGTTATTTAAATCTGTCCTGGGAAAAATCCCCGATTGGTGCCCCTCACCAACAAGAGTTCAGGACCAGAAAAGTCTTAACTGTAGTTAAGATCTATACGAGGTCCAAAAATACATGGATGGGTGAGTGCGTGCATGCGAACACACACACACACACACACACACACACACACACACACACACACACACACACACACACACACACACTCTTCAGGTAGCTGCTTGAATAACTGTCAATACTTCAAAACCAAAACCAACTGCATAACTGCTTTGCAGGGGCCTGTTTGTACACTCCCCTGTAGTAGTGATCATGACCCCTAAGTCTTGTGACTCGGACTGCTCCCTTTCATCCCACCCTAGCGATGGCTCTAATCAAGCCAATATGTTATTAATTTAGTGAGCACTGGAAGATGTGACACTTAATTAAAGGCCATAGTAAAGTCTACAAAGACAGTTTCAGTACGGTTCCAAAGTTAATTTCCTTGCAGACCGAATTGATAAGTGATAGAAGAGCTGTGTTTTCTCTGAAACCAAGTTGGTTGCCAAGCCAACAGGAGTAAAACTGAGTCATACCCATATTTCATTCAGTTAATTCCAGGTGTTAGCAAGGGAAGGAAAATTTTAAATTGGTCTGTAAGAAATTAGAGAGGCACAGGGTCATCCATTGCAAGGGAGGGGTACAGTGATTTCTGTAAATCTTTTCTATCTCTGACGGTGAAGTATATGGTCTGTATGATTTCAGTATTGACCATCTGATAATGTCCATCAGGAAAGCTGTCTGTTAGGCTGTTGAAAATGTGTTTGCTATGACCAGTGAATTACCTGGCAGAATTCTATTAGTGTATTTCCTATTTCCTATTTGTACTTGTCCGTCACTCAGGCTGGACATTGAGTAGTAATTTAACCTTCCATTCATCAGTGATGGAAACAATATCGTTTTGGTGAGTTATTTCCAGAAGGTACTTCTCATCCTTGTAAAACTTGACTTCCTCTTCTTTGGCACCAGTAGTTAGAACATAAACTTGTATCATTGCAATGTTTAATCATACATCTTGGAATTTGGTTAAGACCATTCTATCATTTTTTTTTGATTGTAACCAAACATATTTTTTCTTTTTTTAACCCTTTTTGATTCCCATTGCTGCTTACCATCCCTTTCAGTTAATCAAGCCAATTTCATTCCCCTTCACTGGCATAAGACATGTCCTACAAGAGTTGCCATTAAAGTAGCCATCAAGGAATTTTTGCTGATAGTTCCCTAACAGCTCATATGTGCCCAGTGAGAGTTCTCAAGGACAATGGGCATTGGGCATAATGTGGGACTGTCATTTACTTTCACCAATGATGAAAGCCAGCAAATGTCCCCATTTCCTACAAGATTGCATTGAGCATGTTCCTCCCGTCTCCACAAGGGAGACTCGTGCATACTGTGTGCCCTACAGCAAGACACATACCCCCCGCCCGGAAAGGTGAGAGAATGCAACCCTTTCATTACTGTTCCTGTCCCACTAGCTCCAGCACGTGTCCAGGCCTCTTTTTGAACTCAGTTTGTGTGGACTGTAGTCAGGGCTTTACCACTCCATACCATACCAACAGAGGTGGCTTAGACAGACAACTGCTTTTTTGTATACTTTTATTTAAGCAAAGTAGTTTACAGAATATATATATATATATATATATATATATATATATATATATATATATATATATATATATATATATATATATATATATATATATATATATATGTGTGTGTGTGTGTGTGTGTGTGTGTGTGTAAGTATATAGTTTATATGTCTATGTATGTAAATATATATATATATATATATATATAACTTTGACAATCCATAGCATAGTGAATAAAACTATTCATTAATTATGAAGATTGCTTCAAATCTACTCCAAAACCATAGTAGGCGATCTGATAATTTGATGTAAAATGACCGATTCTACTCCATTTTAACTCATTAATTCCCAAAATATCAGTATTTATTTTTGTCATCTAAAAGGTTCATAGGTGTTTACTATGCTAACAATCACAAGGGCCTTTTTAAGCCTAGCCATGCATCCTAAATCTCTGATGAGTTCTGATACCCTTGATAAGTGTAAGCATGGGCCTGGGAGATGAACCATTTACAGTTTACCTGTGTCCATTAGAGACATAGCTGCCAAACCAGGGATGAATTTCCGGTTTCCCATCCAACTGTCCAAGTTGCACTTGAATTGGGATAAGGAGGAACTCTGCTATGCATGGATGGGGAGCCCGTTCCATAGACAGGGTAGTTTCCAGGATACATACCTATCTCTCCAACAGGTCCTATTTATATCACAGGCAAGGTTTAAGTCATTAGAATGGGTAATTCTGGTGCTGTTTGTTTTGTGAATATGC